>NC_058407.1:114224092-114530508 GCF_002201575.2 Neomonachus schauinslandi | reverse complement strand
TTTCTTTCTTTCTTTCTTTCTTTCTTTCTTTCTTTCTTTCTTTCTTTCTTTCCTTCCTTCTCTTTCTTTTTCTTTCTTTCTTTCCGTCTCTTCCTCTTTCTTTCTTTTCTTTCTTTCTTTCTTCTTCTTCTTCCTTCCTTCCTTCCTCCCTTCCTTCCTTCTTTTCTTCCTTCCTTCCTTTCTTTCTTTCCTTCTAGACTGTTCTGGAATGTTTGAGGAAGATCTTGGGCTTTACACACAGCCACTCCCTGTCTGGGAAGTCTCAGGTCAACCTCTTGCAATTTTTTCCCTCCTATTTTTCCTCTTCGTGTGTCTCTCTTGAGTGTGTTGTCCTGTTTCCTGAGGCAGGAACCTGTCTGTGGGCAAGGTCGGAGAGTTGATAGTACCTCTGGAGCCAGCTTTATGGCAGCTGGTGACACAGCGGGCCTGACCTCATCTGTTACTAATTGCTGAAACTTGTGTCCGAAGGAACATGTTAGTAACAGCTCTCACCTCCATCAGGCCGCTCTCAGGCCCCGGGCAGAGAAGACAGGCAGTGACTCACATCATGGCAGGAGAGTCACCCAGGCAACAGGAAAATGACATGAAAGGAGGAACCAAGAGAGGAAGCCCCCTCTTCCCCGCATCCCTCCCAGCTCCCCGCCATCTCCACCTTCCTCCCCACCCTGGTCAGCTCTCCCCTCCTCCGGCCTGAAGCCAGCTCCCCTCCTCCCACCTTGTCACCTGCTCTAGCCGCATGGGAGATGTGCTCCTCCATCCGTAACCTGCTTCTCACTCCTCCGTGCTTCTGCATGTCATTCCCTCTGTCTCCAAGGCTCTTGCCTCATGTCTGTATTGCTTTGGTTTCTCCCTTGGGCTTCAGAGCCCAATTCAAATGTCTTCTGTCTTTTGCAACTATACCCTGATCCCCTTTAGGGAATCGTAGACCATGCCTACGCCACGTCAAGAAGAATTTACAAACTATCTACTCGGTGCTCAGCTTGAGGTAGAAGATACAACCTGCACTCCCAAGGGCCAGAAAGCCTACTCTGACAGGCAATGGGACTGTCATGAGAACATATAAACCAAGATCGACCCATCTGCGGTTGCTTGGGAGAATCATTGCGCATTTTTAAATAAATTCCTGCTTCTAATTTCCCTGGATCTTTCTATATAAAGTTACTCATGTTAGAAACAGCTTGACTGAAAATCAGTGCTTGTGGGGCAGAGTACCTGCTCTTGAATTTCAGATGGAGGTGTTGATTCACCGGGTGAGGTGGCAGCCCATGACAGAAACCTGGTTTTGGTGGTGTAGGAAGGATGAAACAGAGACAGAGGATGGTTGGAGGTTCTTGGAGTAGTTCAAGTGGGAGGTCAGAGAGACTGGGGTAGGCTGCCACAAGGAGAATAAAACTAGAAGGGGTGGCCAACATCGCTGTTCCCAACCTCTCCCGAGGCTACATAGAGAGGGGCTCTTGAAGGAGGAAAGGAAGTCTGAAACTGTGCTAGGGAAAAGAGAGAGTGTCCAAAGGAATGGAATCCCAAATCAAGAAGGGATTTTCTATCAGGGAGGCTGCCATTGTATTTGAAAGTATAACGTGCTCAAATTGCGTTTAGACTCCCCCAGCCAAGATTCAGTTTGTGGATTGTGAAATTGCGTGGATGTATGGCATTGTGTTCCGTGGCATTGGTGATTATCTCAAGGCATCCAGAAAAGCCCAGAGCCCCTTATTTCCCAGAACTATTTAATCTGGTCTCGAGTTGTCCTACCAGGCCTGACCTAACAACAATGATGGCTTGCATTTCTCAGTAAGAATTTGTATCTACAACTATTGTTAGTGCTCTTTTGGAAGAATAGTCATAATGTTGGCTGTAGAAAACTCACAACGCAAAAGTAATTATAAACATTTTATTGTCCCCTTTCGGTGTGGTCTTAATGTTTGTACATGTGTGTTTTATTCTTTTGCAAATGCATTCTTTTATCTTCAAAGAATCATCTTTGAATGTTGACTCCCTCTTTGCCTGGGGTTGGGAGGGGATGATGAAGAAACCAACTTCTCAGGAAAATTGTACTTCTATTCTAGAAGTAGACCTCTAGACCTCAAATACCCCAAATGCTCAACTCTGTCTTCTTTGTCCTGGAGGCATTTGACCCCTGGGCCTGCTTTCTGCTTCCTGCTCTTCCTGCCCCTCAGGCCCAGTTTCCTAATCTGGGGGTTTAAGGGAGTGAGCAGGCTTGAGGGGCAGGTGCTACTGAACTCAAGGTGTTAGAATCGATTCTGTGTTGAGATTGGAAGTCTCTACAGATAACCTTTGACCCACCTGTAAGGAGATGAATTCTCTGTGACTCCCAGAGATTCTCCAGCACTCTCCTTCTCTGGAGTCATAAGGGTGCCTCTAAATGGAAGCTCATGGACTCAAGAGTTGAAAGGCCCGTGTGTGTGGCATCATGTCCAATCTCCCATCTGGTACAGGAACCCCTCCCTAGCGTTCCTGCCAGGTAGCCCCGTCACTGTTGGACGCCCCAAGGGCCAGACAATTCAGTGTTGATTTTCAGCTAAAATCTGATTTGAAATGAGGTGAAATGATGGAAAAATTACTTACTTTATTGTGATATTTTTGCCCTCAGAGTTCATTTATTTTAGGCTGCACTGAAAGACTCCAGTTTCTTAGGAAAGGGGAAGGGCCAGGAACCTCCTGAAGTTATACACAAAACCATGTGAGTATGTGCAGACGTGCTCCTTAATTTGGGATGGGGACTTGGGGCCAGAGCTTCTCTGAGCTTCTGTAAGCCCAGGAGTCCCACATGATCCGGCGCCATCCCTAAAGCGCCATGTTGAGTTTAGGGTGTCACACTCCAAAGGAATACAGACCGGATATCGGATCTTGTTCAGATCTTGCTCAGCAAGAGGTGCACTGACCTCCCCGCCTGCCAGCTTGTCACAAAGGTGCTAGGGCTTTGTCTTGAGCTCAGAAAAAGTCCCCCTTTCCCAAGCAGAGCCCAGCGAATGTGCAGTGTGGCTGGAGGCCAGCCACGTGGAAACACGATGCCATCCAGGGCCTCTGTGTAGATACTGCTCTCATTTCTCAGATGTGGCTGCCTGTCTGGGCCTGGACTTCTCTATGTCAGCACCATCCAACTACAGAAAAGGCATAAGGGATAATGGCTGTGTTTATGGAGCCAGAGTGTGTTATGCGGCTCTGCAGACAAAGGGGTCCAGAGGCCCCACATACCTAACTCATCATCTGCACACCCATTCAGGAAAAGGAAAGGACCAGCCGCATCGCTCCCAGAGTGTCTCTACTCATCCTTGTGGCGACTGCCTCAAACACACACACACACACACACACACACACACACACACACACAGAGGGACACTCTTCTCTCTTGTTTTTAGTGGTAAGCCCTATCTGGGGGTTACACGGTGTCGGTATTGATTTGCTTGAAAATATTTTGATATAATCTATGTGCGCAGTGAGGAGGCACCCAAAGTGCCTTCATCAGGCAGCGATTTTCCAAAAGGGGTTAGTTAGCATTTGAAAACCCCTAATGAGGGATCCATGATTCAGAGGGAGTTCCTTAGCTCTTCAAATATTATTGTTGAAATCTCCACCACAAAGACTGTTCATGAGCATCCGGGGACGTTGGAAGTACAGTTTCCACTGGAAGAATGGGTGGTATTCAAGTCATGTAAATTGGTAACAGATAAATATGCTCCAGTTTTTTTATATTATATATATCTGCTTATATATTTATAAATAAAATAATTTAAATATTTATATTTAAATATTAAATATTTATATTTAAATATTAAATAAAATATAATATTTTTATATTATATATATCTGCTTCACAGATAAATATGCTCCAATTTTCCTTGTCCTCTGTAGGATCTTCCAAGAGTTTATCATAGCTGTGGAATTAAATCCAAAATATTTAATTTAGCAATTCTGCTTCCCTGGGCTGGAGCTTCCCTATGGCAGTCAGCAACCCTCGCTCCCGCATAAGCTGGTTTGGCTGTAGTTACACAGTCCCACCTTCCTGGCTCAAGCAGGTCAGACTGTTAACCTTTTTAAGACCTGCTCATATGCCATTTCCTTGGCCAGAAACACTCTCCTAGATAGACAGAGCTCTGCTACTCGATGAAGACACTAACCATTTCTAAACCTTCATTTTCTCATCTTTGAGAAAAAAAAAAAATCACTCCCTACTTTATTACTAAGGATTAATGAGATAATGTTTGTAAGAGGTTTAGCTTGGTGCCTGGCACAGGGAAAATGCGATCATTTTCATTATTAGTCACCTACGAAACTCCCCCTTGATCACCAAAACTTATCTCAAGTGTCTTCTTTTCTAGAGGGTTTCTCTGGTCACCTTCCCATACCCAAACCAAGATAATATGTCCCTGCTCCAAGCTCTCAGGAAGTCTAGCCAACCTCTATGGAAGTGTGTACCACACTCTATAGTCAGTTTTCTTTTTGAGTATTTACCTCCACCTAAAAACCATTAGCTCCTCGAGGGCAGGAGCTATACCTTTAAAAAAAGAAGTCCCCAGTGCCTAGTATATAATAGATAATAAATATTTATAAATTAATGAACAAATGCATGAACTAATTAGGAATGTGTGGCTCCCTGAAGAGATACTTGGGAGGAGGCTTTGAGAATTACCATCCAATGGTGGAATGGTAGTCACCTGGAAAAGGAGTAAAGGAAGTTGATTTGGAAATTTCGGATAGAAATCAGTGCAATATATGGAAGCGCTTCTATGACTATTCAAACTGGAATGAGCTGTCCCAGTGGTATTTCCTTCCCCAGAGTTATTTCAGCAGGGGCCAGAAGCAGTAGATTGGATGTACCCATGGCATAAGAGAGTGGTCTATAAGACGCCATCTCACGTTTTTTGACATTCTATGACAATTCCATATGAGAAATAGTTTTGTGAAACATTCTGAAGTAAATACTTGAGCTTTATTATATTGTATATTGATTCTTTATATTAGTATCCTTAGCTCTTCTGAGTATACTTTTTAGTTTTCAAATGATCTGTATATCTTTTTGATCAATTTTATTACTTGCATATGTACTTATCCCATATGTAGCTAATATCAAAATAGTTTTATTGATAATATATTCTGTGAGACTTCTGCTTGGCTGTTGTAAATTATTTGTATCAAATTGTTGGGTTTTAGGTCCACTTACTGAAAGCCCAAGGATGGCTGAGGAGTCCATTTTGGCTTTAAAACCAGCATGATTTTAAACCAACAATGGTTGTAAAATAAAAAATCAGGTAAATCTTGAGTTGACCCAAACCTCTAACTTCACAGTATCAGTGGATGCTGAAAAATTTTGAAAACCTCCAGAGAAAAGTCAAACCCAGAGTAAGTGCAAGGCCCAAGGTACTTTTTCCAATTTATGGCAGCCAATTAATTCTTAGGTGGGGAATATTTCGAGTTATAACTTGTGTACAAGCTTTATGTAACCAGGAAGTTCCCATGTTACCTCTGGGGTAAGTCCCTTTAATCACTGAGGAACACAGGAGGGGGTTTTCCATAAAGCAGATATTATGTGAATACATAAAAAAAATAGATCTAATCTACTCATCAAGAATGATCTTGTCATTTTTATTAGTCGGTAGCCCTGGATTAAACATTTAGCAATTTTTTCCTGAAGCTTCTTTGGAAAAGCAGAGAGACCAGGAAGGAACCTTAGGAAAGAACCAGATCACTCCAAGTGTTTGTATCTTATAAGCATTCTTTCTTTATTTATTACTTTTTGGATCTTTCTCCGCACCAACTGGGCAAGCATGTGGGAGAGGTTGTAAGCTATAACTCAAGACTAAAGCATCTCTTTTCAACACCAAGCAGAATGAAGACCAAGATAAGGAGCTAAAATGTGAGACTTCCAGTAAAATCACTTCGATTAGATTTGAGGATTATCCAGTTTGGCTCCCTGTCTTGGTCAAATAAACATACCATTAGTTACATCTTGACTCCACCTGTGGCCATGTAGACAGGGTTTGTTGATACTCATCTCTGAGAATTTTCCTTGGCTTTAACAAAATATAGGCTTGCTGTTGTTCTCCATGATGAATGTGACAACTAGTCACACCTTGTGGATCACACTAGGAAAACAAAAATTCCTGGCAAAAGCCTATGAATAAATAAGAGGCCTCCTAGCCACTGACAAAAACAAGCCATTATGGCGTTTCTGCAGGTTATCTCATTATTTGAAAATATACACCATATGGTGTTGAGGACAGACTGACAATAAACTCTGCTAAATTTCTTAAAAGATTTCATGTTGTATAAAATTGATAAGGTTACATTCTCAATCTCATTATACTGAGATTCCTTTTTTATTTTCTTTTCTAATATGCCATGTCAAGAATAGAGTGAGTAAATGACATCAAACATCTCAACAGCTGGATAGTATAATTAATCTTATAAGGGTGCCTATGTGTCATTATGATTTTTTTCATGGAATAATTTCATGGAATAATAATTCATGGAGTAATTCATGAGCTAAGATAATATTAAGCTCACAATATTTTTAACCAGGGAAATAGCATGGACTTTTAAAAAATAATACAAAGCAATAACACAACTGTAGTGTTTTAATTCTTGCCTTTTTGGCAATGGATAGACATAGAATTTTCTTTCTCATAGAAGAGTCCTTATTTATAAAGAGGGAGGAGGAGGAGAATCCCAGTATTCAAAGTCTGGCTGAAAATTTCCCTTAAAATCCTATAATTCTATATAAGAAACAATATTATGCCTTTGAATTTGTGACAACTTTCCTGGAAGTAATGCTTAAGAAGCTAGAATTTTCTCTGATTAAGCTACCCTGAGAATTCTAAAATATTCTCAGCTTGCGAGAAAGTCATATACCTGAATTACTTGCCACTTCTCCTAAATACTGAAATCAAAATAGTCTTGAGCTTTAAGAAGATATTCTATATAATACAACATTTCAGCAACAATGCATCAGTGTATCTTTAAGAAGAGACATCTCCAAAATGAGTCAGCTCTGTTTGGGCACCGTTCTATAGGGTATGAATTTAATGTTCTGCCCATTCAGGACACTAGAATAAGGATCATACATGCCATCTACGCCCTCCCAATTTATTTACTGGTTCTGAAAAATACCTTAACTTGAATACTAAATAAGGAACTTGGCCCAGCAGCTCAGAAACACTTCGCTCTGTGGTAGCTCTTTGTGTCCTAACTACCAACATCCACCAAGGTGGTAGTAATACTCTCTTCATTTTTAATTTTTTCTTAAATATGTTTATCTATATTGATGCAGTGTCCCCATCAAATATAAAAGCAAGCCTCAGCAATTTCTTTCCATGGAATAATTATCCCTCTAAAACTGGAAACATCTGTCAAACCAAGGAAAGTTCAAGCCAAAATGTCTCTCTGTAATTGTAGAAAACCATAGTGGTCTCCTAAGTTACCTGTGTGGTTATATGCTTTAAATCAGGTTCAGAAGGAGGAAGCTGGAATGGGCGGTCTTTGAAAATGGCATGCTAAGCAAGCTACTGTTCCATATGAGACACAGTGCATATGAAGTTATCTAGAGAATGGCAATATTCAGTGCATTCTATGATATTTTTTGGCCCCAAATAGCTAAATTCTCTTTTAGTCCTGCTAGGTAAAAAAGCAAAAGGAATATGGAGGAAAAACCATGACAGTTTCGAGGCCACAAAATGGTGGTTGAGGGTGAGGTTAAAAAGTGTGTGTGTGTGTGTGTGTGTGTGTGTAATCAGCTTTTAAATAATCCTTTCTTACAGTGGTATTCACAGTGATTAAGAGCAAAGTAATTTTTTATCATTTTCATGAAAGAATTGGAGATATTTACTTTTAAAAAGATCAAGTTCTGGTGGCACCTGGGGGGACTCAGTTGGTTAAATGTCTGCCTTCAGCTCAGCTCATGGTCTCAGGGTTGGAGCCCCACATCAGGTTCTCCACTCAGGGGCAAGTCTGCTTCTCCCTCTCCCTGTCCCTCTGTGATCTTTCTTGCTCTCTTTCTCAAATAAATAAACAGAATCTTAAAAAAAAAAAAAAAGATTAAGTTCTGAAGATGGTAACAAGGGTTGAGGAAGGACCAGATGGATGTTTTCCACAGGAAAGTTCTGTCCAATGGCAGAGGACTTTGACCATCCTTCAGGGATATAGGGATCTTAAGGTAAACGTGAGAAGCAATGAGTAAACATCATCATCATGGAGAATATTTTAGCTCAAAATACGGAAAAACTTTCTACCAAGTTGCCTGACTGAACTCTGTTGAACTGAATGGTTACTTTTCAAGGACACTGTGAAGAGAATTATGCATCTGGTGGGGGTGGCCTCCAAGATTTCTTCCAACCATGACGTTGGAGGTTTCTATTATTCTAAATCTAAGTAATACTTGCTCTCTGCTGAATTCCTCTCTGAGCTAATTTGTTTCAGAGCCCAGGCCAGAGATCAATCACATGGCTACTACCAGAGCACTTTCCTAGAACACTTACTTTTTCTATCGCATGTCCTAAAGTACTCAGATGACTGATGTACTTCAGACCGTATGTGACATGGCCAGAAGTTTCTCTGCATGACTCAAGGGAGACAAGATATATTTTTGGCCCGGGCATGTCAATAACATTCGTGACATTAACACATTCAAAAGGGAAAACTAGAGATGAGAAAGGAATATGTGTAAAATTCAAAATCTTGTATTGTTTCATTCACCACAAGAAGGCAGGCAAGTGGCAGATGACTACATAATGGTAAGAAGAACTGAAGTTCACTCTAACAATCACTGATCTTCTTGGGGCATCTATTATCTCATGGTTCTGTCTCATTCCATCTTCATAAAAATTTTAGGAAATGGGTACAATCATTAGTCTCATTTCTTAAGCACAGAGGTGTTAATTGCTACCCAAGTATGAACAATCAGTAAATGGCATAGCTGGGACTCAGACCCAGAGCTGTCTACTTCCATTCCCACAGTCTTAACCAATATGTTCAGAGGAGACTGGAGCCTTCCACATATTTTGGATGGCCGCCGCGCAGGCAGCCCTGAATCAGGCTCTCTGCAGAGGATCTTTGACTAAGAACTGGAAAAGACAGCACCAGTCCTGGATCACACCATCTCATAATTATTTAGAACTTTGGAAACAGTGGCTATCACCTATGTATAAATAATAATACCTAAGGAGGAGATGAGATTAAGAATGTGTGATTATTTGAATTGCATCAGAGACCATTTGAGGGAGTAGACCAATATTTCACATAGACAAAGGTGTACTATTCAGTTGCATTTAGTAATACAATGTCCTTTATCTTTTTTTTCTGAAAACAAAATAAGAGACAATTTTGAGAGGAATGGTCCAGGTTCAATATGAAGAATAAATTCCTGGAAGAGAAAATTATAAAGCTTAGGAATAGATTACCAGGGGAAGTCGTAACTTAAAAAAAAAAAATTACTCACCTCTCTGGACTAAGTTGTATCTTTACTCCAGGAATGACTATATGATGCTTGAAAACATTCAGTAGGGAGAAAAGTTAGCTAAATTGTTGTTTACTAGCATGTGGTTTTAAAATGAGCCCCCTCTCTCCCCCCCACCTTTTTTTTGCATTTGAACTATTTGCAGAGAAAATTCGGACCCCGCTCACGTTTCCCAAATGTCCACGCCGTGGCATCAGTGGTGCTTGCAAAGCAGTGTGTGCTCACATTTTAGGTTTTTTCACTTCTGTTGGCTAATTTCTGAGTTGGAACACTAAGTAGAGGTCATTTGAGTTGAGTCTCCTGCAGTTTCTTGCTGCTTTTGGCTTAAGGATCCTGCTTCTCAGACTAAAAGGTACAATTCTCTCCAGTCCCTGCGCTGAGCCTGTATGAGTAAAGGACCAGCAATGAGCCCAGCCCCGCCAGCAACACAGATAAATCAATTTAAACCTTCGGGAAGCCATTAAACAGGTGATGCTCCTTTGTTGATTAAATGATTCTTTCATCCCAGGATGGATAAAATACTAAGTAGTCCTCCTCCCGGACATGAAATTTGGATGTCGCCCAATCCCTTGGAAAAGCTGACAAATCTGCCTCCCCAGGAGTTGGTGAAACTTTGTGAGAACTGGGAGAACCAGATCCACGGGAGATCTCCTCCAGCTTGGGGCAGTGGTTCCAGAGGCTTTTCCTGATGTTGAGACTTTGTTTCTTCTCCTGTAAAAGGGGGCCAATGAAACTAAGCATGTGAAAGTGCTTGGTAACCTACAAAGTACCAGAGACATGCTATGTTAGGTTTTGGTACAATTATTGGATTTCCCACTGGTGTGGCGTCATTTTACAATTCTGATCAAACTGGAAAATTGCCTTCCAAATTAGTAATTATTAACTGCCAATTATAGAGCTTTTACTATGTGCCAGGTACTGGACTCAGCTCGTGAAAATTCAAGATCTCATTTAATCCTCACCTCATAACCAAGGTAGTATTATTATCTCTAATAATAGGGCTATATATATTTATTATTAATTTGTAAATGAGAAAACTGAGGTGTAGAGAAAGTGGGTAACTTGCTCTGTGTTAGGAAGCTTGGAAGAGCTGGTAGGCATCTGGCCCACATTTGTCTGATTCATTACTGGAGAATCCTACTGTGGCTTTAACTTGATCTTCTGCACTCCCCAAAAGGAAGGATTTTCATTCTGAGACAGGAATAGATTTTAGTGAACGTCCATCGTAGCTTCCGATCATCTGGCAACCACTGTTTTGCGGGGCCGAGTTCTTGCTCTGTGCACCAGGTCGTGGCCTGATGCTGTTCTTCTAACATGTGTTTGGGATAGTTGATGCCGTGGGTGCCCCACCCAGCCAGTGCACCCATCCTGTAGCTGCCAACAGCTCACAGCTGTTCCCATTCTGGAGAATCCCCCGCTCACCCTGCCCCAGACAACTTGGGATCTTTGTGTAGCCTCCCTACCCACCCTAACAGATCTTGGCAGATGACAGATGACTTTCCTCTCAAGGTGGGACCCAACTCAGGGGCAGTTTGTTCTCCTGGGCATCCCAGGATTATCCCAGGCCCCATACTAAACTGGTCTCCCACTGAGACTGGATTCCTGCTTAGCTTTTCCCCTCCCAGACCTACTCTTTTCCTTTACCCTCCTGCCCAGAGAGCACAAGCCAATAAACCACTGGAAGAAGAATCCCCATTTTAGGCCCTGCTTTTAAGAAACCTGAGTGAAGACAGTTGGGAATTGTTGAGTTTTTCTATACTATAGTCCTTACTTCTTATTCAAAGAATTCCATGCCTTTAAAGCCTTCATTTCAATACATTTTCTCCCTGAGCTATTTATGTTAATTTTTTCCTACATTTGTTCGAAAATAATCCTAGTTTCTTCCTTTTCTGGGGGGCGGGGAGGGGGCACGGATTATTTTAGAGTGCAGGTGTGGTGTCATGAACACTTGTAATCTAAGAGTCTCTGGGAAGAGGTTGTTCCTAACTATTAACTATTGACTAATTACTGACATAGGAAATGGCATAATACCATCTATTTGGTCCCTGATTATTGTCATACACTTACAAAAATGGTGAGACCTCGGAGAACGTACCATACGTTCCTACTTGGTGTACTGTAATCACTAAAACTCTAATCACCTGGGGTTGCCAGGCATTTGAAGGGTAATTGTCTTTTTCCCTCTAACAGTGCCTGAAATGTCATCTTTTTTCTTCCCCCAGGGGAAGCACCTTCTTGTGGCTTTCTCTGCCTTGGCTGCCTGCTGGTTCCTCAGTCAGGCTCCAGAGAGTGTGATCATCACACCGAGACACTACGACTAGGCTGTTAGGTGTCCCCCTGAAGCAACAACACAGCGCTTCTTTGAGCCAAAGAAATAAAAAGAATAAAAATGCACTTTCCAGGGCGCCTGGGTGGCTCCGTTGGTTAAGCGACTGCCTTCGGCTCAGGTCATGATCCTGGAGTCCCGGGATCGAGTCCCGCATCGGGCTCCCTGCTCAGCGGGGAGTCTGCTTCTCCCTCTGACCCTCCCCCCCCTCATGCTTTCTCTCTCTCTCAAATAAATAAATAAAATCTTTAAAAAAAAATGCACTTTCCAGAGGGACTGATCTTTTTTTTTTAAAGATTTTATTTATTTATTTGAGACAGAGAGAATGAGAGAGAGAGAGCACATGAGAGGGGGGAGGGTCAGAGGGAGAAGCAGGCTCCCCGCCGAGCAGGGAGCCCGATGCGGGACTCGATCCAGGGACTCCAGGATCATGACCTGAGCCGAAGGCAGTCGCTTAACCAACTGAGCCACCCAGGCGCCCGGGAGGGACTGATCTTAACAATTGGAAAAGAAAGTTTCCAAAAATCAGCAGAATATTGGCAGCGATGGAGGGAAAGTATCTGTTTGGAGAAACAGCCAAAAGAATCAGACCTTGAGTTTCTACCCATTAATCATTGACCATTTTAAGTCTAGGCAGATAAACAATTCCACCACAAAGAGATAAGAAAGCTGGAGAGCATCACAGGAACATTTACAAGTTCAAAGTCTAGAGATTAGTCTATGTAGCCAAGGTGATCAATTTCAAGGTTTCCGTTTCCCCCACAGTGAGGGCTGAGGCTTGAGGGCAATGTGAGGACAACAGAATGATTTCAGAATTCCTCCTGGATGGCACTCAGCTCTTGCTAAGCTGCCAGGCCTTCTGACACTTAGGATAGATCCCTTTGTCTTCTCCACATTTCTCCTTGGCTTTTTCCTCCTTACTTATAATCTTTGATTACTTAATCTCTTTAGTTTAAAAAAATCCTTTATTCATTCCCCAAGTTTTCATAATCTTCCTTTCCCTGTTCACCTTATTTCAGAGCCTACCAACCTTTTCCTTGTTCCATAGAGCATTCCTCCAGGGGAGATACAATGCAACAGTTAAAGTAGCTGGTACAATTGTACAAGAGCATAATCCTAGGAACTCGACGGTGTGTTTCCAAATATTGTTTCTTGCCGATTTCTTCCCGGACCATTCTCCTTCCAGATGCCGCCTGTCCAGATGGCCCAGCAAAGGTCTGAGGAAAAAATTAGTTCTTGAAGGACTACCTGCACCTGGAAAAGACACCTCAAAACTTTCTTTCAAAACATATGCATGAAATGCCCCCTCATCCAGGTAGTAATTTTCTACTAACATCACTTTACCAAGTGATGTTCCTTTTCCTCCACGCCAAATATATTCACTCCATGGTATACAATGCAAATGTCTTTGGCTATAAAACACACCCATTCATGGACACCTGCAAATGACCAAATGGATTCTACGAAGTACAGAAAACCATTTAAGACATATTAAATGGTATTTGAGCTATTCATAATCAGCGTGAATTGAGCTAAGCAGAATAAAAATAAAACTTCAAATGGTAACTAATTTTTCTGTTGTCCCTGCCTGGAGAAGCCATCAAAGAGAAGATCTCAAAGTCTATATGTTAATTTGTGTTGGCTGAAAGAGCCCGTTTTTCAGTAGGCAGTGTCTTCAATAATACTGTCACTCTTTTTTTTTCCCCCCCAATTTTTGATCGTGGAAAACAGTGATTGACTGGACACGGTGCTGTCCTCTGACCAGGAAGAAAAGTGAAATGAGTCCTTAGGATCCTATCACTACTGTTTCTTCAGACTTTCCCATCCTGCTTTGCATGCCACCCCCATGCCTGCCCTGCTTTGTCTCCCAAGAACCAGCCCTTGTTGTTGCCCTGGGTTTAAATCTCCTTTTTTTTTTTTGACAATTACAAGAAGTAAGCTCTCAGTAATAATGGTATAAAATACATTCTTTCCGATTATAAAATTAATTACTTCATTTTAACAGGGTGGTTTCTTTTGAGAATACAAAAAAAAAAAAAAAAGAGCGAGAAAATATAAGCCCATTTGTACCTCTTTCAGAGATATTGGCATTTTGGTGCTTTTGCTTTTTTTTTTTTAATTACACTAGTTGAAATCATTTTATGTATCAGTTCTCCAATATACTATTTTTTCCTTAACACTATTTTGTAATCATATCTCGTGTCATTAAAATTATTAGTAAAGCACGATTTTGAAGGATTCATCAATTACATCGTGTGGCTTCTTCATAATTTATTCCACTGTTCCAGTGCTATGAGCATGTAGTAGTCTCTTTCTGACTTTGCTCTGGTAAATAATACAACAACTACTCTCCCCCACGTATCTATCGTGTTTTAGCAGGGGATTCTTGAAGACCCCAGAAACGACTCTGTAACACCACATCGCGGTAATCGGGTACAGGATGGAGTTATAATTTTGAAGAGACAAGGGGCTCTTGCTTTGTTTGCTTGCTAAAAAGGTTAACTGTCTTTGGGTGTGGCCAAAGTCAGAGGCAGAAGAAGCAAGTGCCATCGACCTGTGACATGTGCTTGGGTTATCATTTAGGCCACAGACGCAGATGAGGTGAAAGTTGAGCAGTTTTTGACTAGTAAACTGAGATCCTAGGCTTCCTAGCTTCTCCTTCCCATACATCATTCCAAAACGGAAGGCTGGCCCTTCTTTGTATGTTGATCCCAGCGTCTACTTTAGACATACACGGGACGGTGTCTGAGTGGTTGTTTGTTGAGGGAACGTAAAGCCAAAGAGAGATGTGTCCAAGATAGAAGGGACCCCTTCTCCCCTCCTAGCTTCCGTCGTCCTGTCTGTATTTCAGATGACTGCAGTTTTCGCAAGTTCTTCCCCACAGATATGCACAGAAGGACCCTCACTCCCTCTAGTGGAGGACATGCGGGGCACACAGGCTAAACCGGCCCTGCGAGGTTCAGAAGCCCAGAATCGGCGTCCTTAAATGCCCTCCTGAAACAATGGAAGCTGTGTTTCTCAAGGAGACTCTTCTTACTCCATAGAAGGTTTTGTCTTTACCGGGCCATCTGTGGCTACTGCTGCCACAAGACAAGACATCAGGGGATGTTTTTGTCCTTCGGGGCAATATCCCAGCTTCATTTTTTTCCAGTCAAAGATTTTATTTATTTATTTGAGAGAGAGAGAGAGAGAGAGACAGTGACAGAGCTAGTGAGAGAGAGCAGGCTGGGGAGGAGAGGGAGAAGCAGGCTCCCGGCTGAGCAAGGAGCCCAATGCGGGGCTCGATTCCAGGACCCTGGGATCATGACCTGAGCCGAAGGCAGATGCTCAACTGACTGAGCCACCCAGGTGCCCCTCTTTTTTTTTTCATTAATTCAGGAATCTACTGAGTTGTGTTTCTTTGTCACCAGTGGTAGTGACTTGGGATTCACTTTCTGCTGTGTCAATAGGCAAAAAGTGTTGCTAATATAAACAGAGCCTAGGATAAAGCAGCTGAGAACCTGAAAATACTCATATAAAGTATTGCAAAAAGTCACCCAATCGCTTTTGTTTTGCTTTTTGTAAATGTAAAATTTTAGGAACGTTGAGAAAAACAGAGGAGAATATTACCAGAGTGAACGGCAAGACATATTTAGGGCTCTGTCCAAAGTCTTTATGGGATTCTTTTTCACAGCTGACCCAATCACCTCAGAGAGCCACGTTGCTCTTTCAAGAATGAATTGAGAAGTGTCCATGCAAGATCTGTCTAAATCCTTTATTGATCTCTTTTTATGGTTATAAAGAAGTCCTGCCATAGCCAGATGAGGAGACCTTGTTCCTGGCACTTTCTACCTACCTACCCACCTTCTACTTACCTACCTACCTATTCCCTACCAATCTACCTACCTGCTTACCTATCTACCTACTTCCTACCCACCTACCCCCTACCTACCTCATTCCTACCTACCTCCTACCTACTTACCCACTTATCTGCCTACCTGCCTAAGGCAAACTGCTTGAAAGCTCTGGGTCTAGACTTTATTTGTAAAATTAGAGGCTTGAATTCGAGGAGCTATGAACAGCTCTTCCAGTTTTAAGTCAGCATTGAAAAAAAGCGCTTAGCTTCTCTGTAGAGAGCAACCTACGGGAAGATTCCTTTCCTCTCTGCGGTCCACCATCATCACTGTTTACTAGTGATCTAAGTCAAGTTCCAGCAACAAAGCAGGAAGCACTTCCTTTTTCCGATTCCTGGCTCAGGAGTCCCCTGCATAGTCCCTTGCTGTTATGCCCAGGGCATCTGCACAGCCCAATCTGGACAGGTAGCCTTCTAGCCCCTAAGGTGCGTTTGCCATAGGTTCGGGGAAAATGTCCCCATTTCCCAGGAATCTCAAGCATGAGAATGCTGCACTCAAATTCTTTGCCTTTTATTTAAACTGAGATCAGAGTGAACACGATAGCTCTGACCTGTGCAAATACAATAAGCACTTCAGCCCAGAAACAGTTTTACCTCTTTTATTAGGTTGGGCTTTCAGTTTGTGTTTGAAGAGGAGCTATTTATGGGCTTGCAAACAAAGTGCTGGAGGAAAGGAATTTAAAGGATGTCCTTGAGCAAATTCAGGGGGTTTTATTTCAAGAGGCTCCACTGCACGTTAACCCTTCATCTTCTGGCACACGTCACCTCCTCCAGCTGCGCCCCCAGAAGCCTGGGAGAGACGGGTGGTCCAGCGCTGGCTGAGGACACAGGGCGGACGCGCGGCGGACACACGGCGTGGCCTTGGGAAAGTCATTTCCTCCGTGTGCTGGCTCTTGCTCTGGAAAACCAGAAGGCTGATGGTGACGTCGTTCTGAGGAACTGGAAAGGAAAAGAAGTTCAAGACGCGAAAGCGTTTTGTGGGTAAGGTAGGGCGCATCGAGGCTGACGCTGTTATTTTTACAGCTAATTTCTGACATGGTGTTTTCAGACATTAGTCGTGGCAATTTTGTTGAAAGAATGCATGAACTTTTTTTTTTTTTTTAATAAGCTTACTACTTGTCTGGTATGCCCAAGGAAAGTGTAGATTTTCTCACAGAATCAATTATTTGTTGGACAAAAGTGCCGTTAGCCAGGGTGGACTTATCTGAACGCTTGCGGAACCCTTCCTCTGCCTCCTTAGGTGCAATAAAAATCTTTTATTGGATCGCTTGGTTGCCTTCTTAAAAGCTTGATGAGGGAGGGCGCCTGGGTGGCTCAGTTGGTTAAGCGACTGCCTTCGGCTCAGGTCATGATCCTGGAGTCCCGGGATCGAGTCCCACATCGGGCTCCCTGCTCGGCAGGGGGTCTGCTTCTCCCTCTTCCCTCTCGTGCTCTCTCTCATTCTCTCCCTCTCAAATAAATAAATAAAATCTTTAAAAAAAAAAAAAAAAAAAGCTTGATGAGGGAGGCGGTTGAATCTCCTGGTAGAAGGGGGCAGGGCCGCAGTTCCCAAAATACTCATACGTGATGTTAATAGAGGATACTCCAGAAAGAGGTTTTGTGCTCAAATGATTTAGTTAGCATTTCTCAGAGTGAACAAAGCAATTCCTGTTCTCCCTGGAACCTCAGTTGACCCCGCTGCTGTGTCATCCCACGACTGGTGATAAGAGGCATAAGAGCATCCTTGTGCCCCCTGGAACTTGGACTTGGTTGGAGGATAGTGGCTGGCCTGTTGCAAGGGAGTATTCGTCTCTGATCAAATGACTGGACTCCGGTGTTGAAGAACGGCTGCATTCAGAGGGGCAGGCACCCCATTATGCTTCCTCCCCTGCAATCTCCACGCCACCTGGTACCCATTCTGCCGCTGCCAAGTAGCGCTGGACGAGGGGGCCCTGTCCTAGGCCCTGTGCTTAAAGCCTTGCTCCGACTGTCTGCCGAAAGGCTCTCCCCAAAAGGCAATAAAGCGATACCCACCCAGAGCCTCTCTACACCAGTGGTTCTCAGAATGCGGTTTCCAAAGCAGAAGCATCACATCATCTAGGAATTTGTTAGACATGTAGATTCTTGGACCCCAATCAGAACTACTGAGTCAGAAACTCTCAGGGATGGGGCCAGTGGTCAGTGTTTTAACAGCCCTCTTGGTGGTTCTGATGCCTGCTCACATTTGACAACGGCTCTTTGAATCTGGACTATGCTCTGGGGTGCCCGACATTCAGAAGTTCCCGGCTCAAAGGCTCTGGGTCCACCTTCAGGGTTTGCACGGGCCTCTTCCCTGGATCCAAGGGCAGACGTACCTCCAGTGGCCATAAGCAGCTCTCAGACGAAGCTGGGGGGGGCAAGACCTTGCACGTGATGGTCTGGGTTGCTCACAATCATAAGTCAAGTTATCAAAGTCACTGTGAAAGTACATTTTTCAAAGTATGAGGCTAAAACATAATTTATTTAACAGTCTGTTAGTTTGAGTTATAACTTTCAAATATTTAGACATATGGTAGACAGGCCTCCAATTTTACTCTTATCCTGAAAATGTTAGGGGTGGTCCTGCTACTCAAAGTCTATGGTCTTTTATATACTGGTTCATTCATTGACTCACATATTAATTTAGGTCTATCTCTTTACTGAGATTCCCTATGTGATGTGACATTATCATCGTACTTTTCTTTGCTTCTTTAATTGCAGTTTCCTTTCGTTCTTTGAACAGATTTATAACAGCTACTTGGAAGCCTTTTTTTCTGAGAATTCTACCATCTGTCTGCTTTCACAGGCTGTTTCTGTGCCTGCCCAGTATATGGGTCACACTTGCCTGTTTCTTTGCATGTCTGGTAATTTTTCAGTTGGGAACTGAACATATTGGAGCAACTCTGGTACTTCTCTCCTCTGCCGCCCCAGGTGTTGTTAGCGTTCTGTGCTTGGTGAGCTTGGCTCATTTCCGTGAAGTTTCACTGCCCCCGCCCCCACCTCCCACAGCATTAAGACTCCGGTGTCGCTCCTCAGGGAAGCACAGTTTGGGGCATGCCCAGAGTCCCCTCCCCGGGGATGGCAGTGGGTTGGGTAGGGCGGCAGTCTTCTCTTTCCCTGACCACTCCCAGCTGTTAGGATCCACTGTGGCTGGCTGATTAATTGCTCTATTGTTTTCCGCAATACCTCAGAGACAAAAATTGCTCTTCAGACACATCCAATCACAGGTTCCCTTGAAGGACAAGTTCCCGAGGTCACTGTTTGATACATGTTCTGACCCTGGGAGGAGTCCGCCCAGCCATGTCCTTCCTCAGTGCTCTTTCTCCTGACAATGAGCCAGCCTACAGCTTAACCGCTGTCTTCACCAAATCCCACCAACCTCCTCCCAAGCCTCCCTCCATCACCATATCTGCTATTACTGAGAACTCCCCAGGCTTGAACCTCTCTACCCCTCGGCTGCAAATGAAACCGATTCCTGTGGGAAGATTAAAAGCTGTTTTATGGTCTGTTTCTCCCCCCATCAGAATTTCTGAGCCAGGGCTCTGGAGCTGGGAGGGGGGAACATGACAGGCTTCTCTCTGAGTGACACCCCTACTTTAGGAGTCGAGCACATGATGAAGGGGGAGAGCTGTAGTTTGAGATCTTCTTGCCTCTCCTAGCATGGAACCACTCTCACTGCCTTAAAAGCCTGACCAGGAGTGATGGAGGACCCAGTATCCTTAGCAGTACTACACCCAAGGTAAAACCTACCTTCCACCAGTGGGGATTCAAGGCAACCCCCCACTCCCTAGTACACTTGCTCACAACTTGACCTCAGCACTGGGGAGTTGAGGCAGAATGCTGAATGCTGACGTCCTGCTCCTCCAAGGAAGAAAGCCCTCCAACTGGGAGATGGGAGAGAGGAAGCCCTGTGTCCTTGGCTCCACCAGTCTGCAGTGGTGTCTTTGCCTCGCCCAACTGGGGCGCGGGTAGAAGGGAGTGGTCCTGGCCCAAATACCACAAACTCCCTTTTGAACTGAATTTTCGTAGATTTCCTGGCCTAGATGTTTCTTCATTTACTGCATGTCCTTGGGACCTTGGGGCTTTAAGTGACTATTTCAAAAAATAATCTTCACTGTGCGCCTTGGTGGCTCAGTCGGTTGGGCATCTGCCTTTGGCTCCTCGGGTTGTGATTCCGGGGTCCCGGGATCGAGTCCCGCATCCGGCTCCCTGCTCGGTGGGGGGCCTGCTTCTCCTTCTCCCCTTGGTCCTCCTCTCACCCCCGTTCATACTCACACTCTCTCTCTCTCTCTGTCAAATAAATAAATAAGATCCTAAACTAAACTAAAATAAAATACTAATTTTCACCGATTTCACTGGGAAACAGGTCTGTAGAGCTCCTCATGCTGTCATGCCAGCAATCGATCTTCACGTGAATTTATCTGGACCTTCTGTTGGGCACCTACTATATGCCAGATACTATACGAAGTGTTGGGAACATAAGAGCAAACAAAAGGGACACAGTCTTGTAGTTTGGGGTCTAGCCAGGGGCTTGGCATCCAGAGGGAACTCAATAAATATTTGTCAAATAAATGAATGGCTACCAAATAAAAATGCCATTCTTTCATGGTTTCTGTTGGTTTTTTGTTTTGTTTTGTTTTTCCAAGAGGCCTGAGACATTCCTGGACCATCTTGCTAGCTGACTTTGTGGACATTTAGAGGCACTTGGAGTGTTAGGAGGGCAATGCCTGCCTGCAGTAGGTTTGCTCTATTACAACGTTTGCAAAATCTCCTTCCAATTCCAGTTTTATGAAAGGAGTACAGGTGGCAGTTGCTATCGTTATTCTGTTATGTTCTTTCCTCTGCCTTTGGGGAGCTTCACTGAAGGTGAAAACTGCCCTTGCCACACGGCTGCAGGCTTGGTGACGACAAAGGCATATTCTTTGCCTATTCATTCCTGGCCAGGAAGAACCGTATTTTGGGCTGTGCAATCTCAGAAGACCAGTCTGTATTCATTTCCTTGGAATGCTTTCTCTACTTTACTTTTCTTTTTTTTTTTCCTAGCATCTGATTATGTCCTTTCCAATGACCCATGACGTTACTTCTTCCTACTTCTTATCGTTCTCTTAGGGAAACACTGCAGAAACTCTGGGGCTGAACTGTGTGTGATGAGAGGAAAAGTGAGGTGTCCAGCCCCAGAAGAGACTTGCTGCCATTGCTCTGAGCCTAACACTTCGTGAGGGGCGGGCATAGTCTGATCGCTGTCCAAGGGGGTTGTGTTTAGCAGCGTGAGGCTGAGGACAGAACCGGGAAGCAACTGGGAAGCTTTATCAAAATAGATGTTCTTCCCCCTAAGAGCCTGTCAGAGTCAAGTAAATGTGGGGTTGGGGGACGAGCAGCTAATGGGACCAAAGGGAGACCTGGAATGCACACAGGTCACGAAAACTTTCTCCGGAAACACAGATCTAACTTCAGGGAATGAATGAGATGTCCCTAGAAGCTTGCACATCACAACTAAGACTTCAGTACATTCTAGCACGCATGTCCTGTCTCAGCTCCTTGTGTGTCTATTTCTGCTCTGACCCGAGGTGCAACTGGACCTGCTGGTAGTAAGTTATTTCAGTGCCCGTGAGAAGCGCTAAGTAAGCAACCCCAGAGGGTAATATCCTCTATGCACAAACTGGGGCAATGAGTCCCTTCATGGGACTGGAGAAAGCCTGGCAAGGAGGGCCTGAACTGGCTGTCGGGCCAACTTTTCCCAGAATGACCAGGGTGATCTCATGTTTGTATGACTTTGTTTTTACATAAAAGCCATTCTTTGAATGTATAATGAAGTGAAGCTTTACTTCCAGCCCTTTCTAGGAACATATATTTAAATTGAAAAGCCTCTTTTGTCATTTGTACACTCATTTACTTAATTAATTCATTTAACAGGTACTCACTAAATGTCAGTTTTGTGCAGAAGCTGCCCTAGGCACCAAGCTAAAGATGAATAAGATAGGGTCTCCAGCCTTAGAAATTCCACAGTCTAATAAGGTTAATGGATCCATGTGCACATAATTACAAGTTGACAACATACAGAGAATGACAGAAGGGTCTTTGGGAATACAGAAGGGGTGGACCTAAGTCTGACTGGGTGGAGGAGTTTCCAAGAAGGCTTCCTGGAGGAGGTGACACTTAATTGAGTCTTACAAGGTGAATGGGAATCAGCCATTGTATAGAGGGTTGGGTAAGGACATTTTGGGCATAAAGTCAACCTAGACACAGACACAGAGCTCATGTGAGAAGCCTCATGGGGTGTTCAGAGAACTAGAAGAGGTGGGTTGATGAGATCATTAAGTGAAAGATGAGGGACAAGGGAGGTGGTGCTCTCCTGTAGAATATAGCTCAATGAACTTGAACCTCCCTTGCCAGGCAGAGAAAAGCCACTGGAGCATTTTATCCAGTGATGGGTATGGTCTGATTGTTGGCTTTGGGAAGAATGGATTGGGGGAACTGAGGCAATATTGGAAGGCAGGGAAACCAAGGCTGTTGGTTACTAAATGGACAGGAAGGGTTAGATGTGAGAAACAGTTTGAAGTTACAGCCTGTAAGATTTAGAGATTGATTGAATGTGACCATGGGAGAAGGAGTAATTGATGGTCAAACCTAGGGTCCCCCCGTCAGGCTCACCTTCAGAGCGCTGTGATAAGCTACGCGTTGTCCTTCCTACTGCCCCGAATAACATGGATTGCAAATCACAGTGCCTGGTAATTGATCTTTTTATGTTTTCATGTCTTGAAGATTCTCTCCCCCCGCCCCCCCGCAAACTCCATAATATAATGTAAAAATGACTAAGAAGCAAAAACCTTTAAAACCCGTCAATATGGGGCACCTGGGTGGCTCAGTTGTTAAGCGTCTGCCTTTGGCTCAGGTCATGATCCCAGGGTCCTGGAATCGAGCCCCGCATCAGGCTCCCTGCTCAGCGGGAGGCCTGCCTCTCCCTCTCCCACTCCCCCTGCTTGTGTTCCCTCTCTTGCTGTGTCTCTCTCTGTCAAATAAATAAATAAAATTTTTAAAAATAAAATAAAATAAAATCTGTTAAAATGGCAGCTGAAAAAGAATTATTCAAATTGTCGAAGTGAGATTTTTTTAAATTATGATTGCATTACATAAGAGTATAGTTGGGGACATTTTTCTTCCTCTGGGGATTTTTCACACCCGCACCTTTTCTAAAAGATCTTTTTTTTTTTTGTACTTTTTCTGAGGGGAGGAGATGAAGATGGAAAAGCAAAGGTATGTTGCCCTTAGCAACTCAACTTCAACTATCATCACACCACGGAGCAAAAATAGCAACGTAATTAAAGGATATGGCACTGGGGAGCATTGGCAGCCTGCAGGGGAAGGTTCACTCACTCTGGCTCCAAGTATCATTAAGAGGGTCAGCATTTCCAGACTGGAATAGAAATTTGCCTTAGGTGTAGTG
Organism: Neomonachus schauinslandi; assembly: GCF_002201575.2. NCBI lineage: Eukaryota > Metazoa > Chordata > Mammalia > Carnivora > Phocidae > Neomonachus > Neomonachus schauinslandi. The sequence goes on along the minus strand of NC_058407.1, from coordinate 114,507,383 downwards.
TGTTTAATTAAGTAATCCAATACATGTTCTTTAAGCACCTTCTATGTACAATACAAACAAGGACACAATTTCTGTCCTCCTGAGAGCTCATATTCTAGCTGGAGGACAGAGAGAGAGAAAGAAGGAAAAGGAGCAGGGGCAAGAAGAGGTAGAGAGGAGAATTTCAGATAATGAGAAATGCTATGAAGAAAGTAAAGTAAGAAGGACTAGTGAGTGACTGGTAGGGGCAGAGGGGGTTGGAGTGGGGGGATGGCTTACATGGTACGATTTCATTGCCCTAGATCTCCCCCGTGGGAGCATATTTGACATCTGGGGTGGATCATATTTTAACAACCATCTCCTCTAGACAACAACACTATTTTCAGTAACAGTTGTAAAATTAAGAGAAGAAGAAGAATGTCTAAAAAGAAACATGGTAAAATTTCTTTTTTCTTGAACTTTGTTAAAATAAGTATTACAGTATAAAAACGAAAAAAAAAAGCACAACTGTTCAATAGATTTTATATCTACCTAGCAGTGGGAAGTTCAATCCTTTGGTTACAAACTGATAGAATAATATTTTAGGTAAATAACTTTGCAGGAATGAGTAAATGAAAATTCATAAAACAGAAAAAGTATAATTTAGGTAACTATGAAATCATGTCACCAATATGAAGTTGTTTTCTGAGTTCATGCTTTAGTTCAAAAACGGTTATCAATTAAAATGAATGCATTTTATATTCAAAGATTAAAATTCAGTAAAATAGGAATTTAAGTTTGCACCTCCCCCCACAATCACACCTCATAGTTCTCACTGTTTCACTGTTTTAAAATTTAAGTATTAAATTTCAAAAAATCCCTCTGAGTGGGTCACATGGGGTGACAGGATTGGAATTCAAATCTGTCTTTAGGATCACTCTGCTGTCATTGTCTACTTAGGACTTACCCTTTAGGTGAAGGACAAGCAGTACCACAGAGATTGCAGCCGTGAACTCCGCCCGAAGCAAGCACGAAGATTCTGGACTGGGAAAAACTTACTCTCCAAAGAAACAGGAATAACTGAGTGGGCATGAGTTGGGGGCCAATTATAGAATGAGATTTCTCCTAATTAAACTGCATACACTACAATGTATGTTAAAGGATAAGTTATAAAGATGTGATCATTTGACACATACATATATTATTCATACTCAATAAACTGCAGCAATTGTTTAAAACTTAGATCAGCTAAAGATTTTTTGGGGGCATGGAGGGGGATAATATCAATGACGTTGTTTAAAATTTCTGGCAAATTCTCTACAGACCATGTGCTGCTTTCTCAGCTGTACCCAGGGCTTGAGGGCTCCTTGTTGTTCTTCTGCCCTTGATATGCCTTTTCCCCAAACTCCTCTCCTCCTGAGGACCTCTTGCTTAAAATCTACCTCCTTTCACTGTGTGAGTGATAAGCCTTACGAATGCAAATATTGGGGTGCCATATCTCTTTGCCCTGCCTGGTGGTGATTTTCACTTTAATCTTGAGTTTATCAGAGCCTATCCCTGGAGCTTAGTCATTCATTCTTCTGTTCTTTTATTCAACATGTTTCATCATCTTACAATATGGTCCCAGGAATATGACAGGTTATGTCCTCAGGGAATGCAGGATCTTGTGGGAGAGACAGACAAGTAAGCGGCAATTGACATTCAGTGTGATCGGGGCTGGGTGTTTGCTTGCCTGTTCATAGAGAAGGCACAGCTCTGGGAGTGGATGAGGATGAGGGACGGGGTGCTGGGAAAAGAGAAACACCCCCAAGGGGAGGCGGGGCTGCTGATCCGCATCCCTGGAGTCAGCATCCAAAACGCGAGCACTGCTGGCTGGGCATCTCTGCAAAGGAGCATCCTGAGCACCGAATGCTCTGAAAAGACTCATTTCCGCTACTGTGGCAGACAATGAAGAGGAAAGTGTCTCAGTGTAGGGAGGAGGGGCAGAGATATTGTGTGACTCTAGAGGGAAGGCAGGACCGCCTCTTCCTTCACAAACACCTCGGACCTGCCTCATACCGTGACTCTCTTCGGAGCCCGGTTTCCTGAGAGGGTCTTTGATGTGAAATATGGCACGAATCCCCTTCACGTGAATTTCCCATTAATTAGCACACTCCATCCTCTGCATGGTCCCTGGCGAGAGAGTTCCCGTGAGCCCAGGTAACTGGACTCCTGCCAAACTGTCCATCTTGTGCCTGCTTTGCATAAGGTGCTTGGTCTGAGGTTGGACTTGGGCAGAGCAACTGGTTCTGACCCCCCACCCCCCACCCCCAGGAGTGATTTCTTAAGCTATGGTATCTGAACGCAGAAGTCCCTTTTTATCCTCAGTTTCGTGTTCTGGAGTTTCAGTCACCCCGGTCAACACAGGGGCTGCAAGCTGATGATCCTCCTTCTGACGAATCAAAAGAAGGTCAGTAGTTGCCTGACCCCACGTCACTGTGCCCACGTCACTCACCTTACTTCCTCTCATTATGTAGGCATTCAGTCATCTCGCATCATCCCAAGAAGGGTGAGTATAGTACAGTAAGATATTTTGAGAGAGAGTGACCATATTCATATAACTTGTATTACAGTATATCATTATAATTGTTGTATTTTACCATTAGTTCTTGATGTTAATCTTTTACTATGCTTAACTTATAAATTAAATTAATCAGAGGTATATATGTGCAGGAAAAAACATAGTATACATAGGGTTCAGTACTGTCTGTGGTTTCACACATCCACTGCGGGTCTTGGAAGGAATCCCCTACAGATAAGTGGGGACCACTGCCGTGGTCAGAGAGCCAGAACAAATTCCTATAAGGTAAGGTTGGGAGCTGGAGTGAAGTGAGCTTGCCTGGGTTTCTGAATCCTGGAGCTCTTTTCTCTGGCCTGGGAGCTGGCGGTGGGTGGATGGAGACCCAGAGGAGAGGAGTTTAAACCCCAAAAGTCTTGAGAAGTCCTCTGCCCATGCATCTCAGATCGGTGCTGGGCTGGACTCTGTGACCAGGAGCTTGGCCAAGACAGAGTGCGCCAGGCTAGTTAGCATCTGAAAGCTGGGCAGGAAACATCAGAAGCCTGGCTCCCCACAGCTTCTAGAGGCTGGAGAAAGAAGTAGCGGAAGGGTAACTGTCCCACTCGCTTCCATTTCCTCCTCTTCACAAAGCAAAAGGGAGTCATCTATTTGATAAAGGCCGCATGGGCCAGTGGGAGGGGATAGTGCCTCTCGCTAGCCAGATGATGTGGGGAGGGTGACATTTTCAGGGCCTCGGTTTCCTCTCCTGGAACAGGGATTGGTCTTTTGTTCCCTAAGGTCTCCCTTCCTGTGCTGAGAAGCTGACCTTAAAGTTCAGGCCTGCCCTAGGGTGAAGGGCAGAAGGGGCTTGTGGGCAAGAGAGTGGGCCAGCTGAAGTCCAGAGATGGCGCCATCTGCACGTGTCCTGAGGAGCTGATGAGCACTGAGGGGACTCAGTTGTCATTTGTTTATGAAGATCTTATTCTCACATTAAGGTGATTACATATCGGGGCCTTGAAAAGAGGAACAGTGCATAGTCCTTGCTCTCAAGCAGGGTATAACTGTGAAAACACGACATACATATATGCTGAACGGAACGTCATTCAAGATACAGAGGCAGCTCTGAGCCCTCCTCAGGAAGCATCGTATGAAGGAGCGCTAGCTGAGCGTCCAAAAGACCAAACAGGCTCTTAGACTTCACCGAGGGACTGATTACAGTGTGCTGACTCATTGCTCAGGAAGCATCCACCAGGTAACATTTCCAAAGCCCTTTTGGGGAAAGTAGAAGTGAGAGTAGCTGGAGGCTGGCGCGAATGAAACCAAGGTCATAGGAGCCATGTCTTAGAACGAGGATTAAAACAAATGTTCCTCGGTCGGTCACACACTGTGCCCTCTGTTGGCAGTGGAGGGGGCTTCAGTCCCCAAGGCAGGGGTGACAGAATGGCAGGAGACCCGTGTGGCAGGCCCTCCAGGACTGTCTGTTTCGATGAAGGGAATGAAATCGCACACGGTGGCCTTCCAGTGCCAGTCCTCCCAGCCCCACACACCTGCTCGCAGAACCAGCCTCCTCTCCGCACTCCCTGCAGCGTTGTCTGCCTCCGTGGCTCCCTCGGTCCAGCCCCAGTCACAGGAGCCTGTGGTAGGAAGTGCAGGTGGGTTCTGTGGGGACCGAACGAGCTGCTGGCAAGTCAGAATCTGAAATTGCTCCCCCATCTCTGAGGGGACACTGAGGTAATCCCTTATCTCTGCTTCCCTCTGGGTATCTGCTTCTTCTGCTCCTTTTCCACAGCCAGACATTCTCTGCCTGCTTCTCGGGGTGCGTGCGGGAGGCAATGGCTGTCCCAGCCCCAGCTTTCTTGAGTCACTCAGCTACAAGGCCTGGGAAAATCGTCTCCGGATTACAATTCTAATTCTCAAGACAAAGAATCTCTTAGCTCATCTGGGGTCCCATCTCTAGTTTGGATCTCAGCACTGTACCCCTTCACCAGGATCTGTGGACATGGCTAGTTTTCGGAGAAGGGAGTGTGGACAGAGCCTTTTCTCCAAGATGCTTCTACGACGTTCCCACTGCTATCAGAACATGTCTCATCTTCTTAATTACTCACAGGTAGAGTAATAGCCTCTCCTGCTGACTTGTGATCGATGAATTCCGGAGGCCAACCGTGGGGTCCTAGAGTCATTTCTGCATCCCCAGGGCAGAGGACCAGGCTTGTAACATGAGACATGGAACATTTTCGATATTCAATAGACTTTTAGAGAGAGAGGCAGTGAATGAATGGTTTCTTTAGGCTCATTTGGTCAGTAGAGAGGGCAAGGAAGTCCGCACAGAGACTGATGGGTGGGATTCCTAAATGCTCTGTCTCCCATCCAGCCCTACCGAAGACCAAAATCCACTAGCTTTGAGCAGAGTGGCATTTGCTGCGTGATATTCATTTTCTTCGCACACATTCCCTATTAATTAACACAAGTCTTCCTTAGCACATAAGTTGGCAGGGCTCTGCACAATCAGAGCACTTTGAATAGCTGCCAAACTGTCCATCTTGTACCTACTTGGCATAATGTTCTGCGTGTGAGTGCTGACTATTCAGCCGTGCTGCCAAAGGAATGACGGTTGGCTTCTGTGTGACAGGAATGTCTCCACCTTTGCTTTTCTTTCCACATCATAGAGTTTACTCTTGGCCTTTTCCAAAGTTCAGGACCAGATCGTACTCCTGAACCAACTTGTCATATGGGGGAACGGTTATCTTTTGAAGCAGGGTCCGGTCACACTCAGCCCCAGCACTAGGATGGGAGGAGTGTTAACCGCTAACTATTTAACAGAACTCTCTTCCCCATGTTCAGTGGAGTCTCCACTTACAGAAAGCTGATTTGTCCCCATGTTAGAGGAGACACTGACGCCCGACTTCAGGCTAGCCTGAGCACCTTGATTCCTCTCTCCTATCTTTTCTGGAGAGGTGTTCTCCCCAGTTGCACAGAGCGCTTTTTGCTCTGAGTGAAAATTCACTGTCTTAAGCTTAATCCTGTAGTTCCCATGATTAAAGTTTGGATCACACTTAAAGGGAGGGGGTGACTGGGTAGATTGCAAACCCGAAGTTCCTCTTCTTTAAAAAGCAAGTAAGTCCAAACTCAAAGACACTGTTCTCATTCCCATTCATTCTGAAATAAAGCACGTTGAGAAGTGTTTACCCAGGACACTCAGTTCATCCTTCTGGAGAACGTCCTCATTTGGGGCATTCAAGAGAGAGGAGGTCATGGTCAGGTACTGAGGTTCACATGGGGCTGCTAGGAGAGACATCCTGGGACTCTCTGGTATTTTTGCCTCAGATGGCAAATGCATTTTTCATATGTATGTGAAAGAACTTTTCTTATAATCAATCTCTCAGAATTATTAAATGCAATATAGTGCTTTTTGGATGTGTTGTGGGTGTATTAAAATTGTCAGAGTTTTCATAATTGTTGGCTGTAAAAACCTGCATGGACATGTGTTTTTTATTAAGACATAAGCTCACACATCATCCATTCACAACACATTACTGACTCTGCTCCTTCTATTAGCAGCTGGAAAAAGGAATGGAAGGTTGAATTGAAAATGAATTTATATGTTCATGTAGCTTGGCTAATAGGCTGCTGAAATAATGTCCCCAATTTTTAATGGGTGCTCTACTTGATGGATAAGGCAGATGCCCAAGATGAGGTGACAGCTCAAAAAGGCACCTGGTTTATGATAATGTTTGTCAAAAACATGACAGGAAAAAGCAGGTTGGAATGTTCTATCTGCCAACAAACTAGGTGCTGCCAAGCCTGGAGGCAGTTAACTGACAGCCTGTTTAAACTGAGCCTGCTTACATAATAATAGCACCATTTTGTATTCTAGATAATGCTAATGTATGCAAATTTACCAGTAATACATTTCTTAAAGTGCTGTGGACAGTAGGGCTGATTGTGTCTACAAGGGAAGCTGGAGAAGTGTTGAGGGGTGGGGAGTAGAATCTTTAGCTCTTTGAGGGACCGAACATGAGGCTTACACAAGATTGTGTTTTATCATACATTATCCATGCTGTGCTTTCAGTTCTATTAATTGGCGTCACCACTATCAATGTCCTGAGGCCACCTCTAGTTTGCAATGGCAATTTTTTTTTAATTGAGGATCTCATTTAAATGGCATAGCGTACATTTCTGGTTTTTAAAAATCGTCCTGCAGTGGATTCAGATCATCTCCATTTTCTTTTCCTCAGATATTCCAAAGTTCCCAGAGTTCATTTTATTAGGTCAAAATCATTTATCTTCTCAAGATGCTGGGAAGTGTGTTGCCATTTCCATTGTGTGACGGGACTTTGAGGTACAGAGAAGTGGAGACCTCCACCCACTTGGTATTGGAGCAACAGATAGAACTGGTTTCTCTGATTTCTAGTTAATGCACTTTTATATTCCCCTTCCTACGTCACTACATAGTGCTGCCTGATTAAGTGCCTCATTAGACCTGTTGTACGTGGGGCATATAGATGGAGTCACTGACTGAAGCTGGAGAAGGGATGTAGACATCTATTTCAGATGTGGTCAGGGAAGGGCCAGGCTCTGCCCGGAAGCTGCACCTTGTGGAACTGTCTGGTTTCTTCTTCTAGTTCCTTCTTTTTGTCATGAATCAGACAACAGTCTTCACTAAGTTCCTAATGAGAGTTTTATCCTTTCCAGCGTGGTGCTGCTCTTTGCATCAGACAGAATGTTGGAGATAAAAGCTACCTCTGAAAACAACCAGCTCATACTTTTCAATTGGTGGAAATTTTATGAGGAATTAGACCCACAGGGTTTAAGCAATTTGCCTGGCAAGGCTACAGATTTCTTACCTAGTTAGCATCAGCTTTTGGGATGCTCTACATGTCTTGATCTTTTATCTTTGTTTTCTAGTTGTGGTTACTATTACACCCAATTTTGTTTGAGTACTTGCTATGTGTCAAGTGCCACACATGCATTTAGTCCCCATCACGATCCGCAAAATGGGCCACGTTATCCTAATTTTGCAAATGAAGTAGCTACAACTCAATGAGGTTGAGTAACTTGCCTGGGCAATTGGTAAGTGAAAGACTAGGGCCTTTAGTTTACAGAGCTGGCTCATGTCAGGGAGGAAACATTTTCCTTCTATCCCCCTACATTCTTTGGCTGGTCTCATAATTCAGTTGACACAGACATCAACAGGAGAAAAACTAATTTCATAAGTACAGGAGACCTATGAAAATATGAGACCCAAAAACAAGTTGAGCAGTTGAGGCTTATATGCCACCCTGAGCTAGGGGATGGGATAGGGACTTGGGGCTTCAAAGGTGAGGAGGGTGATTCACAGGACAGTAAGAAGAGCAGACAGTTAGATCTTTGCCCTGCCTTACAGATAGGTCATTCAGATACAAGTTATCTCTAGTAATAGCTCTCTATTTGGACCAGGACCCTATCTAAATTCTTATAGGTAGTTAAGGGAGAGGTAAATATTCTTGAGTCGGCTGAGTCTTGACTGCCTTCAGCTCAGATAATCCACATGCCAAAGTGACATATTTTGGGGTTGTGTATTCTGCTTTTCTTCAACTTGGACGTCAATGGCTTTCCCAGTTATTTTTCCCAGTCACATTTCACGTCTGTTCTGGCAAGAATGATACTGTCACTCACTATCGGGATGGCCTAGAAATCTTATGACATATGTGATGTTAATTTATAGAGGGATCTTTTGTAACGAGGACTTCTTCTAAAAATACTTAAGAGCCCCCCTGCAGATATTTTGGTTTAATTGGTCTGGAATGGTATACAGGGAAAGTTTTTTTAAAGCTCTCCAGATAATTCTAAAGTTCAGCAAGGGTGATATAGGGTATTAAAGACAGGAAAAAACTCATTGTCAATGACTACCATGGAATTGCAGCTGATCATGGAAGCCCAGGCTGTGATGTTCGGCATTACCATTCCTGCTACTGCTATCAACCATACTCATAAAATGCATGTGAAACAGGTCAAGAAGAAGGTCAGCTTTTTTCTGGTGCTTCACACTGTCACCATGATTCCTTTTGCATTTATACTTATCTGTGATCTTCACTGTGTGGAGAAATGTGAATGATGCCTGATTCTGTCACCTTCCCTGGCCATTCATAGGCTTTGGAGGAGGATGTGGTATTCGGGGCTCAGTCTGGGACACTATGTGCCTCCGTCACCTGTAACTCCATTATTTTGCAGGTGACTGCTGGGCTCAGCTGAGGAAAGTCTCACCGGTGCTCAGATCTCTTGAAGATAACTAAGGGGAAAGCCCTCTTCGTTAGGGTGATGGTGCACTGAGTTTCAGCGGAGCAATGGATGTCCCAGTCTCCTCTATTTCCAATTTTGACCTTGACCGAGGACGGATTCCTTGACTCTAGAAGTGTCCTCTCCAAGTACACCAGTGAGTGGGTTAGGTAGTGATAGTGCTGAATAGAAAACATGAAAGAAGCCAGGAGCCGTTATTAACTTAGAACCTTAGTAAACTTAAGGGGAAATTGTGCATCCTGTGGCTTTCATTCAGGCAGGCAGGGGTAGGGGGGGTTGGGGTGAGGTAAGGGGATAAAAGAGGCTAGTAATTTTATCGTTCCTCTCTGTTTTATTTCCATTTCCATCTCCAGCCAGCTTAGAACTGGTCAGAGCTAACTAGAAAAAAAGGCCTGCCGTGCAGAGATGCTGAACACCCATATACTGCTGCTTCTTTTTTTTTCTTTTAGATTTTTATTTATTTGAGAGACAATGAGAGAGAGAGAGAGCATGAGAAGGGGGAGGGTCGGAGGGAGAAGCAGACTTCCTGCTGAACAGGGAGCCCGATATAGGTCTCGATCTGGAACTCCAGGACCATGACCTGAGCTGAAGGCAGTCACTTAACCGACTGAGCCACCCAGGCGCCCTTGAACTCCCATATACTTCTAAATCTCAGGACCAGTTCAGTGCAAAAAGGAATCCAAACTACTCATCAGGATTTTTGTAAATTATTGTAAAAGAGAGCAGACAAATGGATCTTCTGTTCTCTCAGTCACTCTCCTGTTTAAGATCCTCTGATGGTTCCCCACTGTCCCGATGCCCATCGGTCCGAGAGCATAGCCTGGCACACAAGGCCCTCCACCATCTGACTCCTCCTCTCTTCTCCAAGCCCCTTGTCAGCCTGCTCCTCATCCTGACCACTAGCCATGCTTCCAGAATATGCCTTGCTGCCTCACACATCTCTGCTCTTTGAAGAAGATGTTCCTTCTGTTTGTGCTTCTCTCCCCCTTTCTGTCCATCTTTTGTGACCCAGCTCTAGCCTTTCCTCCTCAGTGAGGTATTTCCTGACACCTCTTTCCCTGATTGACCTCCCTTTTTTATTCACCACACAATACCCTATTTAGATATCTGCCTGAGTACTGATATCACTTTTTTCTTTTTTTTTTTTTTTAAGATTTACTTATTTTAGAGAGAGAGAAGAAAAGCCTGCACATGCAAGTGGGACGAGGGGCAGAGGGAGACACTCTTCAAGCAGACTCCCCACCTAGCCAGCAGCCTGAAGTGGGGCTCGATCTCATCACCCATGAGATCACGACCTGAGCTGAAACCAAGAGTTGGACGCTTAACCGACTGAGCCCCCCAGGCGCCCCTGATATAACTTTCCTACACATTTTTGTTTAGATCATTCATTATGACTCTCTGAGCTCCTGTGATTACATACACAAGGGCCCCAGTGCTGGCCCCTTATTTGGCACAGCTACTTACAATGTAGCATTTTTCTGCCTCAGTTTTTTCATCTATGAAATGGAGATAATAATAGGATTGTGGAGCAGATGAAAGAAGGTGATACATGTAATAATGCATAGTAATAATAATAATAATAATTTATATGTCTAGCATATAGCACAACAACAAAAACAATAATAATAACTAATACTTAGACAGCACTTAGAATGTGTCGGGTTCTATTTTAAGGGCTTTACATATGTTAATTCATTTAATTCTCTTGGTAACCCCATTAGGTAGTTCCTGTTATTATCCCTGTTTACAGATTAGAAAATGGAAGCACAGGGAGGCTAGGTAAATTTTCCCAAGGTCACAAAGCTGGTAACAAAGATAGGATTTGATCCTGTGCATTCTGGCTCCAGAGTCCAAGTGTTTAACTACTATGCAAACTCCCTCAAGTGATCAATATATGTTAATTACTCTTACGTATAAATATGAGTAAAATCTATGACTCATTCTCGGGGTGGAAGCCAAGGGCCAATGGTCAATCCACGGAGAAGCCTGTTTGGGGTCAGCCTGTTTGGGGTCAGCCTTAAAGGTCTGAGCCAGCCCTGAGGTTTTCTCTCCAGTCCCTTGACTAATATGTGGACCAAGAGAAAGGGGAAGGAAGAAGCCTCATTCCATCTTCAGAGGTTCCGGTCCATTGTCAAACAGGCAAGACATCAAAATCTCGACATCCGTTGAGGTTGTGCCCACCACCCTGACCCAGAAACTGCTTAAGGCGGCTTGACAGGCAGAGAGCAAAACAGAAAATTCAGTGTGGTCTCTTTGCCTGGCAAGCATCTCGTCCTTCCCCCATATTGTCTGGCAGAGATGAGGCAACAAGTCCTTTGGTACCGCAGGCGTGCGGCCTGCCCATTCTCACTGCGGAGGGGAGAAGCTACATTTCTGAACATTCTTCCCATTATCTCTCAGGATCTGGCTTGGTAGGTGGTGAGTGCTCTCCGCAGTCAGGGCACAAACCTTTACCACTAGGGGGTGCCTAGGCATTTCGGATAGCTTCCAGGCAAGCGGCCTTTTCAGGACATAAGCAGTGTTCTCTGATAGAATGGATTCTTGGTTATAAGCTTGAAATTATTGTGCCAGCTTTTCTAAGCATAGACATGGGGAAAATGCTTCTTCAGGATTAAATAAGGTCAGCTTGAACCATTCCAAGAGACTCAGCAGGCCTGGGGAGCCAGCTCTTTTCCTCCCCCTGCTGCCAGCCTAGCAGTCTCTCCCAACCCCCAACCCCACTCTCCCTTTCAGTGGGGCGCTCTCTTAGCAGGGGGTGGGGCCGGTGGGGCTGGGCATCTGGCTCAGACCCTACTTGTAGACTGGATCACCGGTGGGAGCAGCCATGATGGGGATGGGCATCACTCTTGGGATCGCTTGTTGGAGGTGGTTTTATGTTTGGTGAATACCTGGCTGGCTAACTCTTCTTCATTTCTGTCACATGTTGGTCCATGTCCTTTTATTGTTCCATCAAAGGCAATGACGGGGAAACCCAAGGAACTGGCTCCAGGAGGAGAGAAGTAGGAACAGTAAGCAGATCCAGAACTAGGATGGGGCAAGAGAGGCATCTGGGGAGTCTTGTGAGTGCACTGCCTGAGAACAGGTGCCTCCTTTCATTTTGTGGCCCCAGCAATATTCTTGCCTCGAGTTTGAGCTCAGCCCGGAAGCCCATTCTGGGCCCTTGTGGGAGGTACCCTGGGAACAGGCAGCTGTTTGTCCTCTGTTCCCCCTTTAGCCCCTGCACTCCACTTTCTTCCACTCCTACCCTCCTAAACCTCTATCTCTTCTTGTTCGGTCCTGTTAGGGTATTGGCTGGTGATGATTAATAAGGACTTCCCAATCAGGGCTTCTAGAATAAAAGTAGCAAACATTTTTTTCTGTGTTTACCAAGGGCCAGACATTCTTCTAAAGGCTTGATAGCTATTGGCTTACTTAATTCTCTCAACAACATCGTGGTAAAGGTATCTACTTTACAAATAAGGTACTGAGGCACAGAGAGGTTAAGAAGCTTGCCCAAGGCCACACAGTTAGCAGAGGGTATAACCCCAATGTGAATTGGGAAAGTCTTTGCCTCAGAGCCTGTAGTCTTAGGCATTATACTTTGCTTGAGACACTGAAAAGCTTCAGAGGTGCTAAGCACCGCACTGCGGGTTTCCAGGGGGCAAAAAGCGGTTGTGGTTTGAGATTTTTAATTGGGAACCCCCCCAAATCACAAGTGATATGCACTTGGCAGACAGGCCAGGGCCGAGAGCCTTTGGCATGCATTTGAACAGAGTGCTGCCCTTCTCCTGAGTAAATGGTTTCACACCCTTAACATCTGTTTACTAAAGTTTGGGTTTACTCCTATCTTATTCCCATTCTGATCTGGTTCCCACTAGATGGTGGTGAACCCCAGGAGGGAGGAGTCACATCCTATTTATGTTTGTGTTTCCAAAGTCTCCAGCCCTTGCACCGAGGCGGTGCTCCCTAAATGTTGGCCCATTGGAATTGAGCTCCTTTACTCTGTATCCACCACCTTGCATCATGGGCCATGACAAAGCTGCCCTTCTGGGTAAGTCACCCGGTTCTGCCTGCCATTGATCTTCTTTTCTTTTTTGCTCTTCCCCATCTACTCACAGGGGTAGCATTCCTTCTTTATTCAGATTTAACATGTGGGAGTTGGTTCTCTATGATAACTGTGACAGAGAACATAGGCATTTTTTATTACATCTTCTAACTATATATGAGTAGAGAGGACTAGAAAATCTACCTTTTGTTTCTAATTGCCTGCCTTCAATTGTAAGAGTAAACGAAATCCTATTATTCTATCTGTATTTTATCTATCATTTCAGATGCTTTCTCTGCCACAAGCTTCGTCCCCCCCCACCCTCCGCCCGCCTGTATCCTTCTATGAATATTGCAGATCATTCTTTTTGTTCTTCAACCTCGGATCCCTAGCTTTCTGACAAACCTAATTCTCATCCAGATATGAATGGAAAGATTGAGGTTCATTAACCAAATGCTTTAATCCCAGGAATCTCTAGGAGACAATTATCTTTCCTGATCAATTGTACCTCTGAGAGACCCTAAATTTTTGAAATAGGGCAGACTGCTGCAGGAAGGAAATTTGGTTCTACCCAGAACAATCTGGGGCCCCTAATCTGACCCAGAGCGTTGAGGGTTCTCAAGACCAAGGCTGACTCTAAACAGAACTGCTTCCTTCCAGATTTGTAGGTAAAGTGGACTTACCTGCTGCTTGTGCATTCCGGCCCATGCCTGCTGTGGACAGCCACACTGTCTTCATCTCTCCCTGCCAGTAAGTTTGCAACACACTCAAAATAAAATTCCTAAAATCACTTTCTCCATATGGCCACATCTGATCAACCCCGAGGATCTCTTTATGAGGATCAACCCCGAGGATTTCTTTATGCTGCATGCCATCATCATCTAAATCCCAAAATTTAATCAAGGACTTTTGCAGACTTCTTCCAAAGAACTGGAAAGTTTTTGGAGTCTTTTCTGAAATAAATGGCTTTGTGAGGATCTCTCAGAGATGCAGTTGTTCAGGAGAGACAAGTCCTAGGTAAGGTTTCCTACAGTTGTAGACTTTAAATGAAGTTTGGCTTTCATATCATCTCGATACTTGGGAATCTGTTGCTTAGTAAAAGCTCCCCAGACTCTGTGTGATGTTTTTCTTTCCAAAGATACAGGCCTAGACTTGCTGGTGTCCTTCTGCATACGGTTATGCTCAGGTCAGCTGTCTTCGTCAGCAGGCTGCCCAGACTGAGAGTCTCCCCAAAAGGGACCCCAGGAATTTATCTACATCTTAAAAGGCTCCATCAGCATCCAGAAACACTTTCCCCTACCGCCTAAGGCACCAGTTCTGCTATTCAGCAAAGGCATGTTCTCCAGGCCTAGTTTTGGGGGCATGGGTGCTGAGATGTTTTCTGTGTCATGCTTATGTAATCTGTCTTGTTCTGCACCTGCATTGCAGCCTATGCAACCTCCCTCTACCTGCGCTGGGATTTGAGGACCTAGGAATTTTGCACTATGTCCTTTTACAAGTTTCCCATTGCAGGCCTGGGCTGGCATGTCATCCGAGACTGGTGCTTTCACCCTACCCCCAGTGTGTTTCTTAGAGGTTTTGCTTGTGGTGTTCCACAAATGCTTCCATGGGGTTAAATAGAATCTGGCCAACATGAATACTAGAGGGAAAATTAAACGAATGGAAACATTTAATAAATACTGCATTTGACATGGCTAGTTTTTCTGATCCCTTCAGGACAATGATTAACCTCTTTGAATGTTTTTTATGCCCATGAATAGATTACTAAAATGGATTAAGTATATTTTTATCCAAGTTTTTATTAATATAGGCAATATAGTTATTTTTTTAAGATTTTATTTATTTGACAGAGAGACAGAGAGAGCTCAAGCAGGGGGAGCAGCATGCAGAGGAAGAAGCAGGCTTCCCGCTGAGCAAGGAGCATGATGCGGGGCTTGATCCCAGGACCCTGGGATCATGACCTGAGCCAATGGCAGACACTTAACCCACTGAGCCACCCAGATGCCCCAATATAGTTGCTTTTGGTTTGTTATGGAAATAACCCCAATTGGGGAAGGTAGCTTAAAACACACACACACACACACACACACACACACACACACAAACCAAAACATTATCAACCAGAAAAGAATTTTGATTAATTCTTTTATTTTTCTGGTGAGAGGCATGGAAAATAATAGGAAAGGGAAAGTGAGGAGAGGACCACTCATCAAAAAATGTTTTAAGAAATTTGCTGGTTTCTATTTCAGGAAGGTTTACATTGACCCTGCTAACATAGACAAATGAAGGAAAAGGAAATGTGGCTCATTAGTTGGTATTTTTCGGAAAGGCCGATTGAAAATATTTTCATGTATTTGCGATGATCAAGGACTGAAAGCAATGTCACAGGATGTGAGTTACTCCGCGTGCCAGTGGGGAATGCAGTTGATAGATGGATGCCTATTTTCTGTCCCTTGTGCAGTACGTTCATGATGTCCCTCCCACACAAAGTCCTTGATCTTTCTTCCTCTGACCCTTTCACATGACTCTGACTCCTTACTTGTGGGGCCTTTTCCTAAGATTCCTTTGCGGAGGATCCAGTCACGCTGTACTTGCACAAAGGAGAGTGCCAGAAATAGGTCCTTCAGGGCAGGACACCGCCCTCCTCTTCCTTTGAAGGGGTAATGGCCTTATTCAAGACAGCTTATATTAGGTCTTCGTTTTTCCATACAAGGCACCGGCGGTCTTTTACAGATCCTAGAGGCTAAAAGTCTGTGCCACCGAGCCTGGAGAGAAGAGCCTTGGCTTCTCATGTGGTAATGGCGCCCACAATCTGGGTAGCTCTTCCAAGCCTCAGTTAGTTCTATCTTTGTGGATGAGGTGAGCTCAGAAGTTGGGCAATGAATAGTAGGCACCAGCTCATTTATTATTTTGCTTTGTGTTTCCAAAAAAAAACCCAAACTGGTGTTGTTTTTTTTTTTTTTTTTCTGGCTGTAAAAGTGGAAACTCTGACTGTAGAAAATACAAGTGAAACATAAAGGACAAAATTACAATTCCACAAAATACTATTGCTACAAATTTTGGGATCTTTCCTTTCATATCTTATTTTCTGAAAACAAAAATATAAGTACCTGACAAAGTTTATATATATATATGATTCCTGTTACAGGACTGGAATCATGGTCTACATAGAATTTTGTGTCCTGCTTGTTTTCACTTAGCATTAGAAGGTAGTATTTCCTGATATTTTTAAATATGTCTCAAAAGCATCATTGAAAATTTTTCTCCAGTTTCATTGAGAAATAATTGACATACATCACTGTGTATGTTTAAGGCATGCAGTATGATGGTTTGATTTACATATATTGTAATGACTACCACAATAGGTTCAGCTAACATCCATCTCCTCATATAGATACAGTAAAAAGAAAGGAAAAAGGATAAAAGAAAAAACATATTTTCTTTGTGATGAGACTCTTAGGATTTACTCTTTTAACAAGTTTCCTGTATATTGTATAGTGGTGTTCGCTATAGTCATCATTTGAAAACATAATTTTTAATAGTTGCCATATAGGATATAGTTTACCATATATGATTATACCAAGATCTATTTAACTGGTCTCCTACTGGTCAACATTTAAGTTGCTTTCATAGGTTTTCTATGATAAAGCAGTGATGAATAGCCTTTAGGTAAATTTATAGTCTCAGTTTCATTCCTTAGGGTAGATTTTTAGAAGAATAACTACTGCACTGAGTAGCAGGAGCACTTCTGGATATATAAATATAAATATAAAACATATATGTGTGTGTGTATATATATATATCTATATATCTATATATCTCCTTCCCAGTTTCTTTTGAGAAAGGCTGTTGCAATTTTAAATTCCCACCCACAGCATCTGAGAAGTCCAGCTCCATCGGAACTTCATTAGGACTATGCGCGTGTATGTTTGTGTGTGGATAAACATACCTCTGCAAATAGGTGAAATGAGACAGATAAGAAGATATGGCGTCTGATTTTTTAAAAATTAAAAATGTTTTCTGCAGGTTTAATGAAATATGATTGACACGTAACTGATGATGTTTAGTTTAACCTGCATATTTTATAACTAGTGAGGTTGAGTACTTTTACATAGATAATTTGGATAGATCAAATGATCAACTACTGACCTGAATAATATTCATTTTCCCAGGGGATTTGTATGAATGTTAAAACAAGATTTATATATATACATATATATATTTAATCTTTATATTCCTTCTTATCATAGAGGCTGATGTAAAACCAGCTTTCAGGGCTGGGTACCTTATATGTATATGGGATAGAATGTAAATCACAGAATCATTGTCGGATTTAAGAATGAATCAGATCGTACAAGGGAACACATAGCAGCAGGAGGGAAGTATGAGAGGGACAGCCTAAAACTGGCAAGGAGATAATGATATTGTTGGTAAATGACAAATGTGAGAAGGAAATGAGTAATATTTCCCCCGGTTTCATTTTTATAATTCTATTCCAATGAATCTAGATGCCATCCATGAGGTAGGCAGCTTCTGTATACATAACCACCTGGGAAGCTTGGAACACAGTAACTAGGAGCACTGTCTTTGCACCCAGGACTGGCTTTGGGCCAGGCATTTTCCGCTTATTCCCAAATGACCTTGGGCAAAGCTTACCTAACCTCTCTTATCATCAATTCCATCTACTGCAGTTTGGTGATAATAATGCCTACCACGCTGTGTCGTGAGGATGAAAAGGAAGAACTTACATAACCCCCAGCACTGTCTGATAGATGATAGGAACCTGTGGTCATCTAGGGACCTGTCATCTGCCACCAGTATCTTGTACTAAAGTCACTGTGCCGTGTCTCCGTGTCATTGTTGGGCAGTAAAATGATGGTGAAATAAGTCTAATTCCTTCTTCTCATTAATGCAGATTTAGCCATGTGGCCTGTTAGCTGGTTAAATTCACCATCCACCCCCTCTATGTTGCAAGTGATGCTTGTTTACACAATTAGATACCACCTCATGCTTATTAAAATGGCTAAAATCTTAAAAGACAGACTATTTCAAGTGTTGGTGAGGATATGGAATCATCACGTCTACTCCTGATGAGAATGTAAAATGGTACAATCACTCAGGAAAACAATTTAGCACTTTCTTAAAAAGTTAAACATACGCCAACTGTACGATCCAGCCCTTCCACTTCTAGATTTGTATCTAAGAAAAAAATCAGTTTTTGTTCATGCAAGACTTGTTCACAATATTCATAGCAGCTTTAGTGTTAATATCCCCAAACCAGACAGAACCCAAATGTTCGTCAACAGTTAAGTGGATAAACAAATTATAGCACACTCATACAATGGAATACATTCAGCAATAAAAAGGAATGAAGTATTGGTACACAGAGCAACATGAACGAATGTCAAGATTATTATACTGAGTGAAAGAAACCACACTCACACAAACAAGACATACTATCTGATTTCACTTATATAAAACTTTTGAAAATGTGCATGAATCTGAACTGACAGAAAGCAGGTCAGTGGTTGCTGAGGTGTGGGTTTCAGGGAGGGATGGAAGGAAGAAATTCCAAAGGGGCATGAAGAAACTTCGGGTGGTGAATAGAGTCACTTGATCTACTGATGGTTTCAAGGGGTATACCTATATCATAACTTATCAAATGATACACTTTAAATATGCTCCATATATTGTATGTTAATTAGACCTCACTAATGCTGCCTAAAAAAAGACCAATCAATTATATGTCAGTGTGTTTTATTCATCCTTCATTCATATTAGTCTATGGATTTGACTAGTAGATATGATAATGAACAGGGATGCAGACCCAGAGGTCTCTGACTCCAAAGGTTGTGCTTTGATCCATCACATACTTCTTGTAATTGAAATGTTGGGACTCTTGAACTCATGTCTTTTGGCTCCTAAAACAGTTCTATTTCTATTCATTTTTTTTTTCATTTATTTCATGGTTCAGACTAACTTTTAATCATATAAATCACACACATGTATAACTTGAATATTAAAAATTTCACCTATTAGAACCTGTTTTCTCCTACAACCACTCCCAGTGCTACTTTCCACTCCTTTTTGCCCCCGGCGGCAAAACCCACCTATTTGAATATGAGATACTTAATTATTAGTTAAGGGATTTACTCAAGGGAGCTCAACAACAGAGACAAAAATAGGGGACTTTATGGATGACACATGCACCTCAAGGGCTTCCCAATGACAAAGTCACTGTTGAGATTGACAGCAACCATCCATTTGTTTTCTTTAGCTTTTCCTTTCTGTCCTTGTACTTCATTAGCAATGTCTTTTCATGGAAAAGAGCTGATAACCACTCAGCCCTTCCAGATAACCACAGGAGAAATCTGGGCTCCCAGGATGCCTCCAACCTAAGAGGGGCCCTCCCCCACAGAACCCAAGTGGGATCCCGGAGCTGCCAGTTGCATGGGGAGGCTCCTCGACAGCCCTTCAGCTCAGGCTGATCTCCTTCCTTCATGGTTTGGTGGGCAAGAAATCCAGTTGCCATGGCAACTTCCAGCAGCCATTTCAGGCTAGATAGAACATTCCCTAAGGCTCCTCTCCACCTGTATGTCCTTGGCAATTTCCCTGCCTTGGTGAAGTAGGTGGGGAACCACTTCCTCTAGGGATCTCCCCCAGCTCACGGATAGTATAAATGGGCAGGGGAACTGCGTTGCCATGGTAGCAACTCCTCTAGTCTTCCACTCAAAGAAAGTCTGGCTCAAGGGATCTTCCTGGTGCTCCCAATGGCAAAGTCAGCAAGGAACTGCATTATCTTAATAGTTTCCACAAGATCTTTCCAAGACAGGGGTTGGCTTTGTAGGGTGGCTGCTGGGGGATGGTAGGGAGTTTGGCTGAAGAGGCCTGTTCCCAGGGACCTCACTGCCATGGTTAACATCCCCAGTGGCAGACACAGGGCAGGTTTCTAACCAGCTAAGCCCTGATGCCACCTTTCATGTCTGTTCTTGTTCTTCTCTGCTACCTTTCTTTTTTTTTTCACAAACCCCAGGGATTCTGCTGGCTACACCCCTCCGAATTCTTGAGATCACTGTGATTATGCCTTTCCCTTGCTCAAGACTAGTTTCAAGGTAGGCTGTTGTCTTTGTCTATGTTCACCTTCTTTGCTGTTCATAATTCCACACACACAAAAAATTCCCCTTGAAAAAAGGTAGGTTTTGTATGCAAGATAATGGAGGTAGAGGAGAATAACAAAAGTAAGTATCACGGGAAAGTCAAACCAATTCTGTAAGTTGTAACCATGTTCATCCATGTGAGGGCATCCTTTCCCTTCAGCCCTCAGAAGATCTTCTTTTCCCGGGCTTGGAGCTTTTGATGGGAACAATGGTGGCTTTGGTATTCAAACACCTGGGGTTGAATCTTGTTCTACCTATTCCTACTAGCTGAGAAATCACAGGCAAGTCACATACCTTTTCTGGGTGTCTATTTTCTTATCTGTAGAAAGCAAAAGTAAAACATTTCTCACATATTGTGGTAAGAATCAAGAGATGAAATATACATGAAAGTACTTTGCCAATTCAGGCACTTTACAAATCTTGATAATTTTGATAATTTTCATTCTTGTGGAGCATTCTTAATTGATTGGGTCATTCAATTATTCATTTGAATGAATGAGGGAGCTCATTCTAATACTTCCTTTCAGGCAAGTTGCATAACCTCCAGGAGGATAACTTTCCTCGGCTGTACAGTGGGCTAAACACAATCTCAAAGTATGATTTTGAAGATTAATGAGGTACTGACTTATAAATGTATATACCAGTGCCAGGCAGAGTACCTGCTCAATTAATGGTAATTGTTGTTATTGATTATCTACCGTAAACTCTTTCAGATTTCTCCTTGAAAGTCTTGAGTCATGCTGCTGTGACTCAGGTCTTCCTCATTATTCTCTTCCGCACTTTTAAAGGCTGAGAATTAGCAAAGAAGGGTGGGGCCAGTAGTGACTGTGACCAGGATCAGGGGTTATTTGAAATGACAGAGGGGGCCATAATACTTTTCAGCTCCCTTTACACTCAATGTAGGGCCAGCAAATTTGGCCCTGAATCTTGGAGGAGGCACAGATTGCTTTGGGGATACTTCCCCATGGTTACCTCTTCTTCCCTTCTTTGAATCTTTCTGTCCACATGGACCAAGCATCAATACCCTCCTGCTGACACCCTTGGGACTCTCACTCAGGTCTGCCTTCCCTCAAGTGGTGCTGTCAGTTCTCAGACCTTCTCTGGGTCCTCCCTTCCTCCAAGCTCACCTGACCCACTGTTGGCTATTCCTTTCAAGTACAACTCAGTGTTCAGCAGTCTAATCAATAATTTACAGATAAGACATTAAAAAGTAATGAACACTTAAAACACTGCCCCTCCCAGAAAATAATTTTGCAGTTCCAGTGGGGCTTTCAAAGGTTTCACTCCTAACCCCTTTGTAAAAGCTTTCATACCTACAACAGCCTGCAGTGACTGAGCCCACCCCCTCCCTGAACTACTACTAAGCTTAGAGCATTTTAGATTTAATTGTGCTTTAATTATTTCATGTGTTAGTCTTTTCTTGCCAGTGAGATTGTATGTTTCTCAAGGGTAGGAAATTTTTTTTTTTACTCTTCTTGATATATCCTACTCTGACCAGCAGTGTTGGGCATAAAGTAGACTCTCAGTAAAAAATTTACAATTGATTTATAATGGTGAGAATTCATTCAGCCAGGAAAATGGTTTCTAACACACCTAGTTACATTTGGAAAGTTGAGTTCTCCTAAATTCCTGATTGGTTCTAAAAACAACTATTTTGGGGGTTCTGTCTCTGTATCCTTCCTAAACATCCACACTAGGATGATTTTATTTAAATGAGGATGTCATTTCAAGTCATGTAGCTTTAAGGGATTTCTTGTAATTGTTTTGTATAAATTTGTATCCAAAGAAGCAATTGTGGACTTGCAATATACCTATTCCAAACTGTCTTCATTCCAGGAAGTCCAAGTTTAAAATAGGTCCTCTTATGGGAAGTGATGCATAATGGAATTGCATCTTCCCTATTGATTAGATATTTTTAAGCTGTGCCTTTTGCTCAAAACCAAAGGACAGAGATATAAGAAAAGGGTACTCTAAAATAGTTAAATTAGAAAAAAAATAGCAGGTAAAGGAACAATAAATGTTAAAATTAGCTAAGTTATCTCAGTTTGTAAAGAAAGTTTTTTTCTCACTCTTAGCAATGGGAAGGAGAGAGTTTCTCAGACACAGGGCCTCTCCACAAAGACTGTTGGCCTCCAGTTCCCCCAGGTATAAATTAATGTTAACATCACACAAGATGTTATCAACTGTCACAAGGATATATAAGCGTAGAGTTGTTCTCAAAGATAACAGTCAATGCATCAAGTTCTTTTTTTCTGGGGGATAAATTAAAATACCCTTTAAAAGGCAGTGCGTTAGTTCACAAGGGTCAAAGTAACATCCTCTGTAATGACAAGGAGCCTGGCTTTCTTCTGATGGCTGTTTGCATAATTGAGTTATGCTCAGTCACACCACCGGATGAAAGTGAGGTAAGGAGGACTCCAGGATTAGTTTTCCTTCAGGAAATGACTAGAGGAAAAGTTGGGTACCTTGGGTCATCATATGGGGACAGGGACTAGGAAAGGAAGAGACATGGCCCCTGTTCACCTTGGTCCCCATTTTCAGAGGATATGGGAGTAGGACATGTCACAGGTGCTGTGGTTCTTCATTAAGATCCTCAAATTCCCCTTCAGGACTGAAGCATTCAGTCCCCTAGTTTCCAGGAGTGTTGGCTGTTGAAAGTTCACTACTGAGTTCTTCCTAGGCAATTGTCAACAGTTTAACAGAACTGCCTTGCCCAAGGTCAGGTGCTCTCTCTGGGGGAGCTGAATCCTATGTCCTGTTAATAAAAACCCAGCAGCCCTCTTGCCTTACTTTGGGCTCTGAAGGGTCATCAGCTCTACTGCTCCCTGTGTGATGCTGGCAAAGCCTGCATGAAGCCTGCACTGCCATTCAAGCTGTCCCTCTCCCTGTCCTACTTCCTTCTCTCCCATGAGTGTTGACCCCAAGGGCACTCCCTACAATCTTCCTCACACAGCTCCATCTCAGAGTCTGTTTCCTGGGGACACTCGAACTAAGAGAGAGCATCTTTTAAATTGTGAATGAGAATTGAGACTTTTCTACCAGGGAAGTTTACCTTGGATCATAAAAACCTAGCATCTTAACACTCAATAGGGCAGTATTAGCGAATTTTACAGAGGAAGAATTGAGACCCAGAGAGACTAAAGGAACAAGGTCACACACTGGATACCAAACGAAGGCCAGAGCTGGAACTTGGTTGTCATGACTCCTAAAGCCGGGTTCTTATCCACATTGTGTGGTTGCGCTGACATCACTATGTTGGGAGGCAGCAGCTAATAAGCAGGTGGTAATGACTTGCTCCCTTTAGAGAAAAGAATGATGAGAGAGAGAGAGAGATACTGAACCAATGAAGGGCCCACCCATTCCTGTTTAGATTTGTGCTGAAAAGGGGCTGCGAGGAGGTGCACTGGTTTCATTGTTGATGACCTTCCTCCAGTTTTTGTCTTTGGATGTTGAGGGGGCTATGTTATGAAATAGGTAATAAATGTCACAGAGATGAATGAGGAGTGAAAGAACCCTCCAGGCTTCTCTAGCTCAGCTGGTCCCACAATAACAATCTTGGCAAGGAGGGCTGCTGCCAGAGTAACAGCAGTAAGATGATCCTGAGCCCAGGCAATCTGCAGAGTTAGTATGTGTACAAAGCATTCCAATGATTACACTCCTATTGTTCAGTGGATTATTCTTACAAAATGCTTCACAGGCACTGATTCATTTCCCCAGATATCACTTACCATATTATTGCCTCCTTTTAGTGAATGAATCTGAATCTTTCCAGTTTTGGAGGGTCTAGCTGTCATGTACATTATTGCTTTCCTTTCTGTCAACCTCTCCCCCCTCCCTCAGTGGCTTCCTAACACAGCGTTCATGCTTGGGATTGACTCCTGATCACCCCAACTCTCAGCCAAAGGAGGAGGAGGTCCTGACTGACCTAAACCAATCAGCAAAATGGTGTCCCCGTTGCCATGGTGACTGGCTTAGGATTACTTTCCTATTTCTAAACCTACTCCAGTCAGCCCCTGACATTCTCCTAGTCTCAGTGATTGGTTCTGAGAGGTAGGAGAACTAAGTTGGGTTAATTAGAGTGGAAGACTTCTGGTGGTGGAGAATTAAAAGTTCCGTCTCCTCTAAGATGGGGTGATGTGGAAATTGGAAGCCTGGGACTGATGCATCTATCTATCCATCTTGTCTTAGAGGAGTTCAGCCTGAGGATGAAGGTAACACACAGAGGAAGGTAGAGCAGAGACAACAACCAAGACTGTGCTGGAGTCCTGATCAAACAGCGTCTGAATCTGACTCTATCTTTGGACTTTTCAGTGAGGCATGCAATATATTTATTTCCTGTACAGTTTGCATTGGGTTTTCTGTTTCTTGCAACCAAACACATGTGGATTGATTGCTTCCTGTAGCAGCTGCTTTCTCTACACAGGCCCCTCTCCTATGCAGTCCTAATCTAGTCCTTCCTAGGGAAGAACAATCTTAAAAAGGAAATAAAACTCTTGCCAAGAGGAAGTCAAAAGACTAGTTCAAAGAGCATCCATCGAAGGATTTTATCCAATAGTTTTGTCTCAACCTGGTGCTCAAGGTCTCAAGCTGTAGGCCATGTATTGGCCTATCTAAATGTTGGGCTTCCCTAAGTAGTTTGTAGTATCTGTGAGGACAGGAGTAGCGTATCAAAAGACTTGAACATAGTCCTACAGCGCTAAGTAAAATGTTTTTGCACCATGTAGGTGCTCAGAAAATGAGAGTTGAATTCAAGTAAATTCAACTCCTGTCACTACCATTAGCACATCTTCTAGAAGCTGGGGGAAAAGGACACTCCCCACAACACTGTCAAGTTTGGGATATAAAGTAAATTGTCTTGGCCAAACTCTTTCCCTGTTAAGTCACAAGCAACTGGCACAGGGTCTGGTCCAGAGTAGGCAGTCATTTATTGAATAAATTCACTTTGAATGTGTAACCACAAAACTCAATTGGTCGCTTAACAATTTTGGACAATTCTACTTTTCCAGTCTCCTAACCTTCCTTTCCTATAACATACCTCTCTTACAAACTAATTCCCAGTCAATAACCTTGGGTCAAAAGTGACCAAGAAAAGAGTGGACCTCCTTTGCATTTTCACCAGTAAATCCTTACATCTCCCTCTACTTGCACACATTTGTTCGTTCATGGAACAGATACTTTTTGAACATTCACTACAGCTGGGTTCTACAGATACAAGGACAAAAAGATAGATCAAGTTTCTTCCTTGTATATTAGAAGGGAGAGAGTGGATACGAATAATCAAATAAAACAAACAGACAAACGGTATACTTTCAGATAGTGATTATGTACTATAAGGAAAATATATTGGAGTGAAGAGCCAGACAGGGACTTGGGGAAAATGGAGTGGGATGGAGTTATCCTAGTGAGTCAAGAAAAGCCTCTTTGAGGAAATAATATTTAAGCAGGATTTGAATGATAAGGGAAAGCCATATTAAGATTTATAAGAACAACCTGGAAAATGGAATAGCAAATATAAAGACTCTGAGATGGAACAAATGTGGTTTGATTTAGGAAGAGGAAGGAGACTGGAGCCTAGCGTGAGAGGACTGGTAGAAGATGAGGCCCATGGATTGGAGAAGAGTGGGTTGTACAGGGCTAAGGACCATTTCTGCTTTCCTTCCCAGGAAAATGGACAATTCCTTCCCCCTTGAAGCATTTTCTTCTTTTGGGTCTGTGATACCAACTGCTGTCCTCTTCCCCTCTTGCAAGCCTCCTGACCTCTCAATCTCAGACTTCTTTGCCTCTTTCACTGAAGTTTTTTTTTTTAAGATTTATTTATTTATTTGAGAGAGAGAGAGAGCATGTGCATGCATGAGTGGGGGAGGGGCAGAGGGAGAGAGAGAAAATCTCAAGCAGACTCCCTACTGAGCACAGAGCCTGATGTAGGGCTCAATCTCATGACCCTGAGATCCTGACTTGAGCCGAAATCAAGAATCGGAGGCTTAACGAGTGAGACACCCAGGCACCCCTCTTTCACTGAAATTCTTAATGTCCAAGTCGACCAGAACTCATTTCCTTGGATCTGTTCTTTCTCTACTTTCTTTTTCTCTCATCTGTCTTCTCTCCTGCTCCTTCTTCTCTTTCTCTGTGTCTCTCTCAGTGTCTCTCTCTCTGGTTTTATCCAGTATCATGGCTTTAAATATCATCAACATGGTCACTGAGATGGGACAGCGTTGGCTTCTCTTAGCCTCAGAGTCTTATATTTAACTTCCTACTCAGCAGCTCCATTTTGATGACAAAATAAGTGTCTTGAAATTAACATGTGAACACAACACTCTTGACTTCACCTCATTCTAAACGTACTTTCTGAAGTTTTCAGTATATTATTAATGGTACCACTCAGTTGCTCAAGCCAAGAACTTGGGTGTCATTCTTGATTTATCCTTTTTCTTACACCCCTTATCTAGCTCATCATTTAACTTCATGGTTCTATCTTCAGAATCTCAAATCCGTCCATTTAACTACAATGCCACTGTCACTAACCCTTCATCTCCTACATTTGTTTCTATCTTGTTACTCCACCCTTTAAAAGTCTGTCATTCATCATGTATCATATGACCTCACTGATAAGAGGAATATGTAATCTCAGGAAACAAACTGAGGGTTGCTGGAGTGGTGGGGGGTGGGAGGGATGGGGTGGCTGGGTGATAGACATTGGGGAGGGTATGTGCTATGGTGAGCGCTGTGAATTGTGTAAGCCTGTTGAATCACAGACCTGTACCTCTGAAACAAATAATACATTATATGTTTAAAAAAAAAAAGAAGAAGAAGAAGATAGCAGGAAGGGAAGAATGAAGGGGGGAAAATTGGCAGGGGAGACGAACCATGAGAGACTATGGACTCCGAGAAACAGAGTTCTAGAGGGGACGGGGGTGGGGGGATGGATTAGCCTGGTGATGGGTATTAAAGAGGGCACGTATTGCATGGAGCACTGTTATACGCAAACAATGAATCATGGAACACTACATCAAAAACTAATGATGTAATGTATGGTGATTAACAGAATAAAAAAATTAATTCAAAAAAAAAAAGAAAACCAATGGGGGGGAAAAAAGTCTGTCATTCATAAAACAGACAGAATGGTTTCTAAAAATATAGTCAGATCATGAGAATTACTGCTTAATACTCTTCAATACCTTCCAAGATTTTTTTTAGTTTTAGTAAAATATATGTATCACAAAATTTACCATTTTAACCATTTTAAATGTACAATTCAGTGGTATTAAATGCATTCACATTACTGTGTAACCATCATCATATCTATCTCCAGAACTTTTTCATAATCCCAGACTGAAACTCTGTACGTATTAAATAATAAATCCAAATTCTCCCCTCCACCCAGCCCCTGATAACCACTGTTCTACTTTCTGTGCCTATGAATTTGATTATTCTAGATACCTCAAAAAATAAAATCATAACAATATTTGTGTCTGGTTTATTACAGTCAGTGTAAAATTTCCAGGTTCATCCATGTTGTAGCCTATATCAGAATTTCATTTTTTTAAAGCTGAATAATATTTCTTATATGTTTATAACACATTTTGTTCATCCATTTTTCTGTTGGACATTTGGACTGTTCCCACCGTTTGGCTATTGTGAATGATACTGTTAGAATATTGGTGTACAAATACCTATTCAAGTCCATGCTTTCAATTCTTTTGGGTATATACCTAGAAGTGGGATGCTGGATCATACGGTAATTCTGTGTCTAATTTTTTTGAGGAACCACCATACAGTTTTCCACTATGGCTACACCATTTTACATTTGCACCACCAATGTTCATGGGTTCCAATTTCTTCAAATTCTTTTTTTTTTTTAAAAGATTTTATTTGTTTATTTGCTAGAGAGAGAGAGAGTGACAGTACAAGCAGGGGGAATGGCAGGCAGAGGGAGAAGCAGGCTCCCCGCCTAGCAAGGAGCCCGATGTGGGACTTGATCCCAGGACCCTGGGATCATGACCTGATCCGAAGGCAGACGCTTAACTGACTGAGCCACCCAGGCATCCCCTAATTTCTTCAACTTCTTGCCAAGACTTGTTCTTTCCTTTCCTTTTCTTTGTAAAATAATAGCCATCTTAATAAATGTAAAGTGTTATCTCATTGTAGTTTCCATTTGAAATTTCATAATGATTGATGATTTTGAACATCTTTTCATGTGTTTATTGGCCATTTATATATCTTCTTTGGAGAAATGTCTATTCAAGTGCTTTGACCATTTTTGATTTGGAATGTCTGTTTTTTTGTCCTTGAGTTGTGGAAGTACTTTATATATTCTACGTATTAATCTCTTATCAAGTATATGATTTGCAAATATTTTTTCCCAGTCTATAGCGTTCCTTTTTACTCTCTTAATAGCGTCATTTGATGCATAAAATTTCTCGATTTTGCTGAAGTTTAATTTATCTATTTTTGTTGTTGTTGTTGCTTGTGCTTTTGGTGTCATATCCAAGAAATCATTGCCAAATCCAATGTCATGGAGCTTTTTTCCAATGTTTTTTTTTCCTAAGAGTTTTATAGTTTTAGTTCCTATGCATAAGTCTTTGATCCATTTTGAATTAATTTTTGTATCTGATGTTCCATTAGCTTTTTTTTTATTATTATGTTATGTTAATCACCATACATTACATCATTAGTTTTTGATGTAGTGTTCCATGATTCATTGTTTACGTATAACACCCAGTGCTCCATGCAGTATGTGCCCTCTTTAATACCCATCACCAGGCTAACCTATCCCCCACCCCCCTTCCCTCTAGAACCCTCAGTTTGTTTCTCAGAGTCCATAGTCTCTCATGGTTCGTCTCCCCCTCCAATTTCCCCCCTTCATTTTTCCATTAGCTTTTAAAATAAAATCCAAACTGGATCTAGCTTACCTTTCTAATTTTATCTCAGCACTCCAACCTTCCCATTCCACTCTACACCACCCGTTATGGTTTCCTTTCTCTATTTTTTCCCCAGCTTTATTGAAACATAATTGATATATAACGTGTAAATTTAAGGTACAACATGCTGACTTTATACATTTATATATTGCTAAATAATTACCCCTGTGGCATTAACTAACACCTCTATCTCTTTACTTATTTTTAACACACTAAACTCTTGTCCATATCTGAGAGTTTACACTTGTTCCCTCTGTCGAGATGACTCTTTGCATGCCTGGTTCAACCTCACCTTTCAGGTTTCAGCTCAAACATCATGTTCCTTCAGAGGCTTTGTTGACTCTGTCTTTTCTACTTCTCCTTTCCCTTTGTCTTCCTGTCCTTTCCAGGTTATTCTTTTTATTCCAACCCATTTATTTCCTTTATAACACTTAGAAAATCTGTAAATGCTCTGTTATTTGGGGTTTTTTGTTTGTTTGTTTTGTTTTGTTTTGTTTCTTGTCTATCTCCTTTCATTGAATGAATGGGAATTAACTAGTCCTTAGCTAAGAATTCTCAGTTTTTTAAAATATGCCTTCTGCTTAGCCTTAGAACTATGGAAAAGTATTCCATCTTTTAATGTGGTTAATCAGTCTATTATTAGTAAAGCTGATCTCAAAGATTGCTTATTTTCCTTTATTTGAGATACTATGGATTAGATCTATTTAAAATCTAATTGTGCTGTGTTTGGATTTGACTAACTTTGCTTTCTGTCCACCAGCTCTGCCCTTTTACTTTGAAGACTGAGGCACAGTGAACTTATGAAGAAGCTGATAAGTAGGCCTGTCTAGAATGATAAATAGGCCTTTCTAGTGTGAGGGGTGGGGTGAGGGTGATGGTAGTAGTGGGGAGTATTCATAGAAGGGTTTAGTGGGGCTATCTGTTTTCAAGTAATATTTCATGGAAATGGCCCTTTGTTGATTGTTGATGATTGTTATGCTGAAAGAGAAAATGTATACAAGGACTTCCACTGTGTGTAGAAGGTGATAGTTCTCTAAGCAGTTCACATAATAACTCATTCATGATTAATATTGAGTTGGACAAGCTGTTTATTAGGTAATAATTATCTCCCCTTGTGTGACCTTATCTTGGCAGAGAACTGCCATTACTAAGCAAGAGGAGGAGTGGTCACTCATCTCTATCAGGCTGAATAGCAGAATAACAAGTGTTCAGGGAAGGCTCCTTGTTCAAGACACCTTGCAAAAACAAGAAGAGTATTTTCTGCAGAAGAGTGAACCTTGGTTGGCTAGGTGGAAATGTGTTCTGACTCTGATGTTTATGTTCGTCGGCCAGCTGGTCTTTAGGAAAACTTGCACGGAGATGTCTTTGTGAGAATCCCTTCAAAATGCGCACAAAGCTGTAGTTGTCCTTTGCTGTGACTTCATCCCAAATGAGCTAGAGTGACTAACCAGGTTGGTGGAGAGTTTATCTAATTTGGTTAACAACATCTATCTAAGATCATTAAAATGTAAACAAGATAGAGTTTTCTGTTTAAACAGCATCAGAGATTGTCTTTGATCTGATGCCCTGGATGCACCTTACTCCCTCCTTCGAATTCTCTTAGCACTCTTGTTTCATCTGTGTTCATTCCTCTGTTACATTCTTTATCTTATCTCCTTAACTACAAGCTCTTGCAGGATAATATCTTGCCTGATTTATCACCGCATCCTCCATAGCCTATGGTACCAGAGCTTTCAGATACAAAAATTGACAGTAATAATGATAATAACTAATCTTTATTGATCCTATATGCTGTGCCTACGTGCCAGGTTCTGTGGTTTGTTTGTAGTAATTTTATTTTCCCAACAATCTCTTGAGATATGTACTATTAAAATTCCTGTTACCTTATAAATAAATTAAGGCACAGAATTGTTAATTAACCTCCCAATGGTCACATAAGCAAGTATATGACCAGGCCATTCACCCTAAGGACTGTGATCTCAACCTCTAAACTGGATAATAAGTGGTGAATAAATGTGTGTTGAATATAAGGTATGTATGCTCTTGGGTGGTGAAGGTCATTTGACTCCAGACCATAACAGACCTGATGGGTCCATATTGGTTTTTATCAACTTTGAGCATTATTTAATCTGGAAGATTTCTAAAAGATCAAATTAGGATGAATCTTGATGTTCATTTATGTATATACACTTATTTATATTTAAATATAAATATTCATTCATTCAACAACTATTTATTAAATACAAAATATGTGTCAGACCCTTGCTAGCTATGAAGGAATGATAGAGAACAAAAAGAAATATGGTCTGAGTGCTGGTATAGCTTACCTTCAAGTGGGAATGATGGGCATTGACAAATAGTTACACTAAATAAACATGTAAATTACTACAAATTGAGGTCTTGCTCTGAAGGAAGAGGAAACTAGTCCTGGAGAGCACATAACAGAGGAACCTGACTTGGGCCAGGTGTCAGGGAAGGCTTCTATGAAGAAGGCATCTTTTAGTTGGTTTGGCTGGAATACTGCTGGTTCTTTGTGTATTTTCTACTTCTGACAATTTCTTGTTCATGTCCAGTTTCCAAATACATGCCCAGAGAGTTCCCAGTTGTAATTTCCCTGAGTTGTTCCTTTCCTTAATTTTCACATTTCTTTTGGTTTCCACGATCATTCGTTACTTATGTCCACCGCCCCCCCATCTCTTTCTCCCTCATTCTGTTGATCAGGGGTGTGAGCAATGGCCCACGTCATCCCCGGTCCCTCCTGCCATCCCTGGCTTCTACTGCATCACTTTAATGACAGACACTGCTGACACCTACACAGTTCTCCTAAAATTCCGCCATTAGTCATTCCTTTGGTCAGGGCTCTTAAGGTCCTTTTAAAATTCATAACTTCTCTCTGGGAAGGTAGCACATCTAGCCACTTTTTAGCTATTAGTTTTTCTCATCAACTAGGTTCAGAGAACAGGGCCATGAGGTGATTTTTAATAAAGCGTTTGAGGAAGTCTGAAGCAATGCCTTGGAAAAGATGCTTCCACAAAAACTAAGCAGCCCTGAAAGGGTTCTAAAACAAAGTAGGAGGTGCTGACTGAAGGGAAGAGTGACTCCAAAGCCAGCCACCTAAGAAGATGGGCAGGAAGAATGGAGGCCGGTCATTCTGTTCCTACCCTTCATCTCTTCAGACTGACTTATTTTGGCAAGGTGAGTTCTAGGTGACCACATAATTTACTGCCCTAACGAGGGCACTTTTGAGAATGAAATGGGGGAACTTTTTAAAAATTATATAGGATCAATAGCTATAAGCAAGGATTGTCCTGGCAAATGAGGACACATGATCTCTCTGGTTACAGGAGGTACTGGGGAGGAATCTCCCTGCAAGGTTTAATAAGGAATTTTGCATTCCTCCCCCCGGCCCCCCCTCCACCCCCGCTGGCAGGAGTCAAATAAAAAAATGCAGCTTCTTCCTCCTAGGTCTACACACAGTCACAAAACA
Source organism: Neomonachus schauinslandi (assembly GCF_002201575.2). Classification (NCBI taxonomy): domain Eukaryota; kingdom Metazoa; phylum Chordata; class Mammalia; order Carnivora; family Phocidae; genus Neomonachus; species Neomonachus schauinslandi. The sequence goes on along the minus strand of NC_058407.1, from coordinate 114,475,027 downwards.
ATTATTTATTTGAATTTTTAAAAAAATGTATTGACTCATATTTATGTATTCTTGGTTCGGAGTAAAAGGTGAAATGCTTTTACTCTAAATGGAGAGGTAGGGTTGGGGGCAGGTTGCAAAAGGGCTTGAATGCCATGCTTAGGAACATCAACTTAATCCTATCTGCACAAAGAAACTGTCAGGGGAAGGATGCAAAATGACCCAGGGATTACAAATACCACCCTGGAGACAGTGGAGAGAATGGGTGGGTGTAGCAAACACTTTGGAAGTGGAGATGCTTTGGACAGAAAGTGCAACATGACTGTGGTCCCAGGGAAGGCGCTGAGGATCTGAGTGAGAGCAGAGGTAGAGGTCACAGAGTGAGGGGGCTCTATCTGAAAGATATTGTGCAGTTAGAATCATTAGCACTTGATGAATTACCAGATGTGGGGAATGAGGAAGAAGAAGGAATAAAAGGTGATTCAGGTTTCCAGAAAGACTGACTAAGATGAAGGGCAATGCTGTTAGCTCAGATAGGGGACACAGGAAGAGGAACGAGACTGTGGACAAGAGAAGTTTTATTTTTTATACAAAATTTAAAGAACATGTATTATGTGCCAGGGCTTTGCTAGAACTTTCTGTACCATCTCACCTGATCCTCTCAGTTGACTATGAAAGGAGGTCTTGCCATTACCCGTATTTTACAGAGTAGGAAACTGAAGCACGGAAAGGTTCAGTGCCTTGCTCAGGCCGCCCAGCTAATACATGGTGGGGATGGAATGTGAAAGTAGCAACAGCTCCCACTCTTATTATTGTGACCCCTTCTTGGAGGTGAAGATTGAATATATCAAAGTGATGGCAGTCTGGGGCTAACTAATCATTGGTGCAAATTTGGCAGATGAAAATCTAGTTCTTTTTCTGGTTTGTTTTTATTTTCCTTCTATATATGTGTATTATCAAGGCACGACATGGAGTCCCATTCTCTTCCCTCTCTCGATTTTTTTTCCCCCACTTTTATGGCTGCAACCATAACATCCATGGGATGTCTCCAAAGCCTCGATCTCAGGGCTTGACAAACAGTTGCAGATCTTTAGCTGCCTTTTAAACATCCCTAATTGCATTACTGCTGCCATGAAAGTATTTAAGCCCTAACTGAGGATCTACAGTACAAGACTTTAAGGCCTAGGAGGAGCCTTACATATTGAATTATTGACAGGACTCTACTCTGCCAAAGGTTCCTGTAGTTGTAACTTGTGCTATCCAATACAGTTTAAATTTAAATTTAATTAAAAGTATGTATAATTAAAAATTCATTTCATCAGTCTCATTAGCCAAATTAAAATGCTCAGCGGCCATTTGTCACTATTGGCTACCATGATGGACAATGCTGATATGGAACATTTTCATCAGTACTGAATGTTTCACTGGATAGTGCTGTAGATTAACCAACCATCCACATCTAACTCCAAAATTATCTGCTCCTTGATTAGCTCAACTTCATACTTCATACCACCGTTATGGACTGAACTGTGGCCCCCATCCACCCAAATTCATATGTTCAAGCCTTAACCCCTTAGTGTGACTTTATTTGGAGATAGGGACTTTAGAGAGGTAATTAGGGTTAAATGATGTCATAAGGGTGGGATCCTAATCTGATAGGGCTGTTGTCCCTGTAAGAAGAGGAAGAGACACCAGACATCTCTTTTTTCCTGTACGTGATAGGGGAAAGACCATATGAGAACTCAGTGAGAAGGCAGCCACCACTCCCATCCATGCCTTCATACCCAAACCTAATACATCTTCTTCTCTTGAATTTGATCTTCTCTTCTGCATATATAGGTGTTGAACAACCCAAGTTTGAACTGCACAGGTCCACTTATACAAGGATTTTTTTCACTAAATATAGTACAGTACTGTAAATGTATTTTTTCTTTCTTATGATTTTCTTAATAATATTTTCTTTACTTTATTGTAAGAATGCAGTAATACATATAACATAAAAATATGTGTTAATCAACTGTTTATGTTATTGGTAAAGCTTCAAGTCAACAGTAGGCTATTAGTTAAGTTTTTGGGAATCAAAAGTTATATGTGGATTTTTGACTATGTGGGAGTCAGTACCCCTTACCCTCACATTGTTCAAGGGTCAACTGTAGCTTGAATGTTCTCCTTTTCTTTTTTTACTACTAACCTAGCGTCATCTCATATTTAAGATACCTAAATACCTGGGGTGCCTGGGTAGCTCAGTCAGGCGTCCAACTCTGATTTCGGCTCAGGTCATGATTTCAGGATTGTGAGATCGAGCCCCGTGTTGGGCTCTGCACTCAATGGGGAGTCTGTTTGAGATTCTCTCTTACCCTCTCCCTTTGCCCCTCCCCCATGCTTTCTCTCTTTCTAAAATAAACGAATCTTTTAAAAAAAAAGATACCAAACTACCTGACATCATTTTTCCTATTACCATTTTAGATTTATAAATTAATTTCACCAAAAGATTATTTTCATTTATATCGTTTTTTGGTCATAAGTCCTCAGAGGTTCTAGGGAAAAGCCCAAACTTCTTATTCTAAGATTCCAATTTGGCCACTATCATGCCTCTCTCCTCAAACTGCACACAGTCTAAACAAACTGATCTTCTGACTCACCCCCATACTTTAGCAACTACTGACCTTCTCCTTGCTCAGGCATCTTGCCTCAGGATGTAGGTGAATCCTGCTCTACATCCTGACCATTCCAGCTCCTCATAGTCCATCATCCCCAATGCACCTCACATCTCCCTCGTGTTTCCTAAACTTCACACATCATCAGCGATAACAGCATCACAACAGGAATTACAATAAAAAATACCAGTGTACTTAGTGGTTACTATAAGCCAGCAACTGTACTTAGAACTTTAATTATCTTACTAAATTTTCATAAAAGCCCTATGCAATCAATATCATTCCCACCATTTTTTACATGGAAAGACTAAGGATTGTATTGCTCAAGTTAGGGCAAGTTTTAGCTTATTCTTATGTCCTTAACACTAATTTGGTGCTTCATACCAGAATATTTATTTTTTCAAATGAGGATCCTATTTTCCCTATTAACCTGGAAGCTTCTTGAAGGCAAATCCTGTATCTTGCACACTTCATTCAAACATAGAAGCAGATCTCAAACTATATTGGTTCTTTCCACTCACCCATTTCTCAACAACTTGCAAGTTGTTCCTTTTAAATTCCATCTCTTAAATATTTGCATGCCTCAGATATCAGCCTTAGTCCTTCTGTTTTTCTTACTCTATAAATTTTGCATGCTGATTTCATGAGCTTTTGGCTCCATTACCAGCTTTACATGTGGTTGAGCATTGTATGTACAGTTCAGGCCCACCTGGCATGCAGGCCAGGCAGACTTCTCTGGTAGAGAATATACTTGTTCAGGGAAAGGTTGGAATCCATCAGGGGGTACTGGAACTCTCTGTTGTGACCTGTGGCAGGGCTGAGACTGGAGGAGGCAAGTGAAGTCCCTAGAGTGCAAAATTTGAGGAGGCATTTCACTCAGGATTGTGAACTTGTTGCCCCTGCACTTGTATAACCCTGAGGGTGAGTCTTGGCCTTGACCTCTAGGGTGAGCCTGGAGAATATGCTTCGGGTACCAGTAATGTCCTGGGCTTTCCCCTTTTTAGATTTTAAGTTTCTTAAGAAAGAAACTGATGTTTCTAACCCCTCCCCACCAGTACTTTATAACACATCAGTCACTCAAAAAAAAAGAAAGGTTGTGATGTTGAATTGAATTCCATCTATCTTTGGCTTGTCCCTACAGAGGAAGGCTGTATAGAGTTCCCATTTCCCCACTCTGAGTTTTACCCTAGACCAGCAGAGATGATATTTATAAAAGATTTAGGAACTAAAGGGAATCAACAGGCACAGGAGGCTGCAATTCAGGAACCAGAGCTAGAGCAGTGGTTCCCAACGTGTGTCCAGGTTCCACAGCATCAGCCTCCCCTGAGAATTTGTTAGGATTCAAGTTCCCAGGCCCCACCCCAGACCTAATGAATCAAAAAACTGGGGAGTGGGAACCACAGACTATGTTTTTATAAGGCCTTGGGTGATTCTGAGCCAGAGAATGATCAGGTAGTAGATCAACCTAATGACCAGAAAGGATTTCTTAGACTTAGCCAGTGGGAAGAAACTGTAACGTTAGGATATCAGTCTTGTTTACTAGCAGAGCTGAGTGAGACTGACGTTAGGGAATGTGGTTCTATTAACAACAACAAAACAAAACAACAATAACAATAACAAAAGTGAAATCTGAGATGCTTTAGATATTAAAGAGAAGGGTTTGGTTTTTAGAGAGTTTCAAACTGTTGAATAAAAACTCAAGGAATGACAAGGATCCTGAAGAAACCAGAGTGTCGGGGGACACTCAAGATGAGACAAGCCTGCTCAGAGGACAGCTGGTTGTCAGAGCAGACACAAAAGCACAGCAGGGCATCAGAACTTGGCACAGATACAAAACTCTTGCAAAAAATGCAGGTAGTCTTCAGTTTGGCCCTGTAAAGACACAAAAGAGATGGTAGAGTTGGAGAGACTAGAAGGAGAGGGTGTGTTCAAGACTGAGTTTCAGAAAGAACAGATGAACCTACACAGCAGGCAGGCATCCGTTAGGGATAGGGATCCCGTGAAGCCAGTAATATTCATGCCAGGCTCACCCAGGTGAGGGAATTGATTTTTCCCAGTATTAGACCTTGTATTAGGCTTTATCAGAAGAACAGAACCAAAAGCTAGTGTGTGTGTATATATCATATATACATATGTTCTATATATAAAAATATATTTTATATGTAAATATATATAGTTTTATATACAAAGTTTTACGAGAAGAGAGAGAAAGGCAGAGAGAAAGAGAGATTTGTTTTATTTATTTATTTATTTTTAAGGATTTTATTTATTTATTTGAGAGAGAGAGTGAGAGAGAGAGGGAGAGAGCATGAGCAGAGGAAGGCCAGAGGGAGAAGCAGAATCCCCGCTGAGCAGGGACCCCGACGTGGGGCTCGATCCCAGGACCTAGGGATCATGACCCGAGCTGAAGGCAGACGCTTAACCGATTGAACCACCCAGGCGCCCCAAGAGATTTGTTTTAAGGCATTCGCTCACATAATCATAGAGGTTTGATGAGTCCAAAATCTGATGGAATAGGCCAGCAGGCTGGAGACTCAAGGAGGAGTTGTAGATTGACTCTAGTGGCAGTCTGCTGACAGAATTCCTTCTTTCTCGAGAGAGGTCAGTCTTTGTTCTATTAAGACCTTCAAGTGCTGGGATGTAGCATACCCATCTTATGAAGGGCAATCTGATTTACTTAGAGTGGATCAATTTAAATATTAATCTCATCCAAAGAACACCCTCACAGAAATATCCCAAACAATGTTTGGCCAAATATCTGGACACCATGGCCCAGCCAAGTTGACATATACAATTAGCTGTCATAAGCCTGCACCCAAGAAAGCTGCTTGCTCCCGCTGGTGGTAGTAGTACAGCAGTGTATATAGTATGCTGCTACTACATCAGAAAACTGAGAGGAGCAGCGATCTGACAGGGAGCTCCTCACTAAAGGGATATACTACCTTATTTGTGTTCTGCTCATTTCTATTTATAAGCTGTGTGTGTGTAATACTTGAGTTAGAGGAAAGGAATTGTATGAATTTCTACAAATAAATCAAGTACTAATTATTCCTTAACTGTCTGAGACACTGTTTCTAAAATTTTAAATTTATTTCCTCCTACAATTCTCTTACTCAAGACTGTCCCAATTTCTAAATGCTCTGCATCAGCATAATCTCATTGCTTTTCAGCCATTTCCATATTACTCCTCATCTATTTCGACTATATTTTCTCTGCTTTCTTTTTTCTTTGTTTTCTATAAAAATTAACAGGCATTTGGACTATTCTAATTTTTTTTTGTTATTATGACTAATACTGCTATGGACATTTATGTGCCAAAGTTCCAGTATCATTTCTGTTGGGGATATTACTAAAAGTGATATATGTGCACATGCTCAGTTTTATTAGATTACATCATACAAATTTCCTCAAGCTGTGTCTGAGAATTCCAGGTGCTTTATATCCTCACCAACACTTGGTACTCTCAGTTTTGCCATTTCAGTGGGTTTGAGGTGAGTATTATATTGTGATTTTAATTTGCATTGTCCCGAGTACTAATAAGTTTGAATTTCCTGTCATATGTTTGCTGGCCATTTTGATATCTTTTTTTGGAGAAAGTACCTGTTCAAGTCTCTTTCCCTTTTTTCTATTGGGCTGTCTGTCTGCTGTTGAGTTTTTGGTCTTTTTTAAATGTATTTCATATACAAACTCTTTGTAGATTATAAGTATTGTGTGTATCGTCTACTCTGTGGTTTGCTTTTTTACTCTTAATGGTATCCTTTGATAAACGGAAGGTCTTAATTTTAATGTAGTCTAATTTATCAGTCTTTTTCTTTATATTTAGTGCTTTTTGGAGGCTTTGTTATGTTAGAAATTCTCTTAGAAATTTTGTGTTTTACTACTCACATTTAGTTATACTCTCACCTGGAACTGATTTCATGTAAAGTATGAGGTAAGGTCAAGGTTAATTTTTTCCAGGGTGTTCCAGGTCAGGTTTCCTGGATATCGAATCTGGGGCATTGAGATTTGTGTGCAGGAGTTTTACTGGGATAAAACTTTCGGATATAACCTGAGTGGGAGCAGAGGAAACAGGGTTGGGTGGAGGGAGCTGTTAAGCTGTGGTGATAACAGTTACGTTAGAGACCTAAACTATCCCCAAGGGGAGCTCTTGAATTGGAATGATCCTTCAGAGACCAATCTAAGAAAGGACTGGGACTTTAGACCTTTGCATCCACCAGTCATTGGATGTGGGATACCCTCTGGGAGAGAGTACAATCTTGGATAAAGCAGCTTTCTTTGACTAAGGGAAATTCCCTGAGAGACAGATGCAGCTGTGAGCCATCAGCAGCCAACTTTCCCAGTAACCAGGGAATGAGTGCTGTGGTCCTGAAGGTGGATCTGAGTAAACCAGTTGAATCAGCACCATTTATTGAAAAGATTGTCCTATTCCCACAAAGGTTGCTGCAGTGCCACCTTTGTCATAGATCAAATGACCGTATGTGTGGGTCTCATTCTGAACTCTATTCTGTTCCAGTGGTCTCTTTGTTAATCCATGAGCCAATACCACAGCATCTTAATTACAGCAGCTTTATCCTGAGTGTTGATATCAGGGACATTCTGTTTTTCAAGATTATCTTGGCTAATTTAATAAATAGTATCTTACTGTTTTCTGTGTAGAGTCCTTGAAAATCTTTTTCCTCCTTTTTTCTGATGCTGCTGTAAATTAAGAAAAAATTCATTTTCAAACTACTTATATTGGTATAAAATACAACTGATTTTTGCATATTGCCCCTGTTCTGCCAACTTTGTCAAACTTAGTTTATTAATTCAAATAATTAAACTATAGATTATTTTTAATTTTATTATACATATTTATGTTTTTATTGAAAAATTACAGTTTTATATCTTCTTTTCCACTCCTGATATCTTTTAACTTATTTTCCTTACTTTAGGAACTTTGACATAATGAAGGATAAAATATCAGGCTTAATAGCCATAGTAGGTAATTATAGCATAACTTATTTAATCAATTGTGATTGAAAGACACTTAATTTTGTCCTCTCTTTTCATAAGTAATGCTGCAAGGAACATCTTTTTACAAACATTTTTATGCAGTCATCTCATTCATTCATTCCTTAGTATGTATCCCAGAATTTCTTGAAATAATCTAATCAACAATTAAATGCATATAAAGCAAATTAAAAATATTTTACAATAAGAATCTGTAGCTGTCGGGCAGGAATGCATTTTCTTAGTAACTTCTCTTTTGAGTTACAATGGGATCATACTTTTACTGAAAAGAGTCTATGGTCTTGAAATGTAAATTTAGGAAAAAAGTTTTTGGGAGGGGCGCCTGGGTGGCTCAGTCGTTAAGTGTCTGCCTTCGCTCAGGTCATGATCCCAGGGTCCTGGGATCAAGCCCCACATCGGGCTCCCAGCTCAGCGGGAAGCCTGCTTCTCCCTCTCCCACTCCCCCTGCTTGTGTTCCCTCTCTCGCTCTGTCTCTCTCTGTCAAATAAATAAATAAGATCTTTAAAAAAAAAGATTTTGGGGAGATGTGAGCCTACCTACTCCTTTGTATTTGTGCTTTAAGGTACTCAAACTTTCTGGGATTCTAACAGTCTTATTGTGCTTTAATAAATCTCTTTCACAGTGTAAGAATTGTCCAATCTCTTGACCTAAATAAAAATGCATTTTTCAAACAGTTTCTTCTGATATTGCAAAAAGAAAGCAGAGATAAAGGGAATAGGGAGGTGTGGAGAGAGAAAACTAAAAGAAAAAAAAAAAAGGTGTGCAGATAAACATTTTGAGACCTTAATCCTCTCCCCCATTTTCATTTCAAGATAGTAGCCTGTAATTCATTGCCTCAGGGAGGTATGTGACAGGTGGAAAGCAGAACCATCTGCAGAACGTTCTTGTCTTTGTTTCAGAAAATTTAATCCCAATGAGAACAATAATTCCCCAGAAGAAAAAATTCCCGTGGTCTAGTATTAGAAGAAGTTCATAATCCCTGAGCAACAGTGGTCTTATTTACTGGAGATGCCCTAGGGAAACAGTGAGATCTCAGAGAGGAATATTGGCAGGGGGAGATCATAGTAGGGTTGCCAGATAAAATATAGGATATCCAGTTATATTTGAAATTCACATAGACAATGAATAATTTTTTTGGTATAAGTATGTCCTAAAATCGCACAGAGCATACATACACTAAAAAAAATTATGTGTTGTTTATCTGAAATCCAAATTTACCCAGATGTCCTATTTTTTTTGCCTGCCTATTTTTTATTTTGTTTTGTTTTGCTTTGCTTTAGATCACAGGCACCTCAGAGCCCAGAACCCGCAAGGTGCAGAGATTCCTGTGACCCATGTATGTTCTGGCACGCGTCAGAGAGCCACTGGATCTGGGACAGTGGGTACCTTGATGGTAGGTGGAGTGAACAGATGACTGAAGGCCTGTCACTGTGTGAAGCCTTGGAACCCAGGTCCAATCTGGTGTGGGAGACTCTTAGATCTTTCCAGAACGTCTGAGGCTGAATTTCTGATTTGTTCATTGAGATGAAATATTAGAGTAAAAATTAATTTGTTTCCTAGAATATTGAAAACCACATTCCATTTACGTCTGAGTTTATAAAGATTCTTTCCTGTGATGATACAAAAACCAAAACCAAAAAAGATTTGGAGTTTCAAAATCTAGGTGATTAGCAGCTTGGCTCTTACTTCGCAATGGTCACATCTCAAGAAAGGGCTCTGTTTGTGTAGGACAGGAGCTGAACTAAGGATTCGGGATGGAGGCACGGTGATAGCTGCCTACTCCGGAGTCCTCTTAGAGTTGCTGTTTCCCCTGAGGCGTTCCTGAGTTGCAGAGGGAGATCTGCCCAGCTCAGACTCACAGGGCACACACCCGGCTTAGTTACAGATGACACTCTTGTCTGCCACCGCAGAGCTGTCTGATGGCAGTGAGAGATATTAGTCAGTCTTGGTCACAGAGAATGTGGCCATGGCCAGGATCTGTAAATTCAGCCCAACTGAATGAGGCTCCCCAGGGGACCGTGTGTGTAGGAAGGAAAAACCCCTAAGTCATACATACTGACTCAGTGGATCTTTCCTTTCATCTCCCCTCCGATTTCTTCTTGACTTTTGATTGGAGACTGTGTTAATTGATTTGTTTTGCCGAGAATGTTGTGGGGGAGGAGGAGGTCCTTCTCTCACTAAGAGGGAGATCCTGGGCCCATATTTTTTCTTCAGCTGCTCAAATGACAAGTTTAAAAAAGGAAAAAGAATCCAAAAAGAAATTTAGGTGGGTACATTATGCAGAGACAGGATTTTTTTTTTTTTAATCCTCTTCATTCTTCATGCTTAAAAAATCTACCCCTTCGCACAGCAGCTCAGTTCTCTCCTGGTTCTTGTTCCAAATCTGCCCTCATCCTGAGAGGGAGTGGGTGTGAGGATGGGGGAAACCCAGCTTCCGGAATAGATGCTGTAATAACGAAACCAGTACACTGGAGGCAAAAAACAACTTCAGCATAATTTGTAGAAAGCTCTGTCCTGGTTTTTAGGAATTCACCAATTCAGAAGTCATTTGGCAATGTAGAGCCCCATTCCTGGCCATCTTTTTCTGAGAACTAAACCTTTGCCTGACTTCCAGGTCAATTTTAAAGACAAATGTGTTGATGATCAAGGAATTATTGTATGAAGTCTAAAATCCTCTGCCTGTATTTAAGTGCTCTTCTCACTTCTATTCCTAACTTACTTGGGAAAGAGTTAAGTAGTAAAAAGCATAGTTTTAAGAAATTATCGGGACTCAATGTTATCATTACGTTGTACTGAGAATACGGCTATTTTTCTAACTTGCGTATGGATCTAGCTGTCCTCACCATCTCTCAGGAGAGGACAGCTTGCTTCCCACAGTTTCCTGATGTTTAACAGATCTGACTTGATACTTTGACTTGTAAATGAACACTGAAGTCAGCCTCTCTGGGGGTATCTAGCTATTTTCTTCTTCCAAGAGGACTAAAAGAAGGTACTCAGAGCCCAGGTACTAGCGCAGGTACTTATTCCCTGGTTCCAAGTACTTATTCCCTGAGTTCACAACTTAAATCCTTTTTAGGGAAGGAGGACTGGAGCACTGCCCTGTGCCCTTCTGGCAGGAGAGGAGCCCATAAACTTTATCTTTTCTCTTTTCCATCTTTTATCTGAGGGAATCCCAGAAATAGCTATTATTGTCAAATATCTGAATGCCTTACTATTGCTACCCAGTCTTCAGGTGCCATAATTACCATACTACATACCATTAAGTATGGCAGGTTAAATTTGTGGTAAACCTTATCGACTTTCAATATACTGTTTATTTGTGTTTAAAAATCCGGGATAATTTCATCTGGAACTAGGTTGTTCTGTCATTGATCGAAACTGGCTTTCTGGAGAATTAGGTTGTGCGGCTGGGATCTTGCCATAGACCCCATGCTGGAAGCTTCGCTCCCCTCCCAGTGGGTACACAGCTTCTCATTTCCTCAGCCTTCTGTTCATGGTTTATGGATCAGATAGAGGATGATGTTGGCTCCATCTGGAAAGTGGGTCAGCCTGTCTTTGAGGAGAGACATTGGAGGCCTAGAAATAGTGCTCTAGACACAGACTCCATAAGTTTAGAGACTGATAGGGAAGGGAACAAAGGACTTGATCCTCAGAAAGTGAAATCAAACTTCAGCCTGAAGTGGACTGCCATCAAAGATGATGGCTCAGAAGAGTGTGAATAACAACCATTATTAATACGAAGGTCTAGTTGAAGGCAGGTGCTGAAAACCCTGCCTGATTTCAAAGCGGGAGGCCTGTCTGAGCACTGAAACTTGCCACCGGTGGATTTTTGGCATTAGGAATAAAAGTGGACTGCGTTAGCCAGGAGGAGCAAAACGTTGGCACCAACTGAAACATTCACACCATTGCTTTGCTGGATTTGCCAGGCCAAGGGTGAGGAGCGTCATGTATCTTACAAGGGTCGTTCATTTGGGGACCAGGCTATAGAAGCAAGAACAGTTAAAAGTGATTTCTCTCCCTCCCTTCTGTTCCCTTCCCTTTCCTTTCTTTTGCTCCTTTAATTGACTTCAGGACCTTGGATTTAGCATAATCCTTTGTTTGATACACTTTCACCATTGGTCAATACATGATCTGATTTTTAAATTTAATTATTTTAGATAAGCCCTCGTGTTCTTCCACCTAGCACCCTATCCCCTTCTCATACCTTACACTACCCAAAGAACTCATCTCTCTGAATCCTGTGTTCATAATGTCCTTGCTTTCATTTCATATGTTTGAGCACATCACAGTTTATTCACCTGTTCTGTTGATGAGCATTTAGGCTTTTCAAGGTTTTTGCTTTTTAAACAGTAATGTTATTAACGTTCTTGTGCGTATCACAGGGCATACATGTGCAAGAATTTCTTTTGTGTATATATCAAGAGTGGAGGTGCTAGATCATAGAGTAGGTGAATGTTTGACTTTACAAGGTGCTGCTAAATTATTTTCCAAAAACAATGTTACAAATTTACATCTCCAACAGCACTGCATAAGAGATCTTGTGAATTCACATTTCTTCCATCCTCTTCACATCCAGTGCCAATAACTTGGCTTTATTGGACTTTTTAATTTTTGCCAATCATACAGATTTAACTTGTATCTCATTGTGTTTTGATTTGCATTTCCATACTCACTAATGGGATTCATATGTTTACTGGCCATATATGTTTCTTTTGCTTTGAACTTTCTGATTATGTCTTCTGCTCATTTTTCAATTGGGATAAAAGTACTTTTCTATGAATAAATAGGAACAGTGATTTTTCTAAAAAATAAAAAATTCTTTTAAATCTAAATTTAGGATTCTACTATCAAATGGAGTTGGCACAAATGGTTTTCTATGTTAACATTCCTACATTAAGAAAATCTACATCAAAAACTAATGATGTAATGTATGGTGATTAACATAACATAATAAAATTTAAAAAATTAAAAAAGAAAAAAAAATCTTATTTGAAAAAAAAAGAAAATCTTACTTGCATCTAACACAGGGTATTAATGGGCAACATTCTGACCTTCAGATAGTTATAATTCTGAACTCAACAGTTTTTGACCATTTTGACCATTATCATTCTGCTTTCCCTGTCCACTTCCAGTCCAGAACACCAAACTCTCTTATTTTGATTACTGCAATAGCTTCCTACCTAGTCTCTATGCTTCTGCTCATGCCCTCCTCCTTTAGTCTGTATAGCAGTCCCCATGATTTTGTCACTCCTGTCAAATCCTCCCATGACTTCCCATTGCCCTTGCAATAAAACCAAAACTCATTGCCATAGCCCCCAAAACACTGTGTGATTTGATCATTGCCTTCTTTTTCCCTCCCTCTTTCTTTAGTCTCTATCTGCACAGTCATTTTGCTGTTTCTGGGCAGACCATATTTGATCCTCTTTTAGGGCTTTTGTGATCATTATTTTCTGCTGGGAAAGTTGTTCTCCTGAGTCTTCCCATGTATCACTCTTTCCCATCATTCACCTTTCTACTCAACACCACTTAATCAGATGCTTTCCCTGACTGACAATCTCTCTGTATCTTCTTATCTTACTTTATTTTTCCTTATAATACTTATTACATCTGAAAATTACATTATATTATTTTTAATTTGTTTATTGTTGGTCTCCTCTGTGGAATGTAGGCACCATGATGGCAGAGACTTCACTTGTTTACTGCAGTGTCACTTTTTTTCTAGAATGGTGTCTGGTACATAGTGCCCCCCCTTCCCCAATACCCAATAGGTATTTTTTGATGTTAAATAAAATAAAATCATAAATAATTTAGATGAGGAAGCTACCCCAAACTTTTTCAATTGTCCAGATAAATGTTCAGAAATAACATTAAATCAGCAAGTGTAGATCATATAATACAAAATGGGTTCATACGAACTAAGATGATACTAGATAGACTCAAAGGATGATTCTAGAAAAGCAAGTGAATTATGGAGAATACCTAGAGTTGGTAGTTCTTTTTTATTTTTTTAAACAAACATTACTGAAGGACATTTTACGTATCACTCACTTAAGTGCACAATGCAATGATTTCAAGTAATGTACTGAGTGATACAGCTATTACCACCAGTTTTAGAGCATTTTCATCCCCCTGGTAAGATCCCTCCCTCATGCCAATTTACAGTTGGTTTTTGCTCCCATTTCCAGGCCCAGGCAACCAATAATCTACGTTTTGTCTCTATAAATCTCTTTTCTGGACATTTCATATAAACACAATATCTGGTCTCTTGTGTCTAGCTGCTTTCACTTAGTGTGATGTTTTGAGCTTTATGCATGACATAGCAAGTGTCAGTGGTTTGTTCATTTTTATGGCTGAAGAGTATTCTATTATATGGTCGTACCACAGTGTGTCTATCCATTCACCAGTTGATGTACCTTTAGGTCATTTCTAAATTTTGGCTATTAGGAATAATGCTGTTGTGAACATTCACGTGCATGTGTCTGTGTGGACATACGCTTTCATGTCTTTTGGGTAAGCAGCTACGAGTAAAATTGCTGGGTCATATGGTAGTTTATATTGAACTTTTTTGAGACACTGCTAATCTGTTTTCCAATGTGACTATGCCACTTTTCATTCCCACCAGCAATGTAGGAAGCCTCCTGTTTTTTCACATCCTCACCAACAGTTGTTATTGTGTGTCTTATTTGTTATAGTCCTTCTAGTGGGTATGAAATGGTACCTCGTGGTTTAAATTTTCATCTCTCTAAAAACTAATGGTGTTGAGCATCTTTTCATGCACTCATTAGCCATTTATATATTTTCTAGGAGAAATGTCTATTCAGAGATTGGTAGTATTGAAAGACTTTAAGGGAAACACATATTTATAGAAGTTTTCTCAATAAACAGAGTTAGCTTTTACAAAGGCAGGAATAGGACTGGAATGTGCAAATTACTTATAAAGGAAGAGTGTAAACAGCATAGCTTTTTCACGTTGGAAGGACTCCAAAAGGTAGTGGAGGGCTGGTGGGTTGGGGGAGAAAAATTTAGTAAATGGTCCTGAATGCCAGGTTGAGTAATGCAGTACAAGAGGAATGGTAGCAAAAAAGGACAGGATTTTGATGCCTAAAACAAATATTTGCTTTGAATATATATGCACTAATTTTCCTGTTTGTGACAAGTTAACAATCTCAGTTATTTGAGTCTATCAGTGATCTCAGTCTCCGTAGGAAAGAAATAGATCCCAGTGACCATTTGTTTTGTCTGTCTACGCAGGTGGAATGCAAATATAACTAATTTTTGTTACATGGATATAGTTTCTACCAAAGATCACAAATTATTCTTCAAGGAAGGAGATTCTCTCCAGTTCTTGGTTAATCCATCTCAATTAAAAATAACCTCAACACTCAGAAAGGCTTTCTTGTTATTTTCTTCTTTCTTGAATTTTAACTAAATTTTAACTTTTTTCTGTAGAATATCTGATTTGAGATATAAAAACAATCAGTTGAAACAGCTCCTTTTCATCACATTTGGTACTCATGATACAGCAGATTCTTGAAAATTGTTTCTCTTTTTAGCCTTCTGTTCTCTAGTCTGCTTTTTACTATGCAATATATAAGAACTCATTTCTGCAGAGTGCTCATGAAGAACCCATTTCTCCCGAGACACTGTGATACGTGATGGCCATGTATACTTGAAGTCAGCCCCATTACCGAAGAACATTTATTGACACAGTGGACAAAAGAAGCTGAAAGCTTCTTGTGCCAAAATTTCTCTGAAATTCTTCCGTGTCTGAATAGTGAATTGTTGGTAAAGACCAGGCAAAATTTTCCTTGAAACTGTTTATTCCAAAGAATACATCAAAATGACAAATAGAAACAATTTATATATTCCACAAGATTCAGACTTCTGCATCACACCACCTACTACATCTGCAAAACTGTTTTGTACCTGGACTCATGCTTAGGTTTGTAATTTTCTTAGCCTGAAGGTATTTCCATCAGAATATCTGTAGTGATTTTCTTCTTTCACTACATTTTGTTGGAATATCTTTCTGTGTTATGTCTCCTTATTTTATTTTTTCCATACAATCCAGGTATCTGAAATTTCAACAATATCAACATTACTGGATTAATTTCTCCCAACTTTTTTAAAATAGGAAAACTTTAACAAGTGACTTAATATTATTATAACCTTGTTTGTTTCATTAGATTTTTTTATTTGAGTGTAGTTGATGCACAATGTTACATTAGTTTCAGGTGTACAACATAATGATTCGACTTCTTTATACATTATGCTATATGCTCACCACAAGTGTAGCTACCGTCTGTCACCATACCATGCTATTATAATATCATTGATTATATTCCTCATGCTGTGTCTTTCATTCCCGTGACTTATTCATTCCAGAACTGGGAACCTCTATCTCCCACTCCTCTTCATTCATTTTGCCCACATCCCCAACCACTTCCCTCTGGCAACCATCAGCTTGTTCTCTGTGTTTACAGGTATGATTCTGCTTTTTGATAAACTTGTTCTTTGTAAGTTTGTTTGGGTTTACAAGTTTCTGCTTTTCTTCAGTGAGGAATTGCCATTAATTAGTGTCTCTTATGTGTATACAACATGCATTGCAGACATGGTCCTGGGTACTTGAAGTTCCCAACTTTCAAAAGCTGCTGTGTTAAGATGGAGAGCCAAGTCCTAAACTGGTCATAAAGTAAATCTTTGTTATGCCCAAGGTAATGTGCTGATGAAAACACCATCATAAACTATAATAACACACACATACATGTGGCATGAGGAGCTTCCCTCCAAGAAGGGAAGCAGATAAAATTGAGCAAAGAAAATAATCCATTTCCCATCTCTTTCTATCCACAAAGCTCCTTTTCCAGTAAATTTTGTTCCAAATTCTTGGGTTGTTCTTATTTCTTAATGAGAAAGGGAGCCAATCTTTCTACTAAATAGAGTTGGGCTTTCAGTAATTTGGTGTGCTTATCTTTGTAAATGCTGTATTAGTCCTTTCCAGCATTACTGGATGTTAGGTCAGGGACATGTAAAGCCATTAAAGGAAATAACTTGCCTTAGCACACTCAGGATTTTCCTACCTAAATGCCATTTCCGGTGTTCTCTTCCCTTGTGGTCAGAAAGTTCTTCAGGTGTCTTTAGGTTTACAGAACCATTTTGTGTGCGTGGAGGCGTGGAAGATTAGGGGAAACTAGCAGTTTGGGTCAAAGCCTGAGTGATTTTGTAGATGATACTGTTTAGCAGTACTTAAAAAAGATGCACTTTATTGGGAAGGAAAAAACAGCCCAAGTCATGACTTTATAGTGAAAAGCAGAGGAGATGACTCTCAAAAGAACAAGAGTGTTTTTAGAAGTGATGCTGACAGGGAGTAAGAGTTTTAAGGGTAAACTGGAGGCAGATGAGAAAAAACTGCAAAGTAAAAAACATAAACATTCTAAGCTGGGTAAACTTTCTAAGCTGGAAATAGAGAACGAGAAAGTTTTTTTTTTTTTCCCCTGAGCAGATTTCAGACATCTTTTCTTCCACTGATGTTGACTTTCTTCTTTTTCCATGTGAAACACATGGAAGAGTGTAAGCATGTAGAGGTGATGGATTATACTGATGAAAAGTACAGCACAGAGCAGTGGTTCTCAAAGAGTGGCTCCTGGACCAGCAGTATCAGCATCACCTGGGAACTTGTTAGGAATGCAAATTCTCAGGCCCTACTCCAGACCTACTGAATTAGCAATTCTGTGGGGTTTGGCCACTGATTTGTGCTTTGACAAAAGCTCTCCAGGTGAATCTAATGTGTATTAGTGTTGGAGAACCACTGGTACAGTGATTAAAAGTATGATATCTGGAGCCAGATGGCTGCATTTCTTAGGGCAATTATTTTGTTTGTTTGTTTGTTTTTGTTGTTATTTGTTTGTTTCCCATCTGTAAAACGGAAACAGTACCAAACTCAGTGTGGTAATGAAGACTAAAAGAGCTAAGCTGTGTCAAACCCTTAGTAAATGCCTGGCTACTGTAAGTGCTATATAAATGTTTAGATGATAATGATGATGATGTTAATATTATTAAAAATAATATTCTTTATAGGTGTTATTTTCATTGTTGTTCGTAGGCTACCTTTCACAATTTATAACAAGGCTTTGTGTTTACCAGGAGATCTTTCCTAATGTCTTAGAGTTATTTTCCATGGCTCAAGGCAGTATTTCTCAGCATGTGCTCTGTGGACCATTTGCAACAAAATCACCTGTGGTGCTTATTAAAATGCAGATTCTCAAGTTCTACTCAGACCCACAGTGATATTCAGAATTCTCTAGTGATACTTCTACACCCAGAAATTTCAAAACTACTGCTCTTGGAGAAAAAAGACTATGATCTTCATTTTGCAAATGGGCACATGAGGCACAGGGTAGCATATGCTTAGGGAAATCCAGAATCTCTGTAAGACCAGGAATAAGAACTGGATTTCTGAATTTGTGTTATATCGACAGACTGTGCTGTCCTTTTATAGTTTTATTTGCTTTATCAGGAATCTGATTGGGGTTGTGCCACTTTGTTTACTGAGATTCATCATTATTTAATCTAAAAATAACATTTACCTTGTAAATCTAGAACGATGAGTTCTTGGAAAATATTCCTGGACCATTATCTGTTACTCAGCTGCAATCGTTCCAGTTGTGGATATATCTTACACATCACTCTTATGGTACAGATAAAGCAAAAGGGTTCGGAGAGGTTGAGGAAATTGTCAAAAGTCACGTGACTGGATGATGGCACAGCGAAGCGTAGATTTTGGTCTCCCAACTGCCTATTCAGTGTCCTTTCACTATATCCCACTCTCCTAATCCTTGCTGATTTAAATGATTTAAAGCAGCACTTAAATTTTTTAAATAACTCTACCCATACTGCTCACATAAAATCTGGTCTCAGCAGTTTTTGACCTCCTTTAATTTCTTTTTCTTAAAGATATGCAAACATCACACACACACACACACACACACACACAAAAGATATGCAGACATCACATCTTTTTTATTGATAAATCAGTCATATGACAACTAATAACTCATGACTCCATTGCATATTGCTTTTTCATCAGTGCACATTTCATCATTCTCAGGCAATTAGATTGACTTCTCAGGCTGTGATGAAAAAGCTTTGGGACTTTTTGCAGAGGGCTGACAGGTCTTGTATGCATTGTTCTATTATGGTCAAGCTCCTACATGGTATCAACATGTATTTGGACAACTTCATTCTTAATTTTGAGGCCACACAGGGGTATTTATCTATATGTACAAATTACATTCACTTAATTGGTGTGGTGGTGGGGTTGGGGGTGGGTGCTATTCATTCCAGAATCATTTGACTGTTTTATGAAATGATTTTCTTTTTGTCTCAATTGTTTGTACTTGTTATATTACATAGGAACTTCAGGTTATTGAAGTTATTTTATTCCAGCCCTCTTTCCTGTCAAAAATGGAATATTTGTAGTCTTAGTGTACTCATATATTACTCCCTCTAACTGAGGTAAGTTTCTTTCCATTTTACCTTTAGCTAGTTCACTACGATCTACCACCTAGCTAACTGCTCCTCATTCTTGAAGTCTCAGCTCATTTGTTACCTTTTCATAGAAGTCTTTCTTTTCTTTATTTCTTTATATAAGAAGGTCCCTGCCCCCATACCCTGCAGGTTTTATCACTTTACAGTGTTTATTTCTTCATGGCACTTACCACTATATGTAATTTCTTAGTTTGTTTGTTTTTTTATTATCCCTCTCTCTACACACTTGATTGTAAGGTCCATGTGTCTATTGTGCAGACAATAGCAAGCCTAATGACTAATAAATAGTAGAAGCTCAATCAACACATGTTGAGTGAATGATGTCTTTGTGAGTTGGTGTGGAATTTTGTAATTTGTTTAGAGATGTATGAATATGTGTTAAATCTTTGTCTCTTATAAAAATCTCTTTTGGATTATTTCCTTCATTGATGGACACTGACATTGACAAAGGGTTGTCTACTACTCAGTTACCTTGATTTCAAACCTATTAAATGGACCAGGCCTCCTAAAGCATTTGGACCATGGTACCTTATCTTGTGTGTACCTAGGCTTTCTAGAACATTCAAGACCACAATGTACTATCTTCTTGAGCTCGTATTCTGTGGTAGCCTCTGGTCGCAAGTGGTTATTTTTTTTTTTAAGATTTTATTTATTTATTTGAGAGAGCGAGAATGAGAGAGAGAGAGAGAGAGAGAGAGAGCACATGAGAGGGGGAAGGTCAGAGGGAGAAGCAGACTCCCTGCTGAGCAGGGAGCCTGACATGGGACCCGATCCCGGGACTCCAGGATCATGACCTGAGCTGAAGGCAGTCGCTTAACTGACTGAGCCACCCAGGCACCCCTGGTCGCAAGTGGTTATTGAGCACTGGAAATGTGACTAGTGTGAAATGCCATGTGTTGTGGGTGTAAAATATACACTGGATTTTGAATATTTAGTATAAAAATGTAAAATACCTCACTAATGATTGTTATATTATTTACTTATTGAAATATTATTTTGGACATATTGGGCTAATTAAAATATATTATTAAAATTAATTTTACTTTTTCTTTTACTTTTTAAATGTGCTACTGGAACATTTAAGATTATATATATGAATCACATTTGTGGCTCACATTATATTTCTATTTTGGGCAGTGCTGTTCTAGACCCAACTAGTCTACCTCAGTTATTGGCAGTATAGACTGAAGGTGAACCACTGAAGGAAATGCTAAAATTGCAAAAGCCTCTCATAGTGTGCTCTTTTCTTGATAGATGTTAGCTAGGGGAGGTCTGGCACCTCTGGAGAGTGGCTTAGGTACCATTCAGTACTCCTTCAGTGTTAAGTCATAAAGGCCAGATAAAATTTGTGTCCTAAGACACAGAAACTTTAAATGTCTTGCCAGTGATCATAAATCTTGTTTAGAAGAATGTTGGTACAAGAACCCAAATCTTTTAATTATGCTCATTTAATTACTTATAGAGGGACCTACTAATAAAATTATATCCTCTTTTTTTAAATGCCATACTGGACAATTTTAAAGAACTGTTAATAAATTGTGTATGTTTTCTAAGAATATCAATTAATGAGGAAATTACATTTCAGTCCTTAGCTGGTTATACAGATTGAAAATCATATTGTATACTCTGATAAATTAAACAAATGGAAACTCCTTCTGTTATTACCGCCATATATGCTATAGTAGAGCATTAAACTGGGATGACATTTATTTAGCAAAGGAGTACACACTGCAAAGCAAAATTCAAACAAAAAGCCGGATATGAACATTAAATCTACTTTTAAATAAGTATAAATCTAGTAACCATTCTTTGCATAAGTATAAAAATTCACTTGAAGACCATATGCTGTAGTTTGGAAAACTCATTACTATGTTTCATTCCAAAAGCCCTTGCCACTGGCATATCAGGCAGACTTTTCTTCTTAGGTAAGGATATGAATTTTTAAATAATTAGCTTAATCATCACGATCTTCTGGTTCATTCATTAATTTAGCAAATATTTAGTGAGAACCTACTATGTACCAGGCAGTTCTGTTTGTTCTAGGTGCTCAAGATACTAAAGTGACCAATACAAACAACCATTTCCTCTTTGGAACTTACATTTCAGTGCTCAGGTATTTTCTCAACAGGGAGAATGGAATGAAATGATTAAGTAAATCTAAGCAGTGCTATCTCAAAATGCCACCAGTGACATTTTTGTTGGTTGGGAACTGAAATGAATTTGGGATTCTTTGTATCTTTCTTGGGGAATTTGAAAACAAAGGTGCCTATGGAAAGTGGAGATGCATAAAACACTACATATCCAGTAGTAATTAGTATTTTCAGAATATCAGAAGACCTCCTTAAAATTTCAAGTAAAACAATTAGACTCTGTTAAAGGATTTCCCAATAATGGGGGGGGGGGACTTGGAATATTACTCAGCTTATTATTATTATACATATTATTCTGTATCTCTTCTTTCTTCTGCTGGGATATCCCAACCTATAGGTAACTGGATATCTTAGTTCTTACACCCATTAATTCTAGAAACTCCCAGTCAGAATGACTTCCCTCCTCACTCAGCACAGACTCACTCATTCTCATTCTCTCACATCTGAGTCCTACCCTTAGTACATGTCTCTCCCTTCACATATTCACTTCCATACACTTTCACAGGTTCCCTCCCAACCTGGCCCCCTTTCAGGCAGAGGTTCCTTAAATATAACATTTTTTTTTCTTGAAGCTCAGCCGGTAGATGTCTCCATTACTCCCTCATAACTAAGACCTCGGCAAGTTGGTTTTAATCATTTCTTTAACCTACAATAAGGAGGAGGATTTGATGATTTGCCCCAAATGAGCAGATGCTCGGGAGGACACGTCTCCATCCTACGTCCCTCCCCTTCGATTTAAGTCAGAAATGAAAACTCCTTTCTCCCTCTTTTCCAGGCAAAAGAAAAGGCTGATTTAACTAAGCATGCAAGACGCCAACACCCTCCTCTTCAGTACGTCCAAGTTTCCTTCTCTCTGAGCCACAAACGCGCTGCTTCTCCCTTCACTCCCGCCCACCCCTCCCCCACCCCCTCAGGTTTCCGAGTCGTCAGGGAACGCGAGTGGGTGAAAGAACTCCGCGGTGCTGCATCCCGAGCCACCGCCTCCTCCTGCGCCTCCTCAGTGCCGCCTCGGGTTCAGCACTGGACAGCTCCCGCCCCAGCCCAACAAATGGCAGTCGGCTGATTGACAGAGGAGCCGACCAAACAGAGAACAAGACGGCTTGGGGCCGCCCCTCAAGGGTTTGGTTGCGGCCAAGCTGCCTCTTTAAACCGGCTTTCCTCCAGAGCAGGGGGAGACAGGAGTGTGGCTTGTGGCCAGACCTGAGGGCTCCAATTAACCAGTTGCCTGGTCCTATAAACTCCAGAGAGACAAACGTCTTAAAAGAAATCTTCGCTCTCCTGGACTCAGTCCTGCGCTCGCGGTGCGGATCTGTGTGCGCGCACTCCGCGCCTCCGGGCGAAGCGAACGAGGAGGAGCCAGTGCCGGGAGGCGGGAACGACCTGCCACGGGTGAGATGATGGAGCCGCGTCTTTGGCGGCCGCGGCGGCAGCAGCAGCAGCAGCTCTTGAACACACCTCAATGAGAGCGACGGTGGAAGCTGCTGAGCAGAAAGACGTAAGCAGGCTAACTATAGCCGCCGGGAGCGAGAGGGGATGTGACCTGTTCGGCTGAAGGCTGTGAGGTGCGTAATCCCGAGCCGACCCATTATGGAACGGGTGCAGCCGGCGTTGCCACAGGTGATTTGATTTCCTGTGACGGTAGCTTAACCAGCCGGACCGATTCCGAAACACTCTTATTTTAAAGTCCTTTTCGACTGGGTGCCGTCTGGAGAAGGGAGCCGACTCCTAGTGAAAGTCTTACTGTTGATAAACTGACGACCAAATTTTTAAAAAGTGTCTCCCGTTACCTCCTTTCGTCTCTGCGAAGCAGATGGGAGCCATGGCTTATCCCTTACTCTTCTGCCTCCTGCTCGCTCATCTGGGATTGGGAACTGTTAGCACCAGCCGCGACCCTCCGGGACGGCTGGATTCCCCTCGAGAGAGAACCCTGAGGCTGAAGCAGCACGCCCAGCAGCCGGCTCAAGCCTCTGCCTCGGACCCCTCGGCTCCCTGGAGCCGCTCCACCGACGGCACCATCTTGGCGCAGAAACTCGCCGAGGAGGTGCCCATGGACGTGGCCTCTTACCTCTACACCGGGGACTCCCACCAGCTGAAGCGAGCCAACTGCTCCGGCCGCTACGAGTTGGCGGGCCTGCCGGGGAAGTCGTCAGCCCTAGCCAGCTCCCATCCCTCCTTGCACGGGGCGCTGGACACGCTGACACACGCCACTAACTTCCTCAACATGATGCTGCAGAGCAATAAGTCGAGGGAGCAGAACTTGCAGGACGACCTGGAGTGGTACCAGGCACTGGTGCGGAGTCTCCTGGAGGGCGAGCCCAGCATTTCCCGGGCAGCCATCACCTTCAGCACCGAGTCGCTGTCCGCGCCGGCCCCGCAGGTTTTCCTCCAGGCCACCCGCGAAGAGAGCCGCATCCTGCTCCAGGACCTGTCCTCCTCGGCACACCACCTGGCCAACGCCACGCTGGAGACCGAGTGGTTCCACGGCCTACGGCGCAAGTGGAGGACCCACTTACACCGCCGCGGCTCCAATCAGGGGCCCCGGAGCCTGGGCCATAGCTGGCGGCGCAGGGACGGGCTTGGCGGGGACAAGAGCCACGTCAAGTGGTCTCCGCCTTATCTGGAGTGCGAGAACGGGAGTTACAAGCCTGGGTGGCTGGTCACTCTGTCCGCTGCTTTCTACGGGTTGCAGCCTAACCTGGTCCCGGAATTCAGGTAGGGAGTGGAAAAAAGGCTAAAGCAAAGCCTTCCTTCTGGTTTCACCTCCGGGAAGGAACACTTGGCTGTGACACTTAATGCCTCCCACCCTCAAAGCAGAGACCCAGGCTGAGGGACACCTTTCGCCGGCGCCTGTACTTAGGGACAAGAAGCGCCCTACCTTTGTCAGCTCAGTGAAAGCTTCTCTCAGATCAGCTTCCCTGCAAGGGGCAAGGGACTGGGGAGCATTTGGCAGAGTTGAAATATCTGATGCCCTACGCTTCTTTTAAACCCTCAGGAGATCAGGGAGGGGAGTTCCCAGTCTGGGGGTGATTCGAGGGAAGCTGGAGAGCTTGGGTGTGCCCGCCAGGCATGGAGTGGCCAGCACTGGATGAGAGAAAAGGGAGCAAGAAGAAGACAGAGTTCCTCGTTTCTGCCACTTAGGGATACCCTCTGCCTGCTTTCTATGTGTGTAGTTCGGGGCACCAGTCTGCTGTTAGTCACCAGAGGGGGTATGATTAACACAGTACATCCCCTCTGCAGTTCTATCCCCTCATCAGTGAGTCAGTCTCAGCAGTATAGCTGTTTCCAGGATCCAGACTTTGCAGTTTGGTCAGTGTGCTCCTCCTCCTTCCCATCTCCCTCTTCCCCCCAGTCTCCTTTCCTTCCCCTCTTCCTCCTGTTCTCTGTGTCAGGCATACCTGAGGGTTCTCCAGTCCTTCACCTACTCACACACTTTATAAATGAACCTGATTGAGTTATCTTAGGAAGGACGGCATTAGTTCTGACTGAATTCACTCGGGGAGCTTGTTGGAAATTTAATCACAGTTCTTCTGTATTTCTTGTCTAAAAGTATAGCATTTGTGGGGAGATGAAGAATTTGCAAATTAGCTGGGGCAACTTCTGTCCTGGGAAATGCCTGACCTTTTTGGTGAGGAATGTCTAAGAAATAGCACTTTAGAATGGATGTGAGGAAGGAACGCAAAGGGAAGAGTAGAAACTCCAAAGACAGCCTGGGAGAGGGCCACAGATTGACCGGGATCCTCCTCAGTTTCCATGATGGGAGGCTCTGGCAAGAAGGTCTTGGTGGTTGAGGTTGCTTCTGTACTTTTTGGGAACTTAGACAAAAGTGAGAAACCTGAGGGTGTGTGTGTGCACCTTAATGCTCTGTTTGGCACAAAAAGGACAGTGTGCCGAGCTGGTGAAAGATACCAGGCTGAGTACTGGGTGGGCAAAAGGGGAAATCAGAAAGCTTGTCTTGGCACTGTCATTTACAGCTGGATGTCCCCCAGTAAGTTGCTTAACCTCTCTGGGCCTCAGCTACTTATCTACCAAGTGAGGGAGTTGAACTAGATGGTCTCCAGGGAGCCATCTAGCTATAAAATTTTGTAGCTTTTAATGCCAGCAACACGTGAGAAGGCATATACAAAAAAGCAAAACAAAAAACCCACTTTCTCTGATTCTGTATGACGGTATTAAATGTGTGTGTGTGTGCATGTGCACATGTCTGCATGTGTTTCTAGCTCTTTTAAAGACCTTGTCTTAAACCAGGGTAACTCTTCCCTGCTTTCAGGATAATCTCATTTCCTCCTGATTTCTGCAGGATCCTATTAGTAAGAGCTGAGCCGAGCTTTGAGTCTTTGCCATATTGTTTGCTGAGAAGCGGAAAGATCAGCAGATGCCATTCACTGCCAGCAAATTGTTTGCGGCCTTCGGATAAGTGTTTTTAGGGAGACCCAGTTCCCAGGATTAATCTGTCATCTGTTATCTGTCTGTCTGTGTATCTATCTGTCATCTATCTACGTATCTATAACATTTACTTTCTGTCAGATTCTGTGGTAACTGCTTTGCATGCATTATCTTACTTAATTGTCACAACTCTATAAGTTAGGTTTTATTAGTTTCCCTATTTTACAGAAAAGGAACCTGAAGCAGGGAGAGGTTAAGCTTTTTTCCTGAGATCCCACAACAGGTAAGTAGTAGAGCCAGGATTTGAGCCCATTGCATACTTTTAACCACTATGCTGAACTCTATTTTATGAAGGTGTCCTAAGAATGCTGCATATAGTAGTATAGCTGCTGCATAAAAATATATGTATTTTTAAGGGTCAGATGCGGGATCAAGGAGGAGAACCATTCATTTTCAGAATAATTTATCTTAAGAAAATCTAAGAAAGCATGAGTCACCTAAATAAACTCAGTGCCTTCTGCCAGCCAGGATGAAAGGCCAAGGACACAAAGGGTCTGAGGTTGTGAGGGCTTAAACGCCCCCTACCTACTTTTTGGGCTACATTCAGAAAGTGGTTTGTTTCCTCTGGCTGAGTTCCTTTAAGTGCTTTCATAGTCATCAATGGTGTTCTTTAGCCAAGGCATGAAGCCAGGCCATTTAGTATTTGGCTCTCTGAAAAGCTGGTTCGTCCTCGCAGTATGTATGGAGAGCAGAGTAAGTGCCCTCCTGTGAGTGATTTGCCCCATGTCTCGTGCCCCTCAAATGCTGTACTGAGGATTTGCACAGATGTTAATTATAGGAACTGGAAGAAATCTTAGAGATCAGATGGTTCCTCCTGTTGTTTCATAGGTAAAGAGACAGAACTAAAAAGATGAAGTGACCTGTCCAAATCACAAATCAATTTTATAGTAATGACAAAAGCAGGATCTAGGCCTTCTATCTCTGGTTCACACTATGCTTGATACATATAGACCTAAATCATATTTCTGTGGCTCTCTTAAGCTTTGCATACAGTGCATGCTGGGGAACAGAGTTTACTCTTTATCACATTTTAGGACAAAAAAAGAATCAGCTCATAGAACACAGCTGTTGAATTAAAAAATACTATTGTTTATTTCACACATTTGAGATAATATTTAAATGGGTCTTTCCTGTCTCTTCCTACTCATATAAGGCAAAGGTTTTTAGTTGTTGTTGTTGTTGGTGGTGGTGGTGGTGTTTTATGATCTAAGATGTACATTCTAAAATTCTATAATATAGGTGAATAATACTGTACAGGCATGGTACAGGACAAACCTCTAATGAATTTTTGGGAAACTGTGATTAACAGCTCCACATATGGTGGCGCCTGGGTGGCTCAGTCGTTAAGCGTCTGCCTTCGGCTCAGGTCATGATCCCAGGGTCCTGGGATCGAGCCCTGCATTGGGCTCCCTGCTCAGTGGGAAGCCTGCTTCTCCCTCTCCCACTCCCCCTGCTCGTGTTCCCTCTCTCGCCGTGTCTCTCTCTGTCAAATAAATAAATAAAATCTTTAAAAAAAAGAAATGAAAAAAAAGGGCTCTACATTTGATTTTAAATGTATTTTGAACATCCACAATGTTATTTGCAAAAAGCCTTATCTGTAAAGAAAATCCCATTGATAATTTTCTTATGGAAGAGAAAAGGAAGAAAAACTTTGTAGTTAAAATTTTCATTTAAGATCAGTTAGTATTTTCTCAAGTCTTGCTTATAAGATTCAAGCATTTAAATTATATTATCTTTTATTTTTTAGAAAACGTAAATCCCAAACATGAAATTCAAAAGGAATGTGAGAACATGGTTAACCACTTTCTTATATTAATGTGACTGTAAAATACCTCTGAGTGAATTTTATTCCCCTCGGTTTCCAAATGATAAAAGTTTCTTAAATTTCAAAGCCTAGTTTAAGACTCACATGGGGGGGGGTGTCTCAATCCATTGGGCCTCCCCACTCTTGCTTTTGCTCCGGTCATGATCTCAGGGTCATGGGATTAAGCCTTGTGTTGGGCTCTGCGCTTAGCAGGGAGTTCACTTGACTCTCCTGGTGCTCCCCCCCCCCAAATAATAAATAAATCAATCTTTTAAAAAAGACTCACATTGGAAGAGAAATTTATTACTCATTTTTTTTTCAAAAAATGGCATTACTCTAACCAAATGTCTCTTAGGTCATTTGTTATATAGCATAAACATTTTAGTTCTCATCTTCCAACTCAGCAAAAGAGAGAGTAATAATTTAAGGTATATCCTCAGTTGTTTATATTTATTACATTAGGTTTGTGATGTCTTTGTAGAAATTTTCCTTTAAGTCCCTTGGTTTTGCATAGTTATTTTTCTTTGTGGAACTTAAAGTGATATGGAGTTGGATCCCATTCTGCAGAAATCATAGATATCTTCCTGGTGGTAGTTGGTACTGTTCAGTGCATAGGATGGATATAAGGTACTTAAGTGTTGAAGTTAAATTGAAGTAAAGGAAACTTTGGGAACTAATTATTTTTTGATGAGCTAAAAGGGACGTAGGAATTCATTTGGTTTCTTTCATCTTCTCAATTTGCAATGGAGGAAACAAGACCCAAAGACCTAAAGGAACTTGCTTGAGTGGCACAGCTCTTTTGTGGTAGGTTAGAATTAGCGGAAACCCATATATATTGAGCACCTACTATATGTCAGATGCTTTATACATACCACTGCTTCTAATTCTTTGTACTCTCAGGTAGTGACAGCCTCAGAAAGGTTAAACAACCTGCCCAACATAACATAGCTAGTGAATTAGGGAGCCCAAATCAAATTTAGAGCTATCCTGCTATGAAGCTTATATTGTCTTTCTACTACCCTATGCTGCTATCTCTTGATTGCCAACTTTGTTTTCACCTTGTTATTAAAAAAAATAACATGGTAATGACTTGAAATAATATATTTGGCCCAAATAAGTCATATACGCTTAAAATTTTTAGGCCAATCATAAAATCAAGCATGTTGTGTAGTAGGAAGAATATTAGACTTGACAGAACTTTGCCTCAAGTCCCAGTTTTGTCTCTGACTGGCTGTATTACCTGTCTGGAAATCAGCTTCTGCATAATTAATGGGCATGGACTTGATGCTATCCAAATATCTTTATAGCCCTTTGTTCTACACATTCTTAATTGGTCTATCCAGATTGTCAACAAGTAGGCTTTGGAAACAGGGCTGATCCACACAAGTGCAGTACCTTGTGGAAATGATGTTGCTGGGGAAGTAACATGCAGAGGAAGAGGAAACCATGTGAATGCCAGACCTGGTGTTGGTAAAAAAAACAAAAAAACAAAAACAACAAAAAAAACAATAGGGCAATGAAGGAAAGATCACAATAGTGTGGAAACCCCTTTTTAGAAACTAATGCAACAAACATCGATATCACTGATTTGCTGACTCCTAAGGGGTCACTTCACTCTCTCTCCTTCACATAAACCTCCACAGTGATTTTGGAACAGATCTCTGCTTTCAACAGAAGAGGGCACTTCACAGTATAAGGGAAATAATCATTTTGCTCCAAGCTAAACATATTGTAGGTCTCTCTTGTGGGTAATGACAGTGGTGAAGAGGTTACCTATAGAAACAGCACAGAGATGCTTACCTGGGTTATAGATCAAAAAGTTTTTAGATGAACTTCTGCTACTGAGATTTTTGAGTCTCAATTATTTAATCGGTAAACTGTGAATAGTAAAGTACATCTCCTTTGGGATTCTGTAACGACTGATTGAAGAATTGGGATCACACAGAAAGTTCAGTAAGTATTTTGTATTGTAGCTTCTGGCTTCCCAAGTACTTACCTCAGATATAAACTTTCTTAGTTTAGCTCAATTAAAGTCATGTGATTAATAGTAATTTATAATTCATATGATGGTTTTGTTTCATCCTTAATTATTGTGAAGATTTGTAATGACAGTGGATCAGGGTGGAAACATGGGTTTTGGAGACAGAAGATGTTGGCACCAGCTGGACCATATCTTTGACTCATGGTGTTACCATGGGCAGTGGTTGCCTTTCTAATCCTTAGTTTCTTTATCTGTAAATTGAGGGAGTTGGTCTTAGGTGACCGGTAGGGCTCCTTATAACCCTAAAAGTCTATGATTATGTACCTAACTAAACATATTACTTTAACTTTTGAGCTTTTGATTATAATGCTGAAAACAGTTAATATATATTTAAATGCAGATCACGTTCATATATATCCAATGTATGTTTTTATCATAGTCATTTATTCATAGAATATACTCTTGATGTATACTAAGTTAAGTATATATGCTAGTGGAAATGAGACCACCATTTCTCTCTCTCTCTCTCTTTTTTTTTTTTGGAGGGGGGAATGCCATTTCAAAATAAGAATAAGCAGGATCTGATGTTCCAGGTCTTGAAAGATCCCCTGATTTTACTCAAAGGCAACACAAAGCTATTTTGCAGATTTCTAAATCAGGGGCATCAGTATACCTGTGTAACCTCCCTCAAGATAACCAATGTTTCGGCATTTTGAAACTCCTTACCTACTCTTAACAATAACCCACTTTCAATTTACTTCTGTAGTTGGCTAATTTTAAAATTTCAAAAAGGGCTATTTATTGTGGGAGCAGTGGCACAGCATTATTTCCCATTTTGTAGAATATGCATTTGGAAGCAGAAATGGGATTTCTGAGACTGCTAAATAAATAACAAGAGTATGTGCCTGCCCTCTGGAGAGGGCACTGATGCCCTCATTAGACTGATTTCAGAGCCTCAACTTCTAAGTACAATTTTACTTTCAATTTCAGAAAGGCAGCAGTTTGGTGTCCACTGTTCAGGGTTTTATGGCTACCCTTTTCCAACCCACACTGTGTTTTATGATTATATTGTAACATATTGCAATGCCAAGAAGTATGTTGTTGACATTAAGTTGCACTTGGTTGGTACTGAGCATTAGGGCCTTGTTTATTTTCTCTCTTTGGTTCTGGATTGGTATTTACAGGGTTATTTTAGCAGAATTACTAAAACAGCACACTGGGATTTTGATAGCTTTGGGTTTGATGGCCACTATGCACAAACAGGCAGCATGCTGGTACTGAGGCTATGCTTGGAGAATTTGCAGCCAACAGTGTTATTAAGCTCTTGTCCACAGCTTTGTCATATGCACTGGGGTGGGGATGGGGGAGCTTGTTCTCCTGGTCTTTAGCCTTACTTCCTTTTCAGCTTTTAGTAAAAAAAAACCCATTCCTATGTGTAATTTCTAGTTTCTCTGGCATATACTCTCCAACAAGTCCTTTTTCCTTCAGGGAAAAAAAAAAACCCTATAAAAATATTTAGGTGGATAAGTTTTTCTATGAGATACTTCTTCGGTTAAAAGTCTTTCTCAGGTTCCTCCCCACCCTTTTCTACAATGCCAAGCTTAGTATAGGAGCCATGATGAACTTTCTTTTTTGTATCAAAGGATATTATAGTGCCTCAAAGCAATTACAGGATATATCTAGTTTCATCACCTTCATTATAGGTAGAATTTATAGAAAACACAGAATCAGCTTAAGTAGTCTGACCCCAAGATCATTTTTCCCAAACAAAAATTACCTACTTTCCTGTCAAAGAAGGCAGTCTCTCTCTCTCTCTTTTACATGGTTATTTATTACTTCTAATTAATTGAAATCCAGTTAATTTTTATTCATTATAATACCTGTTATAACTTACCCCAAGTTAAAAACTATAACAAGACAACATAGAATTTTTAAAAAATTCTGTCTAATTAGCAAAGTACCCAGTGCACCTATAATTTAAAAGGAAACAGAATTACAAAAGATTTTGCTTTATTTCTTTAACCTAGTTTTCTCACCATTTATGTGTTTTGTCCCATGGATATGCCTTTTTACATTATTATGGAAGAACTTTCATAAAAAAAGGTGAAAGATTTATGTGATCTGAAGAGAAACCAGAGAATGGAAGAAACTTCGTAGAATAATATGACACATGGCTTTTATCTGAGAAAGAGAAAAAGGTAATATAGTATAGAATAATGTATTTTATCAATTCTAAGATGCACTTTTCCCCCATTTTGATGTCTCTTAACTTGAGATCTGTCTTATGATTGAGAGCATGTGATTTCCAATTGGCATACATTTCCTCTTAATGGTATACAATATAATATCATATCTTTTAATTAATGGCATGTTATATTTGGTTAATTATATTAGGAAATGAGAAAATAAATTCCAAGATCTCTCCAACTATAAAGTTCTATTATCATCTGTAAGTTACCAAGATGTAGCAAAATATGCATATATGGAAACACAAAATCTAGACATCACTGCTACATATAAGTTAGATTGCTATTTGTCTTCATAATAATTTTGTTTAAAAAGACAAGCTATCCTAAAACATGGAACATTTATTTTTTTTCTTAAGATTTTATTTCTAAGTAATCTCTACACCTAACGTGGGGCTCAAACTCACAACCCTGAGATCAAGAGTTGGAAGCTCTACCAGCTGGGCTAGCCAGACACCCCCACATTTCTTTCAATGAATGTGAAATATACAAAATATTGGGCCAGAAGTTGCAGAAACTTTTATTTTTAGATTAGGTGGGGAAAGGATTATCAAAATCTTTCCTGCATCATATGGTGAAGCATTTCACTCATTCTGCAGGAAAATGCCTAAGACAGTGAGAATAAAAGACCACTTATAGACCAAAAATAGATCTTTCTTTTCTAAAGGGCTTAGAGGTTTCAGGGTGGAAATAAAACCTTCATGGTGTAGTCATGTAACTAGTTTTGGTTAAAGAGATTTTTATTTATTTATTATTTTTTTGATTAAAGAGATTTAAATGGAACTGTGGAGGTGTTTTTTCTTTTTTTCTAGGTAGCTGCCTGAGTGAAGAGTTTGGCTTTCCCTTATTTGATGCCTCAGACCATTGCATAGAGCAGGGTTTCTCATCCTAGGCTTCATTGACATTTCAGGCCAGATAATCCTTTGTTGTGGGGGCCGTTTTGTTTAAGATGTTTAGCAGCACCTCTGGACTCCTACTAGATGCCGGTAGCAACCTCCTTGCCCACTGTCATAATCAAAAATGTCTACAAACATTGCCAAATATCACCTTGAGGGCAAAAATGCCTTTGGTTGAAAGCTGCTGGTTAGAGAGAAGGCATATAAACATGTTATTCTGGGGCTATTTATTTCAAGGGTTTTGTATGTATGTGTATATGTATGTGTATGCTTGTATGAGTCTGTCAGATCACGTTTCTATTTACTTATTCATTTGCTTGTTTGGAATATAAGATCATTTCATATATAGAACCTGATACAAATGAAAACTGGAAAATTTTGATGGATCAATGGAATATTAATTTACATTTGTATGTCATCAGGGCTCAAAAAGAAAACTTGGCAAACTATTTGCAGAATTTGTTACTAACATGGTTTTACTATTTCTATGGTTAAATGTTCTATATTTAAAGTTTCTCAATAAAAGATGCATTTTAAAAAGAAAATACATGTGTGGGGGTGGTGGGGGCATTCTTTAAAGAAGCAAGTTTTAGTCAATGTCCTGGGACAGCTCCTTTTTGAAGAATTAGAATTTTAGAAGTCAAAAGGATTTTAGAGATCATATAATCCAATTTATTGTTACTTTTACAGGTGAGGAAATTGAGACTCAGGGAAGTGATCATCACTTGCACAAATCTTAGGCACAAATAAAAACACCTCAAGTCATCAAATAAAGGTTAATTCATATTCATTATTCACTGATCTCAAACCTGACTATCAGGATCACCTGAAAAGCCTGATAATATGTTCCTAGGCCCTCCTCCGACCATGTGAATGAGATAATCTGAGGATAGGTTCAGAAGTCTATATTAAATACAAAGTCTTTAAAATTCAGAAGCAATTGGTCTTTAAGGACAAACTTGGGAAAAAGCAAGCAGTGTTTTATAAAGTTGTAACACATATAATCCATTTCCCAAGATTTTAAGAATAAAAATTAAAAATTGTAAATGCTTAGCACCTTCAGCTTTAGATACCCCCAAAATTTGGCAATCCAATATTGTGAATGATGCTATTGTTAGGGATAGAATGAATAGCAGGTTTTTTATGAAGGCAGAGAGATCACAGGTACTAAGCCTTGGAATGGTGGGCCACTGAGTATTATGGAATATCTCCCTCTCTTTATTTCAGGTTCTTTGTTTTCACACCTTTAAGATAGGGGCTATCATGAAAGTAGCTGCTTCTTGTTATTATTGCTTATCTCTTTATGTAAAAGTCCTATTTCCCCAACTAGTTCTACATGGCCTTCAAATGCAAGGACCACATTTTATGACTTGCCACATTCAGTGCCTCTTGAAATTGCCTTGCATATTTCAGGGAGGCAGTATGGCTAGGAGGAAGGGTTTTGGGATTATAAACCTACACTTGAATCCACGAACTTCCACTTTTGTTTACTGTGTGACACTGGGCAAGTTACTTAACTCTATGTCTTCATTTTGAAAGGGTGTAGAGTACCTCTCATTGTTGTAAAGAGAAAACAATCATATATATAAAGAGTTTAGGATAATGTATGGAATGTACTGTTCTTTTAAGAAACATTATAGAGTATGTAACATGTGACTGGCTAGGACTATAGATGCTGGGGATATAATAGTGAAAATGACAGATAAAAGTCCCTGTCCTCATAGATATATTTTTTGTGGGGGTGGGAGGAGATAGATGATCAGCAAGCAAAATAAATATAATAAATCTTGATAGAAGCAAGTGCTGTAAGGATATGAATAGATAATGAGATAAAGAATAGCTAAGAAGTAAGGTGGGTTGCATTAAATAGGGTGGTCAGGAAAGATCTTTGATTAAGAAAGGAAGGATAAGAAAGAGATAGCCATGGAATAAGTTGAGGTAATCATGTTCTAAACAGGAAATAGTAAGAACAAAGGCCTTGAGGCAGGAATGAGCTTCAAGAATAGAAACAGAATAGGATAGCTTCAAGAATAGAAAGAGTTACTAGAATGTACTGAGAAGTGGGTAATGACATAAAAGATGAGAGTAAGATACGCAGGTGTTCAATAAGTCATTAAAATATTGTGGTAATATAGAAACGTATTAAATACTTTAAAAGTTCCTACCCCAGGGGCCTCAGGGCGGC
Organism: Neomonachus schauinslandi; assembly: GCF_002201575.2. Classification (NCBI taxonomy): domain Eukaryota; kingdom Metazoa; phylum Chordata; class Mammalia; order Carnivora; family Phocidae; genus Neomonachus; species Neomonachus schauinslandi. Next base: position 114,440,129 of record NC_058407.1, on the reverse strand, counting down.
TCAGTTGGTTAAGTGTCTGCTTTCAGCTCAGGTCATGATCTCAGGGTCCTGGGATAGAGCCCTGTGTCGGGCTCCCTGCTCAGCTCAGTGGGGAGCCTCCTTCTCCCTCTCCCTCTGTCCCTGCCCCCTGCTCATACTCTCTCTCTCTGTCAAATAAATAAAATTAAAAAAAATTTCTACCCCATGGCAATCTGTAAATTGTAGATACATTTTCATTGTTTTCCCTTGGATGGTTTTATTGTAGTGTTCTTATTTTATTTTGGTGCCTTTTTCTCTTTCTTCCTTTTAGTCTTGGCCTTCTTGCCACAGCCTGCCTTAGCTCTAGGAGCTTGAGTTTTTCCAGTCTCTCTGATGAGATTTCAGTCAAAAAATAGCTATTTCTAGTTGCTCCATTCTCAAGTGTGAATGAATAAATTGGAATTTGAGAGGCAAGGGAGGTAGAAATAAAAAATCCAAAATTTCTTGCAAAAATAAGTTGGGTGTTTTTTCTTGCTCCCTGGTTCAAACCTGTAAGGGAAGCATTTTCCAGACGCAGACAGCAGGAGAGTAAGGGCAGAGGCACAGCAGGTCAACTCATGGGCAAAGCATTTTTTTTTTCCTTACCAGCATGCCTGGAATGACATCCTGCAGGTCCCTGACTTCTCTCAAGCTGGTAGCTGGCAGGTCTTGTCATTTGCCATTTTCTGGCACTCTTTGTTGTCCTTTATGGTGCGGTCTAAGATGTAAAGGTCAGGCGCTGCCTGAAAAACTGCCAGTGGAGAGGCATACGGCATGGAGCTGAGATTGGAAGAGCCAGGAGAGAGACCACAAACATTTGGGTGTGAATTTGGAGGTAGATTTTTTTATAGGTAGGAATGTATCTCTAATGAGGAACATTAACAATGGAAAATAGGGATTATGGGTTTTAGGAAGTAAAATAATCATCATTAGCTTCTAAAATGTGACAAATGTTGGATTTAGCTTTTTACATTTCATTTTTTCCTTTCCCTATTCTCTTCCTTTTTTCATTAATTATATTTTTAATTTTTCTACTGGTTACCTTGATTTTTGCACCCATAAATTTAAAATAGCATCTTCTATTTTTTACTTTTCTTTCTTTATCCACCTACTTCTTTTGCTAATCCTGTATTTTTAGATAATTGAAGATGGTGGCATTTATAACCTGTCACTGCAGTAAAAAACCAAAAACCAAAAAAAAAAAAAAGTCTGTGCTTTATCTGTTCGTTGCCTCTAAGAAATGAACCTTGAAAATCTGAATCTGTGCATTTTCAGAATGTTCCAAATTTCAAGGATGAATGGATTATCTCTCTCTAGACCAACTGCTCAAACCCATGCTACCTCTAGTTTGCATGTCTGCATGGAGACTTCTCACATAATGCTCCCCTGACTTTGGAATTGCCATCTGCTTTCCTTTTTCATATTAAAGAAATAAAAAACAACCATATATTTTACTTATTTCTAAGATTATCTAACTCTTTAATCAACCATACTATTTGTTAAAGAAAAGTTCACATTTTTGTTGAAGGCATTCTTGTTGGAGTCCCATAAGTTGTACAAGTTGCTTTAGGTCTTCTGCAGAATAACCATCATGGAAATCTTTTCAAATTATTGGAATTTTGAATCCAACTCTGTGTTGGATGCAAGTCCTCTTATTTCTAGAATTCTTATTTTTTCATCGCATTGAGTATAATTTCAAATACTTTCTAAGCATTTCAGGTACTTTCTAAGTAAAATTTCTAAGTCTTCGCATGTCTGAAAACATGTCTTTGTGCATGATTGATTGTCAGAATATAGGTTTAAAGTCATTTCACTCTCAGAATTTTAAAGACATTGTTTTTAGCATTCATCGATGTTGGTAAAAAAATTTTTATATTAATCTGATTTATTATACTTTTGTAGGTACTTGTTTCTTTTCTCTCTATAGAAACTTTTAAAATCTTTTCTTTTTCCTTAGGGTTCTGAATATTCATGATGATGTGCTTAGATGTGATTCTTTTTATTCATCAACCTTACCACTTAGTTGGCCCTTTTAGATTTTTCCACTCAGAAATTTCTTTTATGATTGCTTAAAATTCCTTTTTATCCTTTTCTCTTTCTGGAACTTCTAAGAGTTTGATATTTGACTTTCTGGATTGATCTCCATATTTCTTAACTTTTCTCTCATTTTTTTCATCTTTTTCTCTTTACTCTCCCTTGTAGGAGATTTTCTTATTTTTTCCTTTTTAGTAAATTAGTTTTCATCTGGCAATCTCTTTTAATTTCTATGAACTCTTTCTTTCTCTGATTGTTTTTCATAATTGTATGTTCATTTTCTTAAATCTCTTTGAGAAAATTAAAATACTTATTAAATTGTTTTCTGTTGCCTGAATTATTGCTGTTTGTTCATGGTTTGGTTGTTTTGCTTTTTCATACCAGTTCTTCTTCTTTATGCTACCAGTTCATCTCAAATGTTATCCTTAGTCCTCAATTTTCAGACTGAAGGGCTAGATTAACTTATATAGCTAGATGACATGGAGACTTGTGTCAAGTGTGTAGGCCTAGTTCCTCAGTAGACCTCTCCCTTGATTGTCACTTCAATCACTCTAGGATGCCTGAGAAGGAAGTTGGCAGTCTCTGGCCCACCCTAGACCTCTACTCTGGGAGAACTAATGGTTAATTTTAGAAGTTTTAGCTCTTCCAGGTATTTCTTTTCATCTGTTTACAGAATCGTTCTTGGTTTTCAGTTTGGGAAAAAATACCCTTACTGCACACAAGGAGAGATGTTCCAACTTGTGTAACTCAAGGAAGTCCTTCAATTTATCACCTTGATGTCTGCCTCATTTTCTACTTCCACTCTTGATACCAGTTGACTTTGAGCTTAAAATCCTTCTGAAAAGTCTGCTGGAAAAGCAGTTTTCACCTCTCTTCCAGCCTTTTTCTGCTCATGTTCTGGACTCAGCTGTCACCACTCTGGCTTATCATAGTATGATCCCAGAAAATCATGTCAAATCTCTGGTCAGTTATTTTGCCTCATTCCTTTTATACTTATTTACTGCCATTACAGTTAGATGTGGAGGGATGAGGTAGAGAAATATACGCTCAACTCACCAACTTGAACAAGAACTCACACTTAGGTTTCCTGACAGTCTTCTTACCCTTACCAAGGATATGCACATCATATTCAGCTCTTTTCCTTATTAGGTGTGTGTCCTCAGGCAACCCATTTCATCTCTTTTTGTCCCAAATTTCTTAACTATTATTTAGGGGAAATGATATTGATAATACATAGTTATAATATAAACTGGGGAAATAGTATCAGTCACATATTTCAGTGAGGATGTTTTAACGGTCTTTAGCATAATGTCTGACACATAATGCGTGCCCAATAAATGATAACTTAAAACATAGGGTTCAAAGCATACAAGTAAAACCTATATTTAGTTCACATCTTTGGTACCTAACCAATGCTACTTATTTTAATTTCAATGGGAACTTTTTTTATTTACTTTATGGCCTTATTTACTGTTATTATTTCTGGATCAGAAGTGGCCATTGTCACAAGCTACATATTTTTCTGTGAAAAATTACTATTAACAGCTGACTTGTTTTTATTGTATAAAATATTAGGGTCTAGAAAAAAGTCATTTAGAGTGAAAAAAAATCTGGGCAGATTATCAGATGGGTAATTTGACTTGAAAATCTATATGAATAGGAGCCAACAGGAAAAAAAGAGAGAAATTTAGTAATTTAAGAAATGGTTAAGAAAAAAGATATTTTCATTTAGATATTATAGCCAAACACTAACATAAATGGCATTTTAATTAAATCAACAGGAAACTGAATATATGAGATCATTATATTTTAAGACAGATTACAGTGTTCACATTAAACATTTATTTGCCTTGACAGATATACTTTGTCATTTTTTTTCCTAGACATTAAAAAAGTATGACTTTGAACATATTTTATAACTTATCTGAACCTTATTTTCCTCATCTATAAAATGAGAAGTACTTCCTCTTTTATAGGATTGTTATTTGAAAAAAATGAATCAATATAGGTGATCTCTTTGTACTGGGTTCCCTGACAAGGAATTGTCCTACCCCATTCAGAAAGGATGGAGGTGATACAAGGAACACTGTGGATGTATTTTATAAAATAAATTGTCTTCTTGTTATTTAAAATTGAAATAAAATGAAGCTCAAAACTATCCCAGGGAAGGAAAACCACAAAATGAGACATTAGTCAGCTACCTCTATAAAAGTAGCAGACTCAAAATATATTTTTCAAAGGGACAGTCATCTATTATCAAATTCTAAACCCTAGCAATTTTAAGAGATGTGCTGCACTTAATTTTAGAAGACGTATCACCTTGAGGAGCCCCAAAATACAAAGATTGTAGAGGAGCCCCAAAATACAAAGATTGTAGAGGAGCCCCAAAATACAAAGATTGTATATGTGAATGGGGAATAGGTGTTCCTCCTGATTGACCTTACTTCATTTTATATTCATTGGTTCCTTCTCTTTTGTAAAAATCAAACTTGAGTTATTTTTTTCCACACAAAATGTACAGATCGTCCCAAGAAAGGTGTGACCTGGTTGCCAAAAAACCTTCCAAGAACAAGAAGCCAGACAGATGGAAGACGTTTGTCACTATGTAAAGTTTGGCAAGCTTTCTCTGGACATGTCTGCTGCAAAGTAGTGTGGGGGAGGAGAACATTTACTTGCTTTAAGACAGACTGTTGTCAAATTCTTCTAGATGTTCTAGAGGGCATCAGACTATGTTCTTGGTTCTTTTGTATTTCTTGTAGTTATATGCTGGAGCTAAATGATACAGAGGCTGGGTGCTTTTGTGGGGATGTTTTCTGAGGATAAGATGCCCCAAGTGAGGAAATTATACAAAGATTACTTAAGTCACTGAAACATGAATCTAGACTCTTTTATAGTTAGATGGGAACAGAAGGGAACTAGCTCTTCTTCCCCTTTAAAGAAAGTTTTTTTAAATTTCCTTGATCCCATCTCATTGACAACTAACCTGCGAAGTGTGCTCTTCTGTTCATATGCTATTTGTGTGCAAATAATTTTAATTAAATACTTGCTATAGAGCTGATTATTCTGCTTACTTTTTATTTACACAACTCTGTTTTAAAAATCTCTTCATGTTGCTACATACACAACCAGTCCATTTCTCTACTGCAATATAGTACTCTACCACTGCGTAGTGGGTAGAAACTGTCCAGTCCCAGGGATGGGCACCCAGAATGTCTTCAATTCTTTGCCATTACAATAACACTGTGGTAAGTTTATATGCCCCTTTATAGACCTGAATGAGAATTTCTTTGAAAGGTAAACCCAAGAGCAGGATTTATGGGTCATAGAGAGGGGTAAATGTATTTTATAAAATATTGCAAGATTGTTCTCTAGATAGGCTGCACCAGTCTACATACTTAACAGCAGGACATAAAGGATCCTAGAGCTTTACATTACTGCCAACATTTGGCATTACATGGCTTTCTAATTTTTTGCCAGTTTAATGAATGCAAAGTGATATCTCACTATTGTTTTAATTTGCTTAAGCATCTCTTCATGTGCTTGTATGCCTGTTGGGTTTACTTTTCTGTAAAATGCTTGTTTATATCCTTCGTCTTTTTCCTATTATAATTCCTATATTTTTATTGAATTGCAAGAAATCCTGGTGTATTCTAGATACTACTTCCGTGTCAATTTTAGACATTGTAATATCACCCAATCTGTTACCTTTCAGCTAACTTTGTTCATAATCTTTTCCCTTGAAGAGAATTTTCAAAAATTACTGATGTTATTTACTTAAAAATTTGCCTTACAGTTTATGCTTTAGGGTTTAAGAAATCCTTCAATACCTTGTCAAAAAATATTCTCTTATGTTATCAACTAACTTTAAAGTTTTACCTTTCACAGTCATGTTTTTAATATCTGGAGTTACCCTTCTACATGGTATTAGGTAGGGACTGAGGTATTATTTTTGTTCACTCAGTGAGCCAGATTCCCAACACTATCATCTTTATCATACGTGTAAGTGCCTTATATGCTATATGCGTATGTGTTTCTGAATTCTCTATTTTGTTCCACTGCTTCCCACATCTGTTTTTCTGTCAATACTATGTTTTATTGCCATGATTGGGCAGTACGTCTTACTAATTGATTGGGCAAGGCCTACCTCTTTTCTTTTCACAGCTAATTTTTATTATTCTACTTACAGCAAGCTATCAAGTTTCTCAAAAATCCATATGGAATTTTCGTTGGTTCTGCACTAAATTTATAGCTGCATTTAATGATAATCCACATTTTAATACAGTAAATTATTCCTTCTTAGAGCATGGGATATCTCTCCATATTTTTCAGATCATCTATTTTGTCCTTCATTAGAGTTTCAAAATTTCTCCATAGAGGTTTTGTGTATTCTTGATTAACTTAACTACCACTGAATTTATGGGTTCTGTTGGTATTTTAAATGGCATCTTTTTAGTTATAATTTTTCATTGGAGATTGTTGGTATAGATAAACACTATTGATTTTTGTACATTGATCTGCTGTCCATCAACTTTGCTGAACTTTGTTATTATTCTCATTTTGTTTGATTTTATTGTCAGATAAATGATCATCTACAAATAATGATGGTTTAATCTCTTCTGAACTTTACATATCATTTTTTTCTTTATAGAATTAGTTGTGACTTTCAGTACTATATTAAACAGCATCAGAGATTGTAAGCACTCTTTACTTAAAGCGAACATCTTAAAAAGTTTCTCCTTTAAATATATTGTTGATAGAAGCAAGCTTCATCAAGTTAAGAAAGTTTTCTTTAGGGGCACCTGGGTGGCTCAGTTGGTTAAGCGACTGCCTTCAGCTCAGGTCATGATCCTGGAGTCCCAGGATCGAGTCCCGCATCAAGCTCCCCGCTCAGTGGGGAGTCTGCTTCTGCCTCTGAACCTCTCTCCTCTCGTGTTCTCTCTCTCATTCTCTCTCTCTCAGATAAATAAATAAAATCTAAAAAAAAGAGAAAGTTTTCTTTATTTCTAGTTTATTGTCAAAGGAAATTAGGTGGTAGAATTTTGTAAAATGCTCTTTTATCTTGATTAAAATAATCAGATAATTTTTCTCATTTCTTCTATTAATGCTGTGAATTTCATTGATATATTTTCTTTTATTTTTTTTTGGCTTTTTAAGTTTTTATTTTAATTCCAGTTAGTTAACATATAGTGTTCTATTAGTTTCAGGTATGCAGTATAGTGATTCAACAATTCCAAACGTCCCCAGTGCTCATCACAAGTGTACTCCTTAATCCCCATCACCTATTTAACCCATTGCCCACACATCCTCCCCTCTGCTAATCATCAGTTTGTTCTCTCCAGTTAAAGAGTATATTTCTTGATTTGTCTCTCTCTCACTCTTTTTTCCCCCTCTGCTCAATTGTTTTGTTTCTTAAATTTCACATATGAGTGAAATCATATGGTCTTTTTCTTTCTCTGACTGGCTTATTATTATTATTATATCTCTAGTTCCACCTATGTTGTTGCAAATGACAAGATTTCATCCTTTATTATGACTGAGTAATATTCCACTGTGTGATTGTATGTATGTTTATGTATAATACCAGGTTTTCTTTATCCATTCATCAATGGATGGGCACTTCTATACCTTGTCTATTGTAAATAATGCAGCTATAAACATAGTGGTGCATGTATTCTTTGGGTAAATACCCAGTAGTGTGATTAATTTTTGAGGAACCTCCATACTGTTTTGCACAGTGGCTTCACCACTTTGCATTCCCACCAACAGTGCACCTTACCAACACCAGTTGTTTCTTGTGTTGTTGATTTTAGCCATTCTAACAGGTGGGAGGTGATATCTCATTATAGATTTGATTTGCATTTCCCTGATACTAAGTGATGATGAACATCTTTTCATGTGTCTGTTGGTCATCTGTATGTCTTCTTTGGAGAAATGTATGTTCACGTCTTCTGCCAATATTTAATTGGATTATTTGGGGCTTTTTTGGTGTTGAGTTATATAAGTTATTATGTATTTTGGATACTAACCCTTTATCAGGTGTGTCATTTGCAAATATCTTCTCCTATTCAGTAGGTTGCCTTTTAGTTTTGTTGATTTTTTTCCTTCATTGTGCAAAAGATTTTTGTTTTGATGTAGTCCCTATAGTTTATTTTTGCTTTTATTTCCCATGCTTCAGGAGACACATCTAGAAAAAAGTTGCTATGGCCGATGTTAAAGAGATTATTGCTTGGTTTCTCTTTTAGGATTTTTATGGTTTCAGGTCTCACATTTAGGTCTTTATTCCATTTTGAATTTATTTTTGTGTGTGGTGTAAAAAAGTGGCCCAGCTTCATTCTTTTGCGTGTTGCCACCCAGTTTTCCCAACGCTAACTGAAGTGACTTTCCCCATTGGGTATTCTTTCCTGCTTTGTCAAAGGTTAATTGACCATACAATTGTGGGTTTATTTCTGGGTTTTCTATTCTGTTCTATTGATCTATGTGTCTATTTTTGTGCCAGTACCATACTGTCTTGATCACTACAGCTTTGTAATATGACTTGGAAGTCTGGAATTGTGATACCTCCAGCTTTGGTTTTCTTTTTCAAGACTGCTTTGTCTATTTGGGGTCTTTGTGGTTTCATATAAATCTTAGAGTTGTTTGTTCTAGCTCGTGAAAAATGCTGTCATTATTTTGATAGGGATTGCATTAAATGTGTAGGTTGCTTTGGGTAGTATAGACATTTTAATAATATTCGTTCTTCTAATCCATAGGCATGGAATGTCTTTCCATTTCTTTGTGTTGTCTTTAATTTCTTTCATCAGTGTTTTATAGTTTTTAGAGTATAGGTCTCTTATCTCTTGGTCTAGGTTTATTCCTAGGTATCATTATTTTTGGTGCAATTATAAATGGGATTGTTTTCTTGATTTTCTTTTTCTGCTGCATCATTTTTGGTGTATAGAAGTACAACAGACTTCTGTATAATTTTGTATCCTGAGACTTTATTGAATTATCAGTTCTAGCACGTTTTTAGTTGAATCTTTTGGGTTTTCTATATATAGTATCATGTCATCTGCAAATACTGAAAGTTTAATTCTTTACCAATTTGGATGCCTTTTATTTCTTTTTGTTGTTTGATTGCTGAGGCTAGGACTTCCAGTACTATGTTGAATAAAGTGATGAGAGTGGACATCTTTGTCTTGTTCCTGACCTTAGGGGAAGAGCTCTCAGTTTTCTGCATTGATGATATTAGCTGTGGGTTTTTCATATATGGCCTTCATTATGTTGAGATTTGTTACCTCTAACCCTACTTTGTTAAGAGTTTTTATCATGAATGGATGTGTACTTTGTCAAATGCGTTTCCTGTGTCTATTAAAATAATCATATGGCTCTTATCCTTTCTCTTATTGATGTGATATTGATATATTTGTGAATACTGATCCACCCTTGCTACCCAGGAGTAATCCCACTTGATCGTGGTGAATGATTTTTTTTAATGCATTGTTGAATTCAATTTGCTAGTATCTTGTTGAGGATTTTTGCTTCTATGTTCATTAGAGATATTGGCCTATAGTTCTTTTTTATTAATGTCATTATCTGGTTTTGGTATTAGGGTAATGCTGGCCTCATAGAATGAAACTGAATTTCCCTTCCTTTTCTGTTTTTTTTGAAATAGTTTGAGAAGAATAGGTATTAACTCTTTTTTAAATGTTTGATAGAATCCACCTGTGAAGATATCTGGTCCTGGACTTTTGTTTGTTGAGAGCTTTTTGATTACTGACTCAATTTCTTTGTTGGTTATGGTCTATTCAAATTTTCTGTTTCTTCCTGTTTCAGTTTTGGTAGTTTATATGTTTATAGGAATTTATCCATTTCTTCTAGGTTGTCCAATTTGTTGGCATATAGTTTTTCATAATATTCTCTTATAATTGTTTGTATTTCTGTGGTGTTGGTTGTTATTTCTCCTCTCTCATTTGTGATTGTGTCTGAGTCCTTTCTCTTTTTTTCTTGATAAGTCTGGCTTGATGAATCAATTTTATTGATTTTTTCAAAGAACCAGCTCCTGGTTTCATTGCTCTGTTCTACTGGTTTTTTTTTTAGTTTCTACATCATTTATTTCTGCTCTAATCTTTATCATTTCTTTACTTCTGATGGTTTTAGGTTTTGTTTGTTCTTCTTTTCCTAGCTCCTTCAGATGTAAGGGTAGGTTGTTTATTTGAGATTTTTCTTACTTCTTGAGGTAGCCCTGTATTGCTATGAATTTCCCTCTTAGAATTGCTTTTGCTGCATCCCAAAGATTTTGGACCATTGTGTTTTCATTTTCATTTTTTTCCAAGTTACTTTTTAATTTTTTCTTTTATTTCCTTGTTGACCAATTCATTGTTTAGCAGTATACTATTTAACCTTACAGTTGGCTTCTAGTTTCATAACATTGTAGTCAGAAAAGATGCATGGTATGACTTTAATCTTCTTGAATTTGTTGAGGCTTGTTCTGTGGGCTAATATGTGATCTATTCTGGAGAATGATCCATGTGCATTTGAAAAGAATGTGTATTCTGCTTAGGATGGAATGTTCTGGATACATATCTTTAAATCCACTTGTTCCAGTGTGTCATTCAAAGCCATTGTTTCCTTGTTGATTTTCTGTTAAGATGATCTGTTCATTGATGTAAGTGGGGTGTTAATGTTCCCCACTATCATTGTAATATTATCGATTAATTCCCTTATGTTTGTTATTAACTGTTTTATGTATTTGGGTGCTCCTATGTTGGGTGCATAAATATTTACAATTGTTATATCTTTTTGTTGGATTGTCCCCTTTATTATTATATAGTGTCTTCCTTTGTCTCTCTCTTTTTTTTAAGATTTTATTTATTTATTTGAGAGAGAGAGAATGAGAGAGAGCACATGAGACGGGGGAGGGTCAGAGGGAGAAGCAGACTCCCTGCCGAGCAGGGAGCCCGAGGCGGGACTTGATCCAGGGACTCCAGGATCATGACCTGAGCCGAAGGCAGTCGCTTAACCAACTGAGCCACCCAGGCGCCCCTTCCTTTGTCTCTTGTTACAGTCTTTGTTTTAAAGTCTATTCAGTCCACTATAAGTAATACTCCTCTAGCTTTCTTTTGATATCCATTTGCATGACAGATGTTTCTCCATCCACTCACTTTTTTTTTTTAAAGATTTTATTTATTTATTTGAGAGAGAGAATGAGAGATAGCACAAGAGGGAAGAGGGTCAGAGGGAGAAGCAGACCCCCCGCTGAGCAGGGAGCCCGATGCGGGACTCGATCCCGGGACTCCAGGATCATGACCTGAGCCGAAGGCAGTCGCTTAACCAACTGAGCCACCCAGGCGCCCCATCCACTCACTTTCAATCTGCAGGTGGTTTTAGGTCTAAAATGAATCTCTTGTAGGTGTATACAGATAGGTCTTGTTATTTTATCCATTCTCTCTATATCTTTTGGAGTGTTTAGTCCATTTATATTCAGTTATTACTGATAGATATGTATTTATTGTAATTTTATTATTTGTTTTGTCATTGTTTCTGAAGATTTTCTCTGATCCTTTCTTGTCTTTCTCCGTTTCATGGTTTGCTGATTTTCATTAATGATATATTTGGATTTCTTTCTCTTTATTCTTTGCATATTTATTAGTGGTTTTTGATATATTGGTACCAATAGATTTGTATATAATCTCTTCTGCAATCTATATTAAGTAGATGTTCATTTAATTTTGAACCCATTCTTCTCTCATCCCCTCCCTATGATTTAGGTATTTATTTCTATATTTTACATCCTTTTATCTTGTGAGTTCCTTGACTGATTTTTTTTTACAGAAATATTCATTTTTACTTATTTGTGTTTCCTACCATTATCTTTCAGTCCAGTTGTCTGCAGAGACTCTCTTTGTCTGTTGTGGGCAATATTTGGTCCCTGGCCTGAACGTGGCATGTTTTAACTAGTTGTGCTCTGATACATTTGTGAAATGAGACCTGTCACCACCACTGCAGGAACTGAGGCTCCTACATTGGGAAATGCAGTGTTTGCAGGGGCTTGGGCTGGTTTTCTGGGGGAGAGGGTCCACTACAATGGGACTGAGGCATGACTAGGAAGGGTAGTTTCACTGGAGCATGGTGTGGTAGGGTTTGGTGTAAGCAATTTAGATAGTGAGTGTCAGAGCTGCACTAGTTCCCACAGGTGGCCTTGTGCTTATGCATAGGGGCAAGGGAGAAAAATGGCACTAGCCACTTCCTTTGTTCTTGGAGGGGTTCTCTCCATGAACACTCTCTAGTATGTGCTCTGATATGAGCAGATAACCTCCCCACTGTGTGCCCCAGGTGCTCTTCAAATTGTTGTTTCCATGATGTGTGTCCACGGGTTGTTTGCCTGCCTTCTCTCCAAGAACAGTTCAGTGCCCTTGGGGCTCTATCACAGCCAAGCCCTATGATCTTTATAACTCCAGGCTTTACGCCCTACTGATTGTCAGAAGTCATGAAATTTGGGCCCTCTCACCTTCCAAGCCAACTGCTGTGAGATTTCACTTTCCCATTCACTCCACTGTGTGCTAGTCTGTCTCTCACTCTTCTCTAAAACCACTCCATCCCTATACAGCAGCCATATTCCGCTTCTCTCCCAAATCCTGTATCCACACTTCCTACCTTCTTCAATGTGACCTTTTATCAACCTTTAGTTGTAGAATTTGTTCTGCCAGTCTTCAGGTCAATATCTGGGATAGTTAGGATGATTTGATAGTTATCTAGTTATATTCATGTAATGAGGCAAGCCTGTGGTCCTCCTACTCTGCGACCATCTTCCCTCATTGATACATTTTCTGATATTAAAACATCCTTTCATTCTTGAGATATACTCCAGTGGATGATGATGTATAATTAAGGTATTTTAACATTTTATTTAACCAATATTTCCTTTAGGATTCTTGGATCTACATGTAGTTAAAAGGGGACTACAATTTTTTTATGTGTTGTTCTCATGTGGTTTGGAATCAAAATCACATAAAATCCATTGTTTCTGTCATATTTTTATTTTAAACACATGTAAAAATATAAGAACTGTTCCTTAAAAGTTTGGTAGAATTCATAGACAAAACATATAAGGTTTTCTGGGAAGTGATGATTTAAAAGACAAGGAATGACTGAGTTTTATTCAAGTTTTATATTCCTTCTTGGGCAAGTTTGCCATTTTATATTTTCTGCCAATTTATCCTTTATTCATTAACTCTAGTTTTTAAAAGTTTATTAGAGGATCATTAATCATAATACTGTTTTTTAAAGCATTCTTTGTATTTTTTATTGTGTATTTATTTGCCTATTTTCTTTTTAATACTCGAGACTCTCTTATCTTTTCAAAGAAGTTTAGCTTTTTTTATAACTGAAAAGTTTTAACTATTTTGAAATAACTTTAGATTTTAAGAAGATTAGCAAAGATAGTATAGAAAGTTCTCACATATTATTCACTCAACTTCCAGTAACATTAACATCTTATGTGACCATGGTAAAACTATCAAAACAAGAAAGTAATGTTAGTACAACACTGTTAATCAAACTACAGATCTTGGGACACCTGGGTGGCTCAGTCAGTTAAGCACCTGCCTTTGGCTCAGGTCATGATCCCAGGGTCCTGGGACCAAGTCCCACATCAGGCTCCTTGCTCGGTGGGGAACCTGCTTCTCCCTCTCCCTGCCACTCCCCCTGCTTGTGCACGTGTGCACGTGCTCTCTCTCTCCCTCATTCTGACAAATAAATAAAAAATAAAATCTTAAAAAAAAACACCTTACAGATCTTAATCAGATTTCCTCAGTTTTTCCATTTATGTCCCATTTCTCTTCTAGGATCCAAAGCAGGATATCATATGTTATGGTATCTGAATTGTCTTTCCCCAAAATTCTTATGTTGAACTCCTAATGCCCCCAGTACCTCATAAAGTGACTGTATTTGGAGACAAGGTCTTTAAATAAGTAATTAAGTTAAAATGAGGATGGGCCCTAATCCAATATGACTGGTCTCCTTATAAGAAGATTAGGGCACAGGCATGTACAAAGGGAAGACCATGTGAAGACACAGAGAAGATGGCCATCTAAAAGAAAAAGAGAGAGGCCTCAGAAGAAATCAACCCTGCTGACACCTTGATTGTGGACTTCTAGACTTCAGAAATATGAGAAAATAAATTTCTGTTGTTAAACCACCCAGTCTGTGGTACTTTGTTATGGCAACTTTAACAAAACTAACGTTATCATTTAGTTGCCATGTTTCCTTAGTTTCCTCCAATCTGTGATAGTTTCTCAGTCATTCCTTGTCTTTTAAAGATGTTCTCTTATGTTATCAACCATTAGTTGACACTTTTGAATGCTGGCATGGTATTCTGTTGAATATCCTTTAGTTTGGATTTGTCTGATGGTTTCTCAGGATTAGACTGAGGGTATGGACTTTGGGGAAGAATATAATAGAGAGGAACTGCCTTTCTCATTGTATCATATCACAGAGTACATAGTATCAGTATGTTTTACTGTAGGTGATGTTGACCTTGATCACGTGGTTAGTGTGGAGACCATGTGAAGACACATTGTTTGCCAGGTTTCTCTATGCTAAAGTTACTGTTTTTCTCTTTTTCTTAAGTGAATTACCAAATTAAGCCCACCAAGGGGAGGTGAAGTAATTTCCTCTTCATGGACAGAGTAGTGTCAAATAATTTTGGAAATACCTTAACATAAATATAGTAATGAATAAATAAATGGTTGGGGGGAGATGCTTTTAAGTTATTTAAATATCCTGTTTCTTTTAAAAGTTTTTCACTCTAATTCTAGGTCTTACCAGCAGGTCTTGTCTGCAAAAATTATTAATGTGGTATTCCAACGATGATTTTCTATTTCCCTAATTCTTTCTAAATTTATCAATTGGAATTCTTATGTAACAGAGTTGCCCCTTTTTCCTCATTTATTTAATCACTTATTTCAGAATGGACATATAGATACTGATTTTTGGGGTATCTGAATCCAATATTATCATTATTTATTTTCTTGCTTAAATTGCTCCAATTTTGGCAATTGGGAACTCTCTGAAGTTGGCTCACATGTCCTTTTTAACACACTCTTGTCCTTATTTTCTGAAGATGATGCTTTGTTTTCCCTGTCCAGCCTGTGATCACTTATTACTCTGAGGGACCCTTATTCATTACTAGAAAATGGTATTTAGAAACCAGGATATGGGTGCCAAAGAACTAATTTGTGGTTTTGTTTTTTTCCCTCCATCACTTTGTTGTTCCTCATTTCACTGACTTGTGTTCTATCACTTATTATGAATCTTTGTATTTTCTCTGGTGCTTCCTCACTTCCACCTTCTTGAATTAAATATTAGATTTTAAAATATCTTGTTTCCTTATAAATGTATAGTATTTAAAGCAACAAAATTTCCTTCCAGTTTTATCTATGTTCCATAATTTCTTTATTTGTAATATTTTCACTGCCATTCAATTCTGAATATTCATTAATTTATTTTTCAACCTAAGGGTTATTTAGTAATTTGTTGTAATTTTCCAAACATATGAGAGGTATTTAAGGTATCCTTTTAAGAAACTTAATTTATAATTTAATGGATTATGATTAAAGGACATAGTGTATATGACATTGTTCCTTTGGAGTTTGAGGTTCCCTTTGAGATATAATCTCTGGTTTATTTTGGATAAATATTTGGTAAGTATTCTTGAATATTAAAACAGAATAGTCAATCATCTGTCATGTGAAGAGTTCTATATATGCCAAACAGCTTAAGTCTACTGATTATAATGTTTAGATACTTACTAACATTGCTTCTTTTTATTTGATCTATCAGTTTCTCAGAGAGGTATGTCAGAATTTCCAACTACAATTGTTGAACAATTTATTTCTCTCTTAAGTCATACAAATTGTTGATAAACATACACACATGTGTGCACACACTTAGGTGCATATATGTTCTTGATGGCTATATCTTCTAAATCTACTCTTCCTTTTACCAATATAGGACATCTGTATTGGTTAGATGTCCCAGTTACCTATTTCTGCATAACTGTACAACCTAGGGGCATCAAACAAATGTTTTGTTTTTTTCACAATTCTGCAGGTCACAAATTTGGGAAGTGTTTCTGATATATATAGTATCATTTGGGGTGGCTGGGGCTAGAAGATCCACTTCTAAGATGGCTTCTCACTCATGTATCTGGCAAGTGGGCTGGGATGTTTCAAGTACCTGGGGTGTGTATGGGAACTTCTTGGTAAACTCTCTTTCCACATTCACTCGACCTGGTATCTTGCATCTCCTCATAGCAAGATAATCTCAGGGTAGTTGGAATTCTTTTATGCAAAATACACTTACCCCCTCTCACACTCCTCACCCGCAAAGTCTCATTTCATTGTGGTATTGTCTTAAAGTCAGGATTTAGCCATTTGAATGAAGTCTAGATGAGCATGAGTGTTATGTGTATGGCTCCTCTAGTGTGTATACTAGGAGCATGAGTGTGTATACCTCTCAATCTGGAGACCTCTAAAGAAATATTATCTGTCCTCTTCCCCTGTTATCCCCCCTCAATATATGATTGTGGTAAAGGGATCGCACAACTAGAGTAACACTCCAGTTAAAAAAGCAGGGAAACAGGATACACATAGCAGCTAATAGATCATGGCAATTTTGAAATTCACTTCAATGTATATTACCAATTCCTTGATTATGATCCAATCCTGCTCCCTGGGAATAATTCTCTGAAGGTCCTGGCTTTATCCTCTCAGCTCTTGATTCTGTCCTCTGAACCATCCTTCCTTTTCCCTAAGAAATTGATTATGTTTCCAACTGAGTGGACTTCTTAGCTTGCTTCTTGCTCATAGAAGCGTGGGGAGGAGGAAGTGTCTTTTTCATTTTGTACTGTTTCCTTTTAATTTAAGATGACAGTGCTCCTACTTATGCTATTCATTGAAAAATGTTCTGGGTTTTCTATGAATCTTACTGGGTTTCATTCTATTGGACAGAAGCCAGATTTTTAAATCTCTTTAAGATAGGCAATTTTCTAAATTGAGCCCTGCGGCTACTGTGCAATAAAGCCTTAAGAATCTTAGAATCCCTCTGTTTAATGCAGAGGGTCTATGAGGCAGACCATTAGGAGTCCTTTAATCTAGCTAAGAGGTTCTAGAAACACTGCCTTATATCCTTCTGAGGTTTTAATAAAGGATTTTACAGACCCACTCTGAAGTAGTTCTTTCCCCTAAGCCCTTTCGTATTCCAAGAATCTTTTCCTAGAAGAGACTAGAGATGTGCAATAGTTTTTGTTTTGTTTTGTTTTGTTTTTTTCCAACTTCTGGCTCCTTAATATTTTCTCTAAATTTTACTCGAAAATCAAACAGCTCCATAGTGGCATTATTCACAATAACCAAAAGGTGGAAACAACTCAGTGTCTATCAACAAAGGAATGTTAAACAAAATATGGTTTATAAATACATTATAACACTATTGCATTAAAAAGGAAGGAAATTCTGACACCTGCTACAACATGGATGAGGCTGGACTACATTAAACTGAGTGAAATAAGCCAGCCACAAAAAGACTCATAACTGTATGATTCTACTTGTATGAGGTACCTGGAGTAGTCAAATTCTTAGAGCTATAAATTAGAATAATGGTTCCACTCCAGGGGCTAGGCAGAGTAGGAAATGAAAATGATTGTTTAAGGGGTAGAGAGCTGTAATTCTGCAAGATAAAAAGAGTTCTGGAGATCGGTTGTACAACAATATGAATGTACTTAACAGTACTGAACTACGCACTTTTAAGATGTTAAGATGGTTAAGATGGTACATTTTATGTTATGTGTATTTTATCACGATTAAAAAATTTTAAAATCCAAAAACAAAACTAAGCAGGTCCTTCTTTAGTCCATGCTTTTCTTTGTATTCTGTCATAGCCAGGAAAGACCAGGTAGTACTTTCCCCATTTGGACTAGAAACTTCCTTCACTAGATCCACAAGTTCAGTTGTTCACAAGTGACAGTGTTGCCAAACTTTCCATATATTATGTACCAAAGGTTCCTTTTTTCTCTGCCTCCAATACCATTTTCCTCATTGTCCTTTAAGACTCACCAACATATTCCTACTTTTATTAACCATCTCTTTGAGGCCTTTCCAGCTTCTGCCTCTGCCTGGTGCCCCATGTTTTAGGTTTTTGTTATGTCAGCAACCCATTTCTAGGCACCAGATTCTGTTCTGGTTAGCCATTGTTAGGACTAGATGACTGGTGGCAGCTGATCTACCAGCACCTGTTTTTATCAACTTTTTTGGGCAGAACTTCTTCGCTTGTACCCCATCAATATTGATTATATGGACTGTTAATGTCAATTTTTTTTGTAGTGACAGAGCAGGAAATTATTATCCAAGGTAAAAGAGGAAGAAGCAAAAGCTGAATTTAAAAACTTTCCTTCAACCTATCCAGTTTTTCTTTCCATCTATTTACCCATAGTAGTCATTATAGTTTTCAGTTTGTTTGGGTATTCTCTCTCTTTTTTTTGAAGGAGAGAGTGTCATTGTACTTTAGCTACTTCTTGCTTCTCTCTAGCATCTGCAGTTTTCTGGAGGTTAATTTTGGAGGTGGACTGATTTAGGAGATAGGGGAAATTTTTTTTTTTATTTTTACTTATTTGTCAGAGAGAGAGAGAGAAAGAGCACAAGCAGGGGAAGCAGCAGGCAGAGGGAGAAGCAGGCTCCCCACTGAACAAGGAGCCTGATGTGGGACTTGGTCCCAGGACCCTGGGATCATGACCCAAGCCAAAGGCAGAAGCTTAACTGACTGAACCACCTAGGCATCCCCATTTTTTTGTTTTTATTTAAATTCCAGTTAGTGGGTGCCTGGGTGGCTCAGTTGGTTAAACATCTGACTCATGTCATGATCTCAGGGTCATGAGATGGAGCCCCACGTTGGGCTCTGTGCTGAGCATGGAGCCTGCTTAAGAGTCTCTCTCTCGGGGCACCTGGGTGGCTCAGTTGGTTAAGTGACTGCCTTCAGCTCAGGTCATGATCTCAGGGTCCTGGGATTGAGCCCCGCATCTGGCTCCCTGCTCAGCGGGAAGCCTGCTTTTCCCTCTCCCACTCCCCCTGCTTGTGTTCCCCCTCTCGCTCTCTCTCTCTCTGTCAAATAAATAAATAAAATCTTAAAAAAAAAAAAGATTCTCTCTCTCCCTCTCCTTCTGCTTCTCCCCCACCCTGCTCATGCTGTATCTATCTTTCTCTAAAAAAATAAATAAATAAATTCCATTTAACAGTGTAATATTAGTGTCAGGTGTACAATTTAGTGATTCAATACTTGTATACAACACCCAGTGCTCATCACCTATTTAACCCATCTCCCCCCCTCCCTTCCCCTCTGGTAACCACCAGTTTGTTCTCTATAGTTAAAAGTCTGTTTCTTGGTTTTCCTCTCTTTTTTCCCCCATGTTCATTTATTTTGTTTTTTAAATTACACATGAGGGAAATCATATGGTATTAGTCTTTCTATGACTGAATTATGTCACTTAGCACAATACTCTCTAGCTTCATTCACGTCATTGCAAATGGCAAGATTTCATTCTTATGTATTTACCCAAATAATACAAAAATACTAATTCAAAGGGGTACATGCACCCTGATGTTTTAGCAGCATTATCAATAGCCAAATTATGGAAAGAGCCCAAATGTCCACTGACTAATGAATGGATAAAGAAGATATGGTGTGTATACACACACACACACACACACACACACAGGAGCTAGGAGAAATATTACAAAGACATGGGCTATGGAAATTTTAGTTTGGTGTGGAAAACAGATCATTAAAGTATGAAGAAGGTTAAGTACAGTGTAATATGGTGAGAATAGGGAAGAAGCTTCTAAATCAGAGTTTATGGAAGGCTTCAAAAAGTCAGGTAGGAGCTGATTGTTAAAGCACAGTTTAGGCAAAGGGACTTCAGGTATAAAGGCATGTATAAAAAATGGTTTTCTGAGATAGCATAAGTTTTTAAGACACCACATGCAATTGTGAATTGTTTGGAACAAAGAATGTATGCAGAAGAGTGTGGAGATGTTAGTAGTAGGAAGGGCCTGAATATAACATTATACCAAAGAGCTTGGATATTATTCTTTAGGACTGTGGGAAATACTGACTTTAAGCAGGGAATCATTAGGATCAGATAGACATATTTCAAAGATTACATAGAGAGCAGAGTGTGATGCTTAAGCTCTAGTGCCCTTTGCTTTTGTGGAAACCTTCTAAAGTCCTGGAATGAACACTAGCAATGAGTTTTGTGGTCAAGTGTTTTCTGTCAAATTTGAAAAAGGAGGATATTTTAACTGCAATGGTCTCTTTCTACTTTAACTTGCTTCTAATGCATTTTCCCTAGGCTGTGGGCATTTTGGAAACCAGCTAATGGGGAAGTTCAGGATTATTTAGTAATATGTGTGTGTGTATGTGTGTGTGTGTGTGTGTGTGTGTGTGTATATATATATTTTAAGATTTATTTATTTGAGAGAGAGAGAGGGAGACTGACAGCAGGAGTGGGAGGGGCAAAGGGAGAGGGAGAGAGAATCTCAAGCAGACTCCCTGCTGAGCCCGGAGACTGAGGCAGGGCTGGATCCCAGGATCCTGAGATCATGACCTGCATGGAAACCAAGAGTGGAATGCTGAACATACTGCGCCACCCAGGCACCCCTAGTAATATATATTAAAGTAGTTTGTAGTCACATCTATGTATAGCTAAGTTATTGCTACTCATCCTGGTATAGAAATAGCTTCTGGTAATGATTTTACTACCCACACTTCAGTTAAAAAGCAAAGATATAGGGCCAAAGGTCATATTGTGATATGTATATTCATGATTTCATGTCTGTTTCTTAAAGAAGGACACTAAACCATATAAACTTCAGGACCAGGATCTTTACCTGGAGCAATACGAAATAAGACTAAATCAGTAAATTACTGTAAAATTCTTTTAGTCTTGTGAGAGATGAAGACCTGAACCAAGGCAGTGATAGTAGAATTAGAGGGCAAAGGTTAAGATGCAAGAAGCATCCAGGGAGTACAATCTAGGGAACTTGGCAATTGTTTTGATTGGGAGGTTGGTTTCACAACAGATTATGGACTTGGATAACTGGAAGGATGGAGGCCCAGTCGTGGACAAAAAACAAGAACTGCAAGTTTGGGTGGAGGATGAATCGTTTTGGGCTTCTTGCATTTCAGGTGTCAGACAGTAGACAAAAATGCACGTCTACAGCTCAGCTAAGCACCCAGATGTTGGGGGATATAACTTGCTATTATTTTCTTCTCTGGAGGCCAGGGCCCTCGCTTTCCAATCCTCAGCCCAGGAAACCGCAGGCACTTACACACCCCCAGGGCTTCCCACTGGCGCCTGCTCACCGGATGTACGGATGTGTGAGCAGCACTTCCGCCCCCGGAGCCACGCGCTCAGGGGATCTTCTGCGCAGGCGCAGCGAGGCTCATAGCCCGGCCCAAGCTCTGTGGGCTCGGGGTACCTCGTGAGTGGTGTCGCTTCTGTGTGGTTTTCAGCAGGATACCTTTCTCCACAGAGAGAGCGTTCTCTTCCTACTTCATCCCCCAAACCTCCACTTACTCCTCCGGAAGTCAGCGGCACCTCCCCGAGGGCTTTGTAGGTCTCCAGGCACTGAGGCAGCGACACTAATGAAGATGAGTCACCGCTGATTTCCCAGCTGGTAAACTCACGACTCATTACCTTTGGTGGTTTTGCCCAAAGCCCGGAAAAGCTTCGGGAGCTGAGCTTAAGGTCTGCAGTGACTTTGGGTCTTATATATGAACCTAGAATTAAGAGGGAAAAGTCTCAGTGATTAAGATACCTTTTTCTTAAGCTAGGTTCCCCAGGAAAGGGACCAGAGTAATTGCAGCCTCCTGGAATCCCAGAGTGGCTCATGTACCTGAGCAAGCCTGAAGATTTGCACTGTCTTGTGACTAAACTCTTTCAGTGTAGCAGGATAGTTGAGGGAAACTTGACTTCATTATTACCAACAGATGTGGAACAAATAAAAATGTGTAGTTTTATTAGTTTATTACTTACAAATACATTCTAAATAAGCCATTCACGGCAGAATACCAAAATGTAGTGGACAGTAGTAGTCCACTGGGTAATTTTGTGTTATTGAAGATGACTGGTAACTTAGAGTGTGATATGAACCGGTTGTATACCTTGAGCCATTGGTTGAGTTAGAAATCCGCCCACTCTTAAAAAAAAAAAAAAAAGAAAAAAATCTTAACCATTCCCCTCACCTGCTTGAAGTTTTTTTTCCATTGCCCTTTTTACTTCATAATATATAGCAGAATTTACTTACTTTATAGCCATCCTTTATTATTTGTCCCACACCAGAGTTAAGCTCCATGAAGGTAGGCACTTTTTTTTCTGCTTACTGTTGTGTTTCAAAGGCCAAGAACAGTTTTGGCCCAAACTAAGCACTCAACATACACTTATTGAATGAATGAAAAAAATGAGTATGTTATTTTTCATAGAGCATGAAGTAGAGCTTAGAGTGGGTTTGCATGATTGGCATGACCTATGTGGAACATAGTTTTGTTCAAAGTCCTGCTAGTAAAGGCAGTCAAAAAATGAACAAATGTTTATGGAATATCTGATATTCCCCAAATGATAACTTTCCAAATTTCCCAGAATTTACCATCTTTTCTCCATTAAACATTCTGACATTTTTATATTTGGCCTATGTGGTTCACCTCCATTACATCTCTTATAGTGGTATGCTCATACTAGATAATAAATATTTGTTGAAAGAGCAAGGGAGTGAACTGGATTAAGGCATTAGGTTACATGGGAATTCATTTATTTATCACATGAACAGACATTTTATAGAATTATGGCCCACAATAGTAGTAGTTTGCAAATTGAGGTCTATTTCTCTGAAGGATTTGTAAGTTTTCTATGTTAATTTTTAGGTTTTCATTTCAGTGGTCCTCTGAAAATTTAACTTACACATGTTCTGGGCTATCTGGATAACCAAATACTAACAGGAGGTTTTGGTGTCTCTGTTTTGTATCTCTTTTGAGCATATTAGCTCTACTTAGTGTAGTATTTTGTGGCAGATTAATAAGAAAAAATCAGAGGCATCCTTTAAAAATGTAAAAGACTTATTCACCTTAACTGAAGCCAAAATGACAGTAAGCTACTCTGTCAGAAGATTTCACAATAGTTTAAAAGGAGAAGAGAGAGAAATGAGTCATAGCAGGTAGTAAAGTAGGCTTGCTAAAGTCTGTACCATATTCCTGTTGTGAGAGCTGATTTAGTTTGGCAAAGCATAATCATTGGTGTTTTTAAATTAATATTTTAAATTTAAATTTTGTTGACTTTATAGTTTTGTTTGCACTTACTTTATAATTTTGTGGGTGTTTTTTGTAGCTACAAGAACTATAATATGAAGAATTTGAACCTAACTTTATATTTGTACATATTTAATAAAACATAATGAAAATAGTTTAAATTAGGAACAGGAGACCTTAAAAATGTGTTTTTACTTTTAGTGGATTTTAATGAGGTGTTTATACTTTATTCAAGTTTGTGAAAAATGACATTACAAAGCTTTGAGCTTTAGGGCCCAGGACACAGAATATTTACTTTAATGAAGTACAGGTGTGACAGTTCACTGTAGAAAAAATGTTTCTGCTGCTAGTAGTGCTCATGGTGCTGAAAAATAGAAGAGAGGGATCTTAGGAAAATGTAGGAAGATTAGTTGGAGAAAATGGAGAAATTTGAGATAAAATCGGAGCTTTCTTTGCAGTTTTGCTTTTGGCTCTGAATTTGTGAGTTCTCTTTCTTAGTGATTTTTCTCAAATGGCTAAGTGAAATGCAGTGTTTTTGTTTTTAGATTTAAGAGAAGAAAAATGCTAATCAGCACTTCTGTGGATGGTACAAATCTCTGGTGTGGAACACTGGGAGACCTAAAGCACTGTTTACAGTCATTGTGATAGAAGATCGAGAGGAAAGAGATGCTGTCCCCCCACCCCAACCCCATCCCTGGTCCCACATAGGTAAATTGGAATAGAAAGAAAGGAGATGAGGGCTTTGCTTTGGTTTACTTTAATAGAAGGGGTACTGGGAGCAGGTGTTATTTTAGAGTTGACTTTGCTACCATGTCCAGAGCAATACTATCTGGAGTTCAGGCAATCCACAAATATTTATTGAGCACCTCTGTGTGCCAGGCATTATGTCGGGAGCTGAAGACAGTGAACAATACAGGGCCCATGCCTTTTGGGACTTAGGTAAAACTAATACTTGTTGATTCTGTTGTATCATATCCCTATCTTCACTTGGTACACTTTAGTTGAATATGAGTGGGCAATGTGAACATTTTTAATGCACTCTTTATGATGATTTATCTGATTTCTGGGATGGAATACAGAATTAGAAATTGTAAAGCCTCAGATTAATTTGTTCTTATCTTTCTCTGTTTTTAAGGGGTGTTATGAAAGTTGACATAAATCTTCAGAAAGTGGACATTGACCAATGTTCAAGTGATGGCTGGTTTTCAGGAACTCACAAATGTCACCTTAACAATTCAGAGGTAAGAACGTGAAGATAAAATCCTCTGAAATCAGAAACTCAGAAATGTATAACTTTAGAATTCTATTATATTTATGTGGGTAAGTGAACAACACGCATCTTACTGGGAAAGAAAAGTCTCATATGCAGTTCTGAATGTTGCCAAATGAACTGAAAGAGGGGTAGAAAATTTTGTGCACAGTAACTGTTCATTTGGGTACTAAGAGAAAGCTGAAACTAAAAATATGTCCGAGGTTTGGTGTTAGTCAAAGGCTGACCCATTCTTCAAAATGGGCTAGAAATTAAAATAGCCATGACGTGAGAAACCCAGGAGGGGTCAACCAGATTATGCACATTTTTATGCAGTATGATGCTTGGGGAAACACTGATGCTGTACATTCAGACACACTGCCATCTGCTAGAAAAGCGATAAAGTATGGCAGGGAAATTTTGAAAACAAAGAGAAAACTATTCAGGGACCTGGATAAGAAATATGTATATTTGTGTATGTTTTTCAATTTTCAGTTCCTGTCTGTGCTCTATTTCATGGGACTCTTGTTGGTAAAAAACAGGCATAGAGATCATACTTCTGGAAATAAGACTGTTACTTGTCTTTTGTAGTTTCAAAGAGGAAATGCAATGACATCCTGATTTCATTTTCAGTAATCTATCTCTCAGGTCCCAAAATACTGTGAAACAACTGTACTATAAAACTCCTGATCTTAATTAAATATTTGGGCTATCCCAACTTTGAGTTCATGAATTTGTGAGGAAAGTCAGCTTAATTTATTTAAAATACAGGGAGATTGCCATAAATGTAGTAATTTAAATCTTCAATTTTAATTTTTGTTCTTGCGAAAGATGGTTTTATACAGTGCATTTTTTTCTATCTGATACAGTGCTCTTTATTTTTTATTTATTTTTATTTAATTTAATTTCAGTAGAGTTAATATACAGTGTTATATTAATTTCAGGTGTACAACATAATGATTCAGTACATAGTGCTCCACCACAATATCCTTCAACCTTCCTACCCCCTAAAACCCTTAGAAACCCTCATAATTCCTCACATCCCTCTAAATCCATCATACATCCCTTCTATATCTCCGTGACTCCTACTTCCTTAGTACCCCCTATACATTTCCACATATCCCCATACCACCTCCCACATTTCTGTACAGCTCCACATAGCCATCCCTCCACACAGCCCTCACTTCCTTCACTCCCCCCACCCCCAAGTGGGGACTCAAATTATGTAAGTGAAATGTTTTGGTCTTGTCAATACATAGAAGTTAAGGTCCTCTTTTTGCTTCCTTTCACTCTTTGTTCTTTTGATTTTGAACTTTTCTGAGTTTCCACTTCCCTTTGGATGATTCTGGCATTTCTAAAGATACGAATTTCAATCACTGATCTAGCGAACATCTTTAGCTTGATTATTATCTCTATGCCAATAGCATATAACCATTTAGGTTTGTCTTTTAGCCAGGGTGGAATCTTTTTCTGCATGGGTGTTGTAGTGTGGATATTGATCTGTATGTGCTCATTTCTGTATAGCCTTGTTTCAGTAATGATCTTGGTGTGGGTTTTTTTTTTTTTTCCCCTTATAGCATATCTATTTGACTAGATGGTTATATTGCAAGAATCTTTTTCTCCTTCTGGAAGATTGATTTATTTTCATTGTACCAGGATTATTAATTTTCTGGGTGTTGTGTCTTTTTAAAACTTTCAAATAGACTTAGTTATTTCAAGATAAGATATTATCCTCTGTTCTGGTTAAGAAGCATTACATTGAAATATGTAACATTTTGCATTGTATATCTGAGCATTATACTTATTAGATTCCTATAGGAAAAACTGGGAAAACATATCCTACAAGACTACTGACAGTTCAATAAATCTCATTTGAAAATATTGTTAAAAGAGGCTCAATGATCAATAATAACATCAATAAACAGTGAATGTACAAAATGCATATTTTGATTAGACTCTGGCTCTCTTCACCCCCTTCCCTTCCAATGTGCTAGAATTGGGAGTGGGAGACGTTAGTGTTCTGGGTTGGGCCCTGGAGGCCCTTGGTGGGTAGTCTGACTAGGGCTGCCTTTGGAGCTCTTCACACTGTTTTGTTGGGCTTCTCTAAGGTCCTGTAGTTGGTGCTGGTCACACTAGGCATCTGCAACAATTCCATACCTCATCTTCAGTCTAGGGACTGGCAGTGGTCTTTCAGTCCTTCCCTGTACTGATGTGAGTTGGAGATGAAGAACTGGCTTCTCTTGACCTTTGTATTGCTTGGGGAAACAAAGAAAAATCACTTGTTTGGGATATTTTTCATCTGCACTGGCTCTCCTTTGTTCACATATTTTCTGTTATGGACCCCAAGGATCCCTGTGTAAACTGGCTTATTTTGGGAAGTAGTTAACATGATATTTGTAGGGTGTAGGGGCCTATCTTTGTGAATATCCATATCATTAGAAACAGAGACACTTAACCATGTTTATTGTGGGTTTTATCTTGCCAATGTTTAACATTCTTCTTTTATAAATACTACTGGAGGTCACACATTTTAGTTATATTGAGGCATACTTTTCACTTTTAAAATGTTTCTGGTGTGTTGAATTTTTAGCCTTTAGGGTATCTTAAACCAGAACAGTGAGTCTGATGTTGGAAACAGGTAAGTGGCATGTGACCAATGACAAAAGCCTCAGGAGCATTTTAGAAAGGCATGGAATGTGTTGTGAGGAAAATAATTTCTCAATGAGTTTGGGTCTTTACAGGAGCTAGGAGGCCACTAAGTATTTTTTAAAGGGCATAGTAAAACAGGATCTGAACCGACATCCTGAACTGGATTGCACGATTATTCTGGCTGTTTTTGTAAGTGATCCAGATCGTTGCAACAGGGACTTGATCATGTTGTCAGTATTCATTTAAATAATTCCTGGCCTATTTTCATGTCATTGTTTGCGCTGAGTACACACAATCCTCTCTTACAGAATAGTTTATTAAAAACATTAAAATAAATTGATATTCATTTTGGTTTTAAAGTTTTCTTTTGCTTTGTTTCCATTATAAGAATTTTTTAAAATCACTATTTAAAGTAGGACAGTGGCCTTGAAACTTTTTGATTGTATTCTATTAGTAAGAATGATCTAAGTGTCCACCCATATTATATGTGTATTTTTAATCTAGAAAGTATGAGTTTTTTTATATTTACATATTCTATATATTATAAATTAGAAAACTTAGGTTGAGATAAAGATAAAATAATATATATTTTTAAAGATTTATTTATCTTTTTGACAGAGAGAGACACAGTGAGAGAGGGAACACAAGCAGGGGGAGTGGGAGAGGGAGAAGCAGGCTTCCTGTTGAGCAGCGAGCCTGATGTGGGGCTCGATCCCAGGACCCTGGGACCATGACCTGCGCTGAAGGCAGACGCTTAACGATTGAGCCACCCAGGCATCCCTAAAATAATATTTTAATGTAGATTATATATTATAAATACTATATCTTTAATGAGAACAGTAAATTAACTGATTCACAATTATGCTTCATCATTTTTTGAAATCTTAGTTTAATACTTAGTAATGCAATGATTCAGAGGTCTCTAAGTTCAGTTTATTTTTGTACTTTGTTTTAATGTCTGTCGTGGTTGAAAATATGCCTCACGAGGATATGTCTTTCCAAATTGAAGAAATAATTTGTTGACTGTGTTTGCGAAATAACAGTGCTCATTTTTCAGTTCCATGTACCAGTTTTGCACAGGTTTTCAAAATTCAGTTGGCAGTCTTTCATCTAACCTGATGTCAGGTGGTCCTTACAAACTATTTGAAAAGCTGGGAATTTTAATATTTTAAGGGAATAGGTTAAAAAGTCCCATTCACATTTTTGTGAGGAATATTTTCAAACAGATTAGGAAATTTTATTTCTAACTTTAAACTATATGGTTAATGAGTATTTATAGTTTTTGGCAATGAAAACCACATAACACTGAAAACATTTCCAAATGCGCATTTTCAAAACGCTCACTTCAGAAGGCTTTCTCATGGATTATTAAACTGTCGCTTTTACTTTGAAGGAACAGCTTATATGTATTTTTGGAACTACCTGCTGCATAGGCACTACTGACGACCACTTGTCATTGTAGAGCAGGTCAGCAAATTTGGAGCATTTTCTTTCTTTCTTTCTTTTTTTTTTTTTTTTTTTAAGAGTAATGCATAACTAGTCTTTGAGTTTAGAAACAAGTAGTTCCCTTTGAGATAATCAGAAAATCTTTGTGTGGGAAAAGTTTTTCCAGGTCACACACCATCTCATTTTGAAGAACTGTATATGTTTTACAATTTAAAATAATATACTCTGTAAATCCACTTAGGTGGTCAGATGTAAATGGTAATACATTGAAATTTGAAAGTAGAGGAAGGAACCATTAACCACTGTTGATAATGGCGCCTGGGAACTCCTAGCTTTCCTTCAGGATACTTCAAGTGACTTACCAGTGTTGTGGTCATATGACATGTGGACTGAATAAAAGCATGAATGTCTATCCAAGTCTTAAATTAGTAAAGCTTGATTTCCTATTTTTTTTAATAAAAAGTTTAAATATAAACAGAAGTTCCATTTTCTTTTCATATGTCAATTAACCTCTTGTGTCCTTGGCTTTGGAGGATACTTCTTGAGGTTATCAGATTTACTGTTCTATTTAGAATCACCTGAATGGTTGTGTTGTCAGCTGAGCCAGTAGTTTTATATAGTTCTAAGATAATTTTCTGATATCTCTTTTTTCTACTGTTAGATGGGAATCCACTTGTAACTCTTTACTACTCCATGAAGTCTAAGTTAATTAATCTCTAAAGATATATTTTTAGAAAGTTAAAGATGTAAGAAAAGATGTCATTTAATGTGCAAGAAAAAATTTAATGCAAAAATCTAAGGAAAGCGGAAGGAGTTAATCATTCTCTTTTGGAAGCCATCTTATATACAGAATATAGCTTACTCATTTGGCTGCAA
Organism: Neomonachus schauinslandi; assembly: GCF_002201575.2. NCBI lineage: Eukaryota > Metazoa > Chordata > Mammalia > Carnivora > Phocidae > Neomonachus > Neomonachus schauinslandi. The sequence continues at coordinate 114,410,551 of NC_058407.1, read as the reverse complement.
TAGGATTTAGAGTACTTTTCCAGAGATCGCTTACTGAATTCAATTTGACTGAGTGAAATTGCATAGAAACAGCTGTATGTTAGTTCTCATCTTGTGGCTGCAGTCTCACCAAACTTTTCTTTTCTCTTTAATCTCTTCTTTTCTCTAGAAAGGTTCTGCTTTACAAATATTATTGTTAACCTATCTCTAGAATTCTGCTGTTTTCTATGATGGTCACTAGCCACATGATGGCTATTGAAATGTAAAGCAGTTAAAATTAAACAAAATGAAGAATTCAGGTCCTTCCTAGGCTGATTTCAAATGTATAGTAGCCACATGTAACTTAGGCTACCATATTGAATAGTGTAGTGGACAGCTGTGTTTTAGAATATGGTCTAGCTTATAGTGTAGTTGAAAGACATAGATTATTGAAACCTTTCAAATCTTTGAATTTCCTCTTATAGTAACACTGCCTTCAAATCCACTAAGGGACGTTTAAGGACAAACTTGAATTTTGGCTTATGCAGGCATTCTTATGATCTACTTTCTTATCTCAGTTGAAAATAAATCTTGAGAAACTAGCAAACTGTTTTTTTAATTATTTTACACTGAAATATTTTACACTGAAAACTGTAAAAATCTTTCAGTAAATGGAAAAAGTAAATACTGGCAATCTTTTAGATATTTAAATTTCTTCTGTATTTGTAGTAAAACTTTTTTTCCCTTCATTACTAATATAAAATATGATTAACGTGAAGTCATACCCTCCTACTAGAATATAGGGCAATGATCAGGTGTTCACTTGTGCTTAGCAGTACCTGACACATTTGTTGAATTAATGGAGGCAGCCCACTCTGTTGCTAGATGGCCTCCCTATAACATAGAGCTGCCGCTTTTGATTTCTCCCACTGGAATTGCCCAAAAATAGGGTTAAAATTTTTTTCTTCCTAGTAGTCATTCATTCAGATATTTGAAGATTGTCAGTCTGCTTCTAAGTCTTCTTTCTTCTAGGCTAAATAGTCCCTGGTTTAGTCAATTATCCTTGCTTTACTAGGCTTAACAAAAAAAAGCCATACCACTACTATATGGATCCCCATTTGTTTCTGAAGTTCGTAAAGCCCTAACTTGTGTGATTTTGTTACATAGTCCTTCTTTCTTAAATTATTAGAAACTGATTATATTTTCCAGAGTTTTTCAGTATGCTCCTAAGAGTTATTTGGACTAGATATTCTGGAATTGTTCCCAAAGTAGAGTTACTATCCCCAAATAACAGCACCAGGGTACCTAGAAAGTCTGTTAAGGGAAAGCTGGCTTTCTCAGTTACAGAGAGGTGTTTCTAGCAACTGAGCCAAGAGTTCAACAGTGGCTATTGCCATCTTGTGGTTGGGGGAAAGAGGGAGGCAGGGACAGAGATGAAGAGGGAGAAGGGGAGGAAGGGAATCACTGATAGGAAGATCCAAAATCACTATTGGAATACTGTTATGTTTTTCCGTATGCTTAGTTGAAAGCTGGTTTGTATGTTAGGTTCTGGTCAAATCTTGGGCTGCTCTTTTGAACATTGCCTCATGCTACCCAGTTCTGACTTTAGCCTGTTCACCTCTAAATAGGTATCCTAGGCTTCTGTTTGAGGCCCACTTTAAAAGTTTGCTGAACAATTATTCTTATTGATACTTATTATTATAATTAACAAGACAGATGTTTTCTTTTACATGGGACACGTTTTCTAATAGATTAATTCAAATTCATTTTTTTCATTCATTCAGTGTATATTTATTAGTACCCGCTGTATGCCAGGCACTGTTTTAGTGTCTTGAGATATACAGTGGTGAACACAACAGAGGAAATCCATAATTTAAAAGAAATCATTTCATTCTAGAGGGAACCAGAGAGCTTAAAAATATATCAATTGACTTTAACTTTTTAAAATACTAACTTTGCGGGCGCCTGGGTGGCTCAGTTGGTTAAGTGACTGCTTTCGGCTCAGGTCACGATCCTGGAGTCCCTGGATCGAGTCCCGCATTGGGCTCCCTGCTCGGCGGGGAGCCTGCTTCTCCCTCCTACCCTCCCCCCTCTCATGTGCTCTCTCTCTCTCTCATTCTCTCTGTCTCAAATAAATAAATAAAATCTTAAAAAAAAAAACTATAAAAAAAAATACTAACTTTGCTAAGGGACTAAAATACCATACATTAATTTTTGAGACACAGGAATGAATAATCCCTATCATAAAAGACAAGTCTTTGCACATCTTCCAGAAGTGCAAGAATTTACCTATTGAACTGGCAAACAGTAAAAAAAAAATTATGCTCAGTGTTGGTGAGGTTTTTTGCAAAATGGACATTCTCATGCATTATTGATAGGGATTCAAATTTTTCTCAAACTTTCTAGAAATATGATAAAAATACCTCACCATTAAGAATTGCATTCTTCTTTGTCCCATCTGTTCTTTTTCTTTCATTTCTACCTTGAATAAGCTTTATAAGGAAATATTAAAAAACTGGCATAAGTATATATGTACTGGACTACTTATTACAATATTATTTATTGTAATAAAAATTTTGAAACACCTTAAGTGTATAACAATAAAGAATAGGTTAAATAAGTTATGATGCAGGCAAAAAACATAATACTATATTGCTATTTAAAATTATATCATTCTTCATTTGTTGACATGGAATGATATCCATGATATATAATAAGGAAAAGAACGAAGTCCTCCGGCATGGATTAAGGATTAATAAGAATTTCGGGATAGAGAGAAGTGACATTATGTAAGAAAGTCTTTTTGGAATGTATTAGTAGATGAGTAGAAAACTGGTAAGAAGTAGGCAACCTTTTCCCCCCCTGAAAATGAGCCCTTTTAATTTTAAGAAGTAAAATTTGTAACTGTGGGAATTACGTGCAGAGTGATTTGTATAAGGTAGCTCATTATTTGTAGAAGATGAGTAGACTGAAAGGGAGAGGGCACATGCAGTCTCAAAGGAAAAAAATCTATATTTTCATTGTTCGTGGTACCTCTGTCTAGAACTTTATGGAGCTGGGAAGAAGAGGATGGAGAGAGTCAATTTGAAGAATCCTGAGAGTATCTATTAGAAGGTGGCAGATTGATTGTTATATTCAGAGACTCCTTTTTCCTTTTTGGCTCACAGTGAGGATTGTCAATGCAAACAAACAAACCCCCCGAATCAAAGGTTACAGTTGGAAGTGGATGAATCCACAGTAAAGACTGTGGATGGGTTTCACTTTTCTGTTGTTTCAATTCAAGAGATTTTATCAAAATCTTAAAAATAAAGCTTCTTTTTAATATTAATATCAATAATGTATGCAACTAGTTAGTAGCACTTGCTTTGGGTCAAGAATTGTTCTATATGCTTTGTTCCACATGTTTTACATGCATTAATTTTATCTTTATAGTCCCCATTTTACCGATGAGATAGGTAGGCCTAGCGAGGGTAAATAACTTGCCTATAATCACACAGTTAGTAATTGGCAGAATTGGAATTAGAGGTCAGATTTGTTTGATTCCAGAACACATTTTTTTTGAAATTTATTTATTTTAGAGAGAGCACACGTGTGAGTTAGGGGGAGGGGCAAAGGGAGAGGGAGAGAGAGAATCTCAAGCAGACTCTTTGCTGAGCACGGAGGCCAAAGTGGGCTCAGTGCCACAACCCTGAGATCATGACCTGAGCCAAAATCAAGAATTGGATGCCTAATCAACAGCCACCCAGGTGCCCCAGAGCATATTTTTTTCTAATACAACTATCTTATACTTCCTGTTATTTTCTAGGAAACATATAATGGGATAAATCTACTTTGGGTTAGGAGTGAGCATGTATGGGGAGTTTTAGATTACAAAGTACATTTAACTTTGGGAATTGGGTAGCTAAGATTATGGGATATTGTCCTACGTCACTGTCACTTTAGACACGGTACATAGGCATTGCATTAACAGCTGTGAAAATCCAGTGTCTCTCTCACTGAAGAGAGGAATTAAGCTTCGGCTTTGGATTTGTGTTTAAGTCTAAAGCTGTACATAGAAAGTGATTGAATGGACTGATGTTAACTTGCAGTGAAGGTTGTAGCAGTTTGTGTAGCGTTTTATTTGGGGCCTTGCGCTGGTCAGAAAGTTCATCAATTCTTTGAAAAATGATGTAGGAGACAAATAATTAAGAATAACAAATACATCAGAAGTTAAAAATCAGAGACTAAAAAGATTTTGCTGAGTTGGAGAAATGGACATCTCTATCAATGAAAGTTAATAGGAACAAAGGTAAGATCCTGAATAGGAGTACAAAAATCTATCTTTTCAAACATAGGAAGAATAAAATGGTTTAGTTGTAGCACATGTAAACAATAATATTTGGGAGAACAGTTGAAAGTTCAGTGTGAGTCAGTAGTATGGTGTGGCTGCAAAACAGCAATAGCAAAAGCCAGTCTTAGTCATAGGTTGTTCTTGAGATGTTGAGAGGTTCACATCTCACTGTATTCTAAACTTAACAGAAAATACCTCAAATAGTGTGACAGGGAATATAGAAATTGAATCTATAGTATATTAGCAAGGGCTTTGAAACATTGTTTTCCGAAGACTCAAATTAAAGATTTTTTTCCTAGTTAGAAGACCCAGGGATGATCTGACAGCTATTTTCAAACATGAAAGTAGCTATTATGTGACTGTTTATGTTTTTTTTCTCAAAGGACCCAGGGGCTAGACTGTGACTTATCAGTAAGCCAGTAGTAACAACAGAAGGCTCTGTTTAGCTCAGTGTAAGTGGAATGTTTTAACAACAGAATTGTTCAAAAATTGAGAATACATACATATTTTTAAACATGAAATTGTAAATGTGGATGTTGGAGTTTAATCACACAGTGCCAGGATGACCACTTCTTGAGGATGCTATAGGCTTTAGTATTTTCAACAGTGAAAGGTACCACTTGACAAACTTTTGCAGGGCTCATAAAAACTTGATGCAGCATGACTATGTAGTTGGACTTGATGCCTCTTTAGCGTCTCTACAACCCTAAGTTTTTATACTCCTAGCATATTGTAACGGAAAACATGAAAATGTGCTTCCATCCAAAAACAACACTTTGATTTTCCTTGCACTGATAATACCTTGAGTGCTCACACTGCCTGTGGTTGTACCTGAGATTTCTCAAACCTGAGATTTTCTGATTTTTCTCTGTGGTAACAGTAAAGCGAACTATTATTCATCATTGCCCCTTCACTTGAGCTAGCTTATAGGATTAGATTTCTAATTATTCATTAAGCATGTTGGGCACGATGATGCAGGACTAATAAGTTTGATGGAAGTGAGAAAGAAAAGCCAAAAGATGTTTAGTTAACATTAGATTGTTGATCCGGGACAATCTGAGTCAGAAAGGAAAGGGGTGTCATTAATTTTTCTTTAAGCTAATTTCCTTCCTTTGCTTATGAAGTAATCACATACCTTAGAGTAGGAGATAAACCCATTTTTTTCAGCTATGACAAGGTCATGATATTTGGTATCTGCTCCTGAATAACACTCTTTTGTATACATGCCATGTCATTGAATTGTATCACCAACCTTGAAGCTGTTGATCTAATGTTGGGACCTTTGAAGTATATGAGTTATAACGTACAAAGTGGAGCGCCACCTGTCTATTCAAGGTGAACAGACTCTCTGGATAGATAGATCTATCTTTATCTGTCCATCTGTATTATCTGCCTATTTATCTGAGATATAAAACCATTAAGTCTTAATTTATAGGTTTCTGTTTTATGAACTTTATGGACTACATAAAATGTTTTTCTAAAAAGAAAAAACCGAACTCTTATAAGATCTTATTCATGAGTGCTATAGGTACAGTCACTTTTGATAATATTTGGTAGTAACTAGGTTTTCTTTAGCCTAAGCCTGAAGAGGCTGTGACATCCCCAAAAAGAAACTGACCTGTTGATACAAGTTTGTTTTTCAGTTTCTGTATAAGAAGATAATTATTTAATAATAATAAGACATATTTAATAATTATGCTGTGAACTAGGTATGCTTGTTCCTATTTTCTAGGTGAGGAAACTAAGACTTAAAATGGCTTTAAGTAACTTGACTAAGGTCATAAAACCAGGAAATGGTAGGTCAGGAATTTAAACTATAGGAAGGTAGTACAGTTGTCCCCCCCTTTACCTGCGGTTTCACTTTTCCATAGTTTCAGTTATCTGTATTCAGCTGTGGTCTAGAAGCAGATGGTCCTCCTTCTGATTTGTTGTCAGAAGGTGAGTGGCAGCCTGACAGTACATCCCAATGCTTGTCACTCACCTCATTTCATCCCATCACATAGACATTTTATCATCTCACATCATCATAAGAAGAAGGGGGAATGGAATACAATAACATATTTTGAGAGAGAGACATGTTCACATAACTTTCATTCCAGTATATTGTTATAATTGTTCTGTTTTATTATTATTGTTTGTATCTTACTGTGCCTAATTTATAAATTAAACTTTACCATAGATATGTAGGTATAGTAGGAAAAAAAGCACGGTATATATAGGGCTTGGTACTCTCTGCAGTTTCAAGCATCCACTGGGGTCTTGGGATGTATGCCCTGCGGACAAGGAGGGACTATGTATAGGTGATAATTGGTTGTTTGGAAAGAGAATTACTGACTGGCAGTGGCCAAATTGCTGATACTGTTAGCGTTTTAGTTTTACCCATGAGAGCTGAGCTAGGAGGCATGATGGAATCTTACATGTAGAACTGATCTAATTCTCAGGTGGCCAAAACAAATTTCCAAAAGATGTGGCAAGCTCACATACAAATTTGGATTAGAGCCAATATACAGAAGGTTCCATCTTGTAGGTGTGTGAGTGGCTGCATCAGAAGTTTTTTGCCGGTGGTGGTACTCTTGTTTCAAAGTATGGCATGACTTGGGATGGCAGAAATGTACAGTTTGAAACAGGATTCAAGGGATATGATCCATCTCCTTAGACAGAGGTTGGTGAGGGCTATACATTACTGTTCGGGCATCAGCTAAGAGGGCAGGCGTTCAGGGAAGGGACCTGCTTCCAGCAGGGAATTAGAATACACATGAGAACAGAGGAATAAAACAAAGGTGAATATGGAGGATTGCAGCTCACTGGGTACAGAGATACCAAAGGGATCCACTATATTTATGATCATATATAAATACATTTTAGACTCTAAACTGTTGCTGAAGACAAACACCTTAAATGCTCCAAACTTCTCTGTGATCTAGGGTTAGAGTGGGGCCCAGCTTAAAGGTGGGAAATGAATAGCATATTCAGCCAACTAGAGTGGGCTGGGGCAAGAGAATTGACTTGCATATACCAATGCATATGAACTCAAAGCAACAGACTTTCTTGATCTTCTCAATTTGGTGAGAGAAGCTAGTGAACATATTTGGAATATGTAGCTAAATTTATAATGGAGCCAATCAGGAGAAAAAAATCTACCTATTAAACCTTTGCTTTTGTCATATTCAGTAGCAGAAAAATTGCTACTTGTCCAATTCTAGATATGAGAAGCAATCAGAATATACAGTAAGTGCTTGAGGGTGACTTTGGGGGGTTAAATATAGCTTTGCATCATTAGCTTATGTGGGGAAAAAAATCCCATTATGACAGCAAATCAGATCTAATCTGGCACTCCCTCTGCTACAATTATATAAAATATGGTGGAAACTTGTCAAAGCTTTCAGTGAGAAATGAGGCTACTGATGCTTCGCAGCCCCCTTTTTGAGCACAGTGAAGAATCATGTTGCCTAGCTACAGCCCTTGGCTGATTTAGAAAGCTTTAACTGACTGTATTATAAAGAGTTAAACTCTATTCTTTGGTATCTTTTTTCTCTTAAACGAAAAAGACTTATTTACTACCTTCTTAATTTTTTTTTTTTGTGGTGTCTTTACCAAGTCATTTATGTGTATTCATCCAGGGCAAGTTTCAATTTATCATTATTTTTCCCTCCCCAGGGTTTATAGACTGAGAGAGAGCAAGTGGGTGGTTGATGATACAAGCAGAACATAAAGTATTGAAATAACTTAAGTGCTTTTGCCCTCAAAGTAATGTGCAAGTGTCTATTTCAAAATTGTTTGTCTTTTGAAGTCATTATGTTTTCCCTCTCAGCGTATTCATAGTTTGGGTTGCTATTGTCTTCATAATGCACAAGAATGTGTAAACTCACGTATAGGTGTATGGAGAGATGCAGGGAACACTGAATGTAACCTGATGAAACAGGAATCAGAGTAGGGGCTGGAACTGGTACCCAAACACTGAAAAAGAAGGATTAAAAGGAAAAATGAGGAAAACTGTAAATGGATATTTACAGCAATTATTGTTACATCAATTAGAAAAGTGTGCAAAGGGGGAAATGTCAGATGTATCAGAGCCCATTTCAATGGGATAAGAATAGTCAAGGATTCATAAGCCTGGGGGAGACTTTAAGAGGCTTTAGTTTCATGTTCTGTCTCCAGAAAGTAGTATCTTTGTATTCTTTTAAATGTGTGGATATTCACGTTATAGCTCTTCAGGAAAGTGAACTGTCCCTAAGCAGTGCTTTCTATTATCTTACCATAATTACTGTATTGAAGTAAAGCCATGACCTAATCTTGATTATATAATTATTTCTGTAGATTTTACTATTGGCTTGTCAGTACACTGTTTTATGCAGGCAAAAGCAGTTTTTCCTGCTGGTGCTTACAGTGCCATGATTACCTGGAGGAAATTCTATAGAGTTGATTCTGTATTTACATTTGGAAATAGGATAATGGATAATGGTCTCTACAGACATGGCTCCATTGAAATTCTAGTTCTGTTGAAGCCCCAAATTCATAGGGGGCATAGGGGTTAAATGAGCCACTGTGCTTATGGGCTTTGTTTCTGTGCTGGTCTGCAAATCACTTTTATTTGTCACCTATTAAAATATGTTTGTCTAAGGCAGTCATTTTCAAAGTGTGGTCCTAGGACCCCTGGGATCCTCAAGACCCTATCAAGGGAGTTTGTGATGTTAAAACTATTTTCATAATAATTCAAAGACATTATTTGCCTTTTGAACTATCCATTCTCTTATGGGTGTACAGAGGCTTCATAAGATATGATATAGAAACAGATTGAATGCAGAAAGAAATACGAGAATCTAGTTGGCTTCTAATAAGCCAGACTTCAAAGAGATTTGCAGAAATGTAAAACAATGATTTTTTTTGTTTGGGAAAATATAGTTATTTTTCAAAAATACATTGTTTATGTTAGCATGTTATGGGCTTACTGTTATTTTTAAATGAATTATTAAATATTTTCAAAATTTCTCAGGTTTAATATCCAAGGTGGTAAATATCAATGGATATGACCAACATAAATAAAAGTTCTTTGGGATTCTCAATAATTTTCAAGAGTGTAGAGAGGTTCCAAGACCAAAAAGTTTGAGAGGTCTGATCTAGTGTATTTATAAGCTACTGTATAATTCCGACATTGACTCTACTTCCTGGTTTCTCTTTCTTTTTCTTTCTTACTTTGATGGTTCTGCTGACAGATTTCTATACCCCATCTCTGCCCTCCATCTTCCCTCTTGATATTTTCAGCCTCAGACCCCACTGAACTCAGCCCAGTGTCCTCAGAATTGGCAGATGACAGAAGGACAATAATATTAGTTAAAATAGCAATTTGTCTAAAATAAAATACCACATATTAAATTTCATGTGTATTTCTAGCTATAGTGACTGCATTCCAGGTAAAAGTCATCACATATTATTTTACTTCTTAGATAATTTGAATTAAAAAAAGAAACTTTTAGATTTTTCATTTTGATTTAATTCTTTAACAAATTTGACCAAAATGTCAAAGGATGGAATATATTGTATTTTACCCTTCCAACTTTCATATTGGAATTCTTTTTAAAGAGCTATTTATTTATTTGAGAGTGAGTGAGTATGAGTGCAGGGAGGGTAGAGGGAGAGGGGGGAGAGAGAATCTCAAGCAGACTCCCAGCTGAGCACAGAGCTGGACACAGGGCTCGATCTCAGGACTCTGAGATCATGACCTGTGCTGAAATCAAGAGTTGGACACTTGACTGACTGAGCCACCCAGGCGCCCCTCATATTGGAATTTTAAATGTAAATTGAATCATTTACATGCTAAAGCATGCAGAATTGTGTAGAATTCTGCAGCCCTAAAGATAAAAGGTCAATGTGTCTGTCTAGCTAATGCTGTTAATTAGGTAAAGACATAATCAACTAATGCCTGAAAATTTTCTTCTGAGGATTGGTCAGAAATTTTACTTCTATCATTTGGTAAGCTACTTAACTTTTGTTTTTAATTAACAGATTGTGAATTCAGTAACCATATTTTTTTTGTGTTCAATCAAGATATTCTTAGGACCAAATGAATACCATGTATATGTGTAAAATGAAAAGTCAATTTAGTATTTTATTTCTTTGTTGAAATAGAGATTCCAGATCATTTTTTTGTTTTTTAGTGAAAGATTTCAGCGATTTTTCTTTAAATAGGTGAACTATTTGATTGGTATACACTGATATTTTGTTACCTCTGCAACAGTGATGCCTGTGTTGTAGCTAAGGATGGGGATGAGTGGGGAGGAGTGGAAATGAAATCCTGTGCCTTTTCTCCTGGGTCAGAGTTGATTAAATCTTCAGTTATAAAAGTGCTCGGTAGCCAGGTCTCTCGGGTGGCAGTGTGTTGAGCTTTCCCTTTCCCTCACTCTCACGTCTAGTCACTTGTGAAATGTTATCAATTCTCCCTTAGCTCATCAGTTTGTTTTCTTCTCTCATTCTTACTACAGCTGACTTTGTTCTAGTATTAATAATTTCTTGCTTGGATGCTTCCAGTACTCTCCTGTGTTCAGTTTTATTCCTCTCCAGTTCATCATCTGCACTGCTGCCAGTGTGATTAAAAAAATGATATCATGATTATAACATCATATAAAATGTATGTACAGTATTGCATAGTACCTTTTTTTTTGAGATAGTGTTAGATGGTAGTTAAAAGTGCTGGCTTGGGTTCAGACTGCCTGTGTTTCCTAACCTATGCTCCCATTTCTTTAGATGGGAGTGATACTATGATATATGTGAAATGCTTTGCACAGTACATTCTCTATAAATACTAGCTATTTTCCATAGCACTTTGTATGCTTGAAATTGTTAGTTATTTATAATTATGTATTTATATCTGTCTTTTCTGGTAGACTAAGTACCATGAAGGCAAGAAGCGGCATGGCAGATCAGGTTCTCTCCAATGTGCCACCTCTAATGCTGTATTAAAATGACTTCATTACTGACAATTGGAATAACTAAATTTATTGGATGCCCTTTCACTGTCATATGTGTATGTGTGTATATACATATGTATGTAGATAAATATATATATATAAAGGTATTGTTAATCCTCAAAACAGTTCAAGAAGATACTTACATTTCAGTTTTATAGGTGAGGGATCTGAGGCTCAGATATTCTTAAAAATTAATACAGATTACATCTCAATTAAGAATTTGCACCAGTCAGTAGCTGATTCAAGAGTACCTTGAGGCAAAGGCTGTGACCTATTCATACATCCTATTGTCAAGGCTGTTCTTGTAGTTTAAGTTCATGCATAATACCATATTCTTGTAATAGAGTATCTCTTATGGTCACTGGTGTCGTCACTAAATCACACCCATAAGACAGATTTAGATGAATTCTACCATAGTTTACTAGGTTCTCCATCTTACTTCAGGAATGGAAAATTCCAGGCAGAGAGTAGTTACTCATGATACGCTTCTTTGTATCTGAAAACCTTCCTGGATATGTAGATTATAGGTCTAATTTTAATTTGTTTTATATTTCACTACATTTAAAATTTACTTCATTGATTTAATTTATTCATGGTAAGCAGTTCTAATTAAAAATGAATAGAGGTTCAATTAAAATTGATGGTTTTAATTCTTATTAGGGAACTTCTATTATCACAAATACTATAATCAACTATTATTTTTAGAATCAAATAAAAACTGCACATGGCATATGACTTAGTTATGTGCTTTAGTTTCTATTGTTTTCCATTTGTGATAGATACATTTTGTAAAATGGGTATAAAGAATTTGGAGTAGGTGGCTCTACAAATTGACTAGTGATTATTCTCAATTTGCCATTTTCAAAGTGTTTTTGTCACTGATCTAGATTTGAAAGACTGAACAAACACATGATGCTTTTAAAAACTGCATTACTCTTTCTTTTGACATAAAAATAGAGAACTTTTCAAACACTATTCAGCTAAATTCTCCTCCACAACCAAACTTCCAAATTAAAAATTAGATTATTTTCTTGACAGCAAGTTTTGCAGTATATATAAATGTATAATTGGAGAAGCTTATCTTCATCAATTTTTAGCCTTCCCTTTTCCCATACTCTCTCCAGTACTGGACATTAGTTATTTTTTGTCAACTGATGATTAAAAAATTTGTGCTTAATTTTTGCTTCAGTTTGTATTTCTTTGGTAACTAATAAGGGTACGTGTGTGTATGCATGTGTATGTGTGTGCATATACATACTTGTAAATAAGCAATTTTATGAATATAATGAGAGAGATATTTTATATATGTAATATATCTGGGTAGTTTGGATTAGATAATATATATTTTACTAAGATATCTCAATTATGCAATCTATAAGCCCACAAAATAAGTCTAAAAACAGAGATGTGACATTTTACTAGTAAAATCTCAGGTGAGTTATATTTTCATTATCCTTTTATCTGAAGCTAAAAGAGAGTTCTGGTTTTTATTAGTGAACTTTCAAGTTGAATCTTCCCTGACAAAGGTGGAAATCTACAGATTTATATGTTTTATATACTCTTTGTGCCAGTTGTCAGTTTATCTCTTTGCTCCATATCCATCCTTCTTTGCCCTGCTTTGTGATATTGGAGCTGAGCCCTGTGAGCATTTCTGTTTTGCCAGGTAGAGAGCTGTTAAGCTTTTCAGTAGATGGCACTGGAGAGACACTGAATGAAGAAGAGGCTTTTCTTCCTGGTTCCAAAATGCTTTTTTATTCCTGCTCCAAGAGTGAACTGCAGCCAGTGGCATGTAGAATACCCAGTGTCCCACACATACTCTCCTGAGTTTTGATGGCAACTACAGTCAGCTGGGACAGCCAGTGGGACTCATCTTCCAGTGTTCCAGAGAGTTGCATTAACACCCTCTGAACACTTACCCACATGCCCCTTTCAAGAGGCATTCTTGTGCTTTTTGCAGCATCTCCTAGTTTCTTGAACATACGAAGTTTTATTTGTAATAGCTGTTTAATTACCTTTTCTACAAATTCTATCAACTGTACAGTTCCTTGGAATTTTAGCCACTTTGGCCTTCCTTGACTACCATCCCTGTCTTTTCAATTCAGGGACACTGCTTAGTTTATCTCTTTCTGTGCTGCAGCCTGAAAAAGTCTTTGCAGGCAGTAAAGTAGGGCAGTCATAGGGATTACCTAATTTTTCTCTTCCTCCCAGGGAATATTCTCTTTGCCTGTTGTGAAATGATGTTTTATTTATTTTTTCCAGTTTTTTATTTGGTTAAGACAGCAAGGTAAATCTGGTCCTTGTTCCTCTATTATGTTTGGAGAGGAAGTCCACTTCTGTTTTTTTAAATTCTACAAGTTAAAAAGCATTATGATAATTAATATTTTAAAAAGTGTTTGCTTGCACTAAAAAATGCAGGTTTGTCATTGTCTTTGCTGCACATTAGATTGTCCTTCCAGGATCCTTTTTATTCTTCCTGAAGTACAGTCTTTTGAGGTTCATTTACCGAGGTCTCTTGGTAGTGAACTCTGTTCTTATACTTAAATATTTTTATTTTATCATCATTCTTTATCATCATCATCATCATCATCATCATCATCTAGGCACCAAATTTGGGTTTTCCTCAAACTTTTAAAGATACTATTCTGCTGCCTTCTGACTTCTATTGTTGTTGTTGAGAAGTCTGCTATTTTTCTAATTGCCATAATTTTGTGAGTATTCTGCCTTGTCTCTATAGGTGCTTTTAATTTTGTCTTCTATATTTTCAGGTTTTTTAAAAAATAATACTTTAGAGCTTGGACTTTTTGTTTTATTTTGTTTCATTTATCCCACCTGGGATATGTGCTTCTTAGATTGATGGGTTCACATTTTTTATCAGTTCTGAAAATTTTGCATCCATTATCTCTTAGGATACTACTATTTCTCCATTCACTTTTCCATTTTGACATTCCAATGAGAGGTATATTAGAACTTTTCCTTCTGTTCTTTATGTCTTTTAACATTCCTCTCACATTTCAATCCCTTGTTTCTCTGTGCTGTACTGAAGGTAATTTTTGGACATATTTTCCAGTACAACTAATTGTTTCTTTTTTTTTTTTTAAAGATTTTATTTATTTATTTGAGAGAGAGAACGAGAGAGAGAGCATGAGAGGGGTGAGGGTCAGAGGGAGAAGCAGACTCCCTGCCGAGCAGGGAGCCCGATGCGGGACTCGATCCCGGGACTCCAGGATCATGACCTGAGCCGAAGGCAGTCACTTAACCAACTGAGCCACCCAGGCGCCCACAACTAATTGTTTCTAATCTGCTTTTTAATCAACTGATTATTTTCTTCCTTTTTTTGGTAACCTTTTAACAGTTATAATTTTCATAGGTAGGGGTTCTTTTTCCTCCAAATCTCCTCCAAACCAAGCCAGAGCTACAACAATACAATACTGTTTATTTCTAACAGTATTGTATTGATTGGTCCACTTTGTAATTATGCCCTTTATTTATTAAAGCAGTTTATGCATAGCAGTTCTATAGTTTTTCCCTATAGTTTCTATACAAATAATACTTGGGAGTAAAAATATTATCAGTTGTTTCTTCTGGCTCTCAATCATAAAACATGGGTTTCTTGAGTTTGCTGTTTTTGTTTGTGAACTCATTGCTTGATTTTACTCAGTGGAAGTTCTGTGGACCTAAAGTGAAGAAAATTTAAGGGGATTTGTTTCTGCTTCTTTCTGTTCCTCAGGAGTACTATTGACCTGGGACATGGAAGCCTCTTCTGAGGGTCTCTGATCAGCAAAACTGTTAGGAGCTTTCTGATTTACCTGTGACTGGTCCAAATCTTAATTTCATTCCTCAAACAGTTGCCCCTGGGCAACTTTGTCCTTTTGGCTGTCCATTGTTGTAGCTCTGGCTTGGTTCCATAGATAGAGTGTTTCTGACCTTATTTCCCTTTTTTTTTTTTTTTTTTTAAAGGGGATCTTTGGAATCTTTTATAGACTTTTATGTCTCAAACTTTGTGTATTTCCTCATGTTTAGTTGTTCTGAAGCAGGAGTAACCTTTAAGCTTTCTTTACTACTTGCTGCATTAGAAATACACTGTTAAGTGAATAAGTAGCATAGATTACTGTTAACTTTAAGGATGAGACTACTTTGGAAATGTAAAAGATTGCTTATTTTTCCTATATAAGAAATATTTTTTTATATAATTTCATAAGTGCTTAAGATATAATTCACATCATGGAAGTAACTCTTTTCAGATACTAGTTATTAGTACTGAACACATCATCTGTTGTATTGTCATACATTATAACATAGAAACTTTCACCAAAACTCTGAACACCAGATTATTGAGTTGAAATCATCTGAGAAAACAGATTTCTATGCAGTAATTAGGAGTGTAGGGTCTGGGGGTAGGTACCTGGGTTCAAATCCTGGTTTCACAATTTATTTGCTGTGAAACTTTAGGCAAGTTATTTAATCTCTGTTCCTCTACCTTTCCTTATATGTGAGGAACTGATAACAGTACCTACTTAATATAGTTGCTAAGAAGATAATTTATTCTTTTATTCATTGATGTTTGTTTCTTTACCACCAACTACATGTGGCTATTTAAGTTTAAAATTAAACTAAGTCCTATTAAATAAAATTAAAATTCAGTTCCTTAGTAACACTAGCCCATTTCACATGCTTTATGACCATATGTGGTTCATGACTACCATATTTTATAGTGCAGAAATGAACATTTCCTTCACTGCAGAGGTGACAGCTCCCTCAAATGCATAGACATCGGTGCAGAGCCATCAGAAACATGAAGAAGCAAGGAAACATGACACCACCAAAGGAACACAATAATTTTCCAGTAAGTGATCCCAAAGAAATGGAAATCTGCAGGTTACTTGAAAAAGAATTCAAATTAATTTTTTAAAAAGATTTTATCCATTTATTAGAGAGTGTGTGAGAGAATATGAATGGTGGGGAGGAGCAGAGGGAGAGGGAGAAGCAGACTCCCTGCTGGGAAAGGAACACAACGTGGGCCTTGATCCTTGGGATCATGACCTGAGCCAAAGGCAGATGCTTAACTGACTGGGCCACCCACGGGCCCCTCAAATTAATTACTTTAAGGAAACTCAGTGAGATTCAAGAGAACACAGGCAATTCAATGAATTCAGGAAAACAATGCATGAACAAAATGAGAAGTTCAACAAAGAGTTAGAAATAAAAAAAGAACCAAATAGAAATTCTAGACCTGAAGCATACAATAAACCGAATGAAAAATGCAATAGAGAGCTTCAATATTAGGCCCAATCATGCAGAACAAAGAATCTGCAAACTTGAAGACTAATCTCTTGGTATTATCCAGTCATAGGAGACTAAGAAACAAGAATAAAAAAGAGTGAAACAAGCCTATATGAATTATAGGATACCATCAAGCAAAACAACATTCATGTTATGGTAGTCCCAGAAAGAAGAGAGAAAGGGACAGAAAACTTACTTACAGAAATAATGGCTGAAAATGTCCCAAATCTGGGGAGAGACGTGGCCATTCAAGGACATGAAACTCAAAGATCTCCAAACATATTCAATCCAAAGAGATTTTCATTGAGACACATTATAATCAAACTCTCAAAAATCAGACAGACTTTTTAAAGCAGCAAGAGAAGAATAGCTTGGCACATATAGGGGAATCCCAGTAAGGCTATCTGCAGATTTCTCAGCAGAACCCTTGAGGACCAGGAGAGAATAGGATGAGATATTCAGAATGGTCAAAGAAGAAGCTGCAAACTTCACAGCAAATTTGTCCTTCAGAAATGAAGGAGACATAGACTTTTCCACACAAAAGCTTAGGAAATTTATTACCACTAGACCTGCCTTACAAGAAATGGTAAAGGAAGTTTTCAAGCTGAAATGAAAGGACACTAATTGGTAAACACAAAAACATATGAAAGTAGAAAATTCACTAGTAAAGGTAAATATATAGTCAAATTCAAAATACTCTAATACTGCAGTAGTGGTATATAAATCACATTATACCCTAGCATCCAGGTCAAAAGACAAAAGTGTTAAAAAAAATAATTTGTGGTACAATATTTTATTAACTGGTACACAATATAAAGAGATGTAAATTGGAACATCAACAACATAAAATGTGAAAGGGGGCAAGTAAAAGTGTAGAACTTCTTTTATGTGATTGAAGTTATTATAAGCTTAAAATAGACTGTTGTAACTTATTATAAAAGCCTTAAATCACAAAGCAAAATCCTATAAATAGATACACAAATGATAAAATGAATAGAATAAAAGCATACCATTACAGAACATCAATTCATAAGAAAGTCAATGAGAGAGGAAAAAAAGAACTACAAAACAATCAGAAAGCAATTAACAAAATGGTGATTGTACCTTATCATTAATTACTCTTAATGTAAGTGCTTTACATTCTCTGGATTAGAAGACAGAGTGGCTGAAAGGATTTAAAACAAACAAACAAACAAACAAAAACAAAACAAAAAAACCAACCCCAACTATATGCTGCCTACAACAGACTCACTTAAGCTTTAAGGATACTTACAGGCTGAAAGTGAAGGATAGGAAAAAGATATTCCATGCAAATGGAAACTGAAAATGCAGGGTTAACTATAGTTGTATCAAATAAAATAGGCTTTAACTCAAAAAGCTATAATAAGAGACAAAAAAGGCCCTTATATAATGATTAAGGAGTCAATTCACCAAGAGGCTATAACTGTAAATACATACACACCCAGTATTGGAGCACCTAAATATATTAAACAATTATTGACAGATCCTAAGGCAAAAATAGACAGCAATGCAACAATAGTAGGGAACTTTAATACACCACTTTAAACAATGGATAGATATTCCAGACAGAAAATCAATAAGGAGACACTGGAGTTGGATTATACCTTAGACTAAATGGACTTAACAGACATTTACGGAACATTTCATCTAATAGCAGAAGAACACACATTCTTCTCAAGCAAACATGGAATGTTCTGTAGGATAGGTCATATATTAGGTCACAAAACAGATAAATTTTAAGAAGATCAAAATCATATCAAGTATCTTTTCTAACAAGAGGAAAGCTGGAAAATTCACAAATATGTGGAAATTGAACAAGACATTTCTGAACAATAGGTAAAAGAAGAAATCAAAGGAATTCACATCGAAAATCAAAAAAATATCTTGAGATAAATGAAAATGGACAACATACCAAAACTTAGGAGATGCAGCAAAAGCAGTTTTAAGAGGAAAGTTTATAGTGATAAACACCTGCATTAAAAAAAAGAAAGATCTCAAGTAGCCTAATTTTATACCTCAAGGAACTATAAAAGAACAAACTAAACCTAAAGTTGGCAGAAGGAAAAAATAATAAAGATCAGAGCAGAAGTAAATGAAGTAGAGACTATAAAGGCACTAGAAAAGATCAATGATAGATTTGTTGAATCACACCTGGAACTGTTGTAACATAACTGTTGTATATTAGCTATATTTAAATAAAAAAACAAAACTAAATGAAACTAGGATCTGTGCTTTGAAAAAACAAAGAAAATTGACAGATCTTTAGCCAAACGCACCAAAACCAAAACAAAACAGGTTTCAGGAGACAAGATTCAAATAAATAAAATCAGAAATGAAAGAGGGAGACATTATAACCAATATAAAAGAAATACAAGGGATTATGAGACCACTGTGAACAGTTATATGGTAACAAACTGGACAACCTAGAGGAAAAGGATAAATTTCTAGAAACATACAACCTACCATGACTGAACCATGAAGAAATAAAAATCTGAACTCATTGATCACGAGTAAGGAGGTTTAATCAATAATCAAAAACATTCCAACAAATAAAACCTTAGGACCAGATGGCTTCACAGATGAATTCTACCAAATAGTTAAAAGAGTTAACATCATCTATCCCGGGTTTTGGCACCAAAAAACCAAAACCAAAAACAAACCCAAACAACAACAACAACAAAAAATCCTCCAACTCTTCAAGAAATTGAAAAGAAAGGAACACTTCCACACTTGCTTTATGAGGTCCGTATTACCCTGATACTGAAACTGGACAAGGACACTAAAAGAAAAGAAAGTGATAGGCTAGTATTTCTGATGAACATAGGTATAAAAATCCTCAACATAATAGTGAAATTCAAGGATCATACACCATGATCTAGTAGGATTCATCTCTGGGATGCAAGGATGATTCAATGTACAAAAATTAATAAATGTGATATGCTACATTAACAGAATGAAGGATAACAATGATATTATCATCCAATAGATGCAGAAAAAGCATTTGATAAAATTTAACATCCTTTCATGATAAAAAAAAAAAAAACCTCTCAACAAATGAGGCATAGAAGGAATTCACATCAATATAATAAAGGTCATGTATGACAACCCCAGAACTAAAATCGTAGTGTTGGAAAGTTAAAAGCCTTTTCTTTAAGATCAGGAACAAGACAGGGATGCTCACTCTTGCCACTTCTATTCAACATAGTACTGCAAGTCCTAGCAATGCAATTAGGCAAGAAAATAAAAGACATCTTAATTGGAAAGGGAGAAGTAAAATTGTCCCTGTTTGCAGATGACATGATCTTATATAGAGAAAATTTTAAATATTCCATCAAAAAACTGTTAGACCTGATAGAGGAATTCAGTAGAATTTCAGGATACATAATCAACATACAAAAATAAGTTGCATTTCTTTTTTTTTATTATTTTATTATGTTATATTAATCACCATACATTACATCATTAGTTTTTGATGTGGTGTTCCATGATTTATTGTTTGCGTATAACACCCAATCAGTTGCATTTCTATGTACTAACAACTATCTGAAGAGAAATTAAGAAAGCAACCCATTAACAGTAGCATCAAAACAATAAAGTGCGTAGGAATAAATTTAACCAAAGAGGTGAATGACCTGTAAACTGAAAACTGTAAGGCAATGATTAATGAAACTGAAGGATACACAAATAGGACAATATCCTTGTTCTTGGTTTGGAAGAATTAATATTATGAAAGTGTCCATACTATCCAGTGATGTGCAGATTCAGTGCAATCCCTATTAAAATTCCAATAGCACATTTCACAGGAATGGAAAAAAATATCTTAAAATTTAAAATATGGAACCTCTGAAACAAATAATACATTATACGTTAAAAAAAAAAAGAGGAAGATAGCAGGAGGGGAAGAATGAAGGAGGGGAAATCAGAGGGGGAGATGAACTATGAGAGACTATGGACTCTGAAAAACAAACTGAGGGTTCTAGAGGGAGGGGGTGGGGGGATGGGATAGCCAGGTGATGGGTATTAAAGAGGGCATGTTCTGCATGGAGCTCTGGGTGTTACACGCAAACAATGAATCACGGAACACTACATCAGAAACTAATGATGTAATGTATGGTGATTAACATAATATAATAATAAAAAAATTTGTATGGAACCACAGAAGACCCTGAATAGACAAAGCAATTTTGAGAAAGAAAACAAAGCTGGAGGCATCACACTTCCAAATGTTTCAAAATGTATTACAAAGTTATAGTAATCAAGACATTATGGTACTGGCATTAAAAAAAGTCATGTAGACTCGTGGAACAGAAGAGAGCCCAGAAATAAACCCACTCATATATAGTCAACTAATTTTGACAAGGGTGTCAAGAACACACATGGGGAAGGATACTCTTTTCAGTAAATGATACTGGGAAGACTGGATATCCACATGTGAAAGAATGAAAGTGAACCTCTATCTTATAGTATTTATAAAAATTAACTCAAAGTGAATTAAAGACTTAATTGTAAGACCTGAGAGCCTAAAACTCCTAGGAGAAAACATAGGGAAAAATCTCCTTGACATTGGTCTTGGCAATGATTTCTTGGGTAAGACACCAAAAGTACATGCAACAAAAGTTAAAATAAACAAGTGGGACTAAATTAAACTAAAGAGCTTCTATGCAGCAAAGGAAACAATAAATTTAAAAGACAACCTACAGAATGGAAGAAAATATTTGCAAATCCTATATCTGATAATGGGTTAATATCCAAACTATATAAAGAACTCATACAACTCAATAGCAAAAAACATCATCCAATTTAAAAATGAACAATGTAATGTATGGTGATTAACATAACATAATAAAAAAATAAAAAAATAAAAATGAACAAAGGACATTAATATTATTTTTCCGAAGAAGATATACCAAATGGCCAATAGGTTCATGAAAGGGTGCTCAGCATCTCAAATCATCAGGGAAATGAAAATCAAAACCACTTTGAGATATCTCCTTACATGTGTAAGGATGGCTATTACTAAAAAAAAGTCAAGAGATTACAAGTATTGGCAAGGATGTGGAGGAAAGGGAATTGTTATGCACTGTAGGTGGGAATGTAAATTGTACAGCCATTATGGAAAACAATGTAGTGGTTCTTCAAAAAATTAAAAATACAACTACTGTATGATCCAGCAATCCCACTCTAGGGTAAATAACCATAGGAAATGAAGTCAGTATCTTGAAGTGATACCTGCACTGTTACCTTCATTGCAACATTATTCATAGTAGCAAAGATATGGAAACAACCTAAATGTTCTTCAATGGATGGTTGGATAAAAAAATGTGGTATATACAATGGAATATTATTTAGCCATAATAAAGAAGGAAATCCTCTCATTTGGGACAACATGAATGAGTCTGGATGGCATTATGCAAAGTGAAATAATACAGAGAGAGAAAGACAGATACTATATGGTATCACTTGTATGTGGAATCTAAAAAACAAAACAAAACCAGTTTCATAGAAACAGATAATAGTGTGGTGGTTGCCAGGGTCTGAGAGGGAGAAAGAAATGGGAATGTGCAGGACAAAGGGTACAAACTTTTATAAGAAAAATGTTCTAATTAATATACAGCATGGTGACTATAGTTAATAACAGTCATTGTACACTGAAAGTTGCTGACAGTAGATCTTAAACATTCTCACCAGAAAATAAGTAAATTGATAAATGATTGACACCCAACTGATTTTGACTAACATTCTTAATTTTTTAAAGAGATTTATTTATTGATTTATTTGAGAGGGAAGGAGAGAAGAGAGAACAAAGCAGACTCCATGCTGAGCACAGAGCCCCAGGGCTCAATCCCAGGACCCTGAGATCATGACCTGAGCCAAAACCAAGAGTTGGAAGCTTATTTGACTGCATCACTCAGGTGCCCCTCAATTTTTTTTTTTTTAACATTTCTTTGGTAGTTAAGAGGTTAAGTAAACTTTTTCCTTTAAATGAATTCCTCATATTTTCAATAAGGGTAGGAAAAGTGACTGAATTCTGAAAATAATATTTGGGTTTTAGCTACTTTTTGTGCTAAGGAAATTTCTGGACTTTTTGTTTTCCCTGTGTAACTTTTAACTCAGTTATTATCCAGTGCTGAATTTGCACTTTCATAAGAATAAGGTAACAACTATTCTCCGTTTCCTTATTTTGTTATATGGTTTGCTGTACTTCAGTAAACTTAGAATGTTCAATGAATTTTTGAATTTGGTACAATTGAATTCTTATGTCACTTGGATAATTGTTGGACAATTCAAACACATTTTTCTATACCTAGGCCCATTAGGTAAGACATCTCAGTGGAGGCATTTTTAAGTGTTTTAGTAAATTGTTGAGAACTAATCTCTGGTATGTATTTACCAAATATTGGCTGAATGACTAAGTTAATGTCTTGAATGAATGAAATGTTTATACAAACTAAACATGTCAGTTTCCCAAGAAAATGACCAATTTAAAGGACCTTTCAGTTGTCATATGGATTTGTGGAATTTGTAGGGAAACCCGAAACAGGAGGCAGCAGCTGTTGATAGAATAATGCAACCGAGGCCACACTTAGAGTAATTAATTCACAGATGTAGACAAATATTGGCAATAGACCTGGTGAATCTTTATTTCATTAAGCTGTCTCAGAAGCTTCATGGAAGGCACCGGATATTGAAATAAAATAAAATCTCCAACTCTGGGCAGTAGAAAGGTGGCCATTAATTTCATGGCAGTATGAAGCCATGAGTTAAAATCATGTACTTTTTTAAAATGTAAAAATATAAACTAAGTTATACAAACAGATAACCTCAATATTTTCTGAGTGATTAAATTCCTTGGGGAAAGCTGGATTGAGATTAAGATTTCTCCATATAATTCTTAATCTTCTTTGTCTTTACTTACAGATAAATGAATGAGGTATATAGAAAGAGTTAATAGGAAAAAAGCATAACTTACTAGAACTAAATGTTAACAAAAACTTTGAGGTTGATTTTTGGATTAGTTATTGCCCGCTTTGTCTCTTCAGACAATCCTTTCCTTTATATGATTTGAAATGTTTTAGATATAGGTTGGATTTTATTTTAATTAAGATTAATACCATACCAATTTGCAGAAGAAAAATTATTTCATTTATTTTAACTCAATAACTTTTGTATGTTCTTTCTCTCTCTTTCCTGTGTTTTTAATCAATGAAACCTGAATAGCAGAGATTACTGTCATATACAGGGAATCTCAGAAATTATGCATCCTGAAAGGAGTTTTAAGACTCATCCAAATAGGTGCCTGGTTGGCTCAGTTGGTTAAGTGTCCAACTCTTGATTTTGGCTCAGGTCATGATCTCAGGGTCATGGGATTGAGCCCTGCATCTGGCTCTGTGCTGAGCGTGGAGCCTGCCTAAGATTCTCTCTCCCTCTCCCTTGGCCGCTATCCCCATTCTCACTCTCTCTCTCAAATAAATACATCTTAAAAAAAAAAAAAAGACTCACAGTGTGCCTGGGTGGCTCAGTTGTTTAGCATCTGCCTTTGGCTCAAGTCATGATCCCAGGGTCCTGGGATGGAGCCCCGTGTCAGGCCCCCTGCTCAGCAGGGGAGTCTGCTTCTCCTTCTGCCTCTCTTGCTCACCCTGCTTGCACTCTCTCTCTCAAATAAATAAATAAAATCTTAAAAAAAACTCATCCAATTAAATAAATGCAGTGGGTCTGCACATTGTTCCTCATTGTAACTCCCAGAATTTAGCCTTGGTACTTACCTTGGTGCTCAATGAGGTGCCCAATTCCTGGCCATATCCATTCCCATACCAGATCTGGAATTCATAGCTTTTGTAATGTGACAGGTCTTAGTTCACAAAACTGAAGTTGAGACAGAAGACAGCAACAGACAATGAGTTCTTACTGCTGTTAGATCAAGTGTAATCATGTCATTGTGGCCCTCAAGCCATCTATGTTGATTTTAGTTGATTTAGCTGACTAACCTCCCTTCCAGGAACTTCTCAAACCATACAGTCTTTCATGTGTCATAAAAATTCCTTTTCTAGCTCTGTACTTACTGTGTTTACTGTGTCTTGAATTTTATTTTACCCTTACTAAGTTTGCTAATTCTTCAAAGCCCATTTCAAACCCTATTACTTCATTGATCGTCAATAGAAGCAAGCTATATTTTGCTCTAAAATGGAAAGAGTTTTCTATATTATGCCGCTCAGTTTTGTCTTTAAGCATGCATTCTGCTTGTAAATTACTATATGTGTTTCAGAGCTCATCTTAAGTGGATCTGTTTTGTAAAGCTTTTCCCAAATTGCATACACCCCTTATGTGATGTTCTTGAGCAAAATGAGTCAGTTAAACAAAATTGAGTGCATATGATCCTGTGTCTCCTCTGCCTGATGTCTACTGATTTTTTAAAACTGGGTTAGGGGTGCCTGGGTGGCTCAGTCATTGGGCGTCTGCCTTCGGCTCAGGTCAAGATCCCAGCGTCCTGAGATCGAGCCCCGCATCGGGCTCCCCGCTCCGCGGGAAGCCTGCTTCTCTCTCTCCCACTCCCCCTGCTTGTGTTCCCTCTCTCGCTGTGTCTCTCTCTGTCAAATTAATAAAAATCTTTAAAAAAAATAAATAAAATAAAATAAAACTAGGTTAAATATCATCTGCTCTGGGAAAACATTTTTTGATTCCAAAGGGAGATCTCCTTAATATAAGTTCTCATAGCACTGAGTATTTTTCATAGCACATGAACTTTTATTTAATTGTGCCTGAAGTCCCTATTATATCATGCTCTTCTAACTGGATTACATTACTTGTTCATTAATGTGTCCCCAGTGCCAGTCAGGGATATGTTGCTTGACACAAAATGGGTAATCAATAAATTGTTTATTTAATGGATCTTTGAATTTATGAATCCTCCATCTCTGGTAAGATTAAGTGACTTGAGGGTTTCCTTTATGGGCCCTTTTTGTTTAGCATAAATGTTTATATATAGAAGACAAAATATTTATTCCCTTGTTTCTACATGACTATAGCAAGTAAAGTAGGAAGAAAGGAGACAGGAAATGCTAAACACTGTTGGGAGAGAACTGATGGGTAGTAGATGATTCCAGGCTTTTGGAGGCCTAATTTTCCAGTCCTGAGTCTCAACAGTTTGAACCTTGCCCCATATACTTAGAACAGGAGTCATCCTGTTTTGTTTTTTTAATTATCTGGGTTAAGGAAAATAAGTAACTACCCTTGCTTAGCTCATAATCAAAAGGCTCCTGTGGTGGATTACTCCACTCTGCTATTATCATTACTCTTTAAACCTCCATGTATTTGGTAATCATAGTATCTCTTTATATATTCTTCAGTCATTTTCTAGGACTCTGTGCCCCATTTGTCAAGCAAAACCAGAGATAACCTAGAGTAGGAGCTGATGCATTTTCTTTGTATGATCTTTTTCTGCCCACCAGCTTTTAAGATAGGAGTACAGTATATATGCAAAAAGTTAAAATGCTATAAGTGATACTTGTGTGGATATAATTCATATCTTAGAATACAGAAAGTGACATCCAGCAAGATCAGGAAAGATATATAGAAATTCAGAGGAATCTGGAAGTATCTGCTGTTGTTTGCTTCTTTGTATTCTGTCAGCTGCTCTGCACAGTGGGCAAGGTATGGATCTAAAAGCAGATCTGAGTTCTCATTCCACATCTCAGGCTCAGCTGCAGGCATCCTAGACAGCTGAGTCCTCAGCCATGATATAGTAAGAGGCTTGAAGAGCAGGGATGCCCTTGACCCCAACACCATTCTGGATAAATGCTGGAGAGTCATGAAGAACAGTTATCATGAAGAAGGTTTGATGCTCCTGACAATGGAGATAGTCATCATCTTGGGATTCTTACCTCTTTGTACCCTAGATGTTTTTGGTTCTTGAAGTCAGTACTTCTGCATTTAACCTTCATTCTCTTGGGTTTTTGGTTTACTTATCCAGAGGTGCATGTTTGTTTTGGTACCGCAAATGATTCTGGGCCTGCTGTGGTCACTTTGATTCATTAATGCTATAATTCTCAGCAAACTTTGAAATAACATTTACCTGTCCTTGGGCATTACCTCTTAGTCATTGCTTTAGAACTAGACTTTCTCTGAACTACTAGTTCTGTAATTGCTCTTGGATAAGGACATGCAAATGTTTTTAAAAGCATCTTTGTTCATGAAGATATCCAAAAGGAATGCTAATTCAATGGAAGGAGAAGTAAAAGAGGAGCCCAAGAGGATAATTGGTACAGTTGTTCACCAAACGATCTGTCTCAGGGACACACTGAAGAGGCCCATCCTAGGTCAGGTCTTCAGGGGTGGCTCCCGGCTCAGGCTAGGGCTCCTGTCAGTGAGTCCTCTGAGTGAGTCATAGGACCATGGTACCTATGGTTAGAGTGTTCAGAGAAGAGGCAGAAAGGATTAAAAAAAGAAAACAAAAGAAAACCATATATAGTAACCTATTGATCTATTTCTGGAATATAACCCATTCTTCAGCTGAAATTGAATTCTAGTTCCATTGTGTGTATGAATGTTTGTGTGGGTTGGGTGGGTGTAAGACTGTGATTCTCAATCTTGGTTTGTGACAACATTGATAATTTCCAAGGTTGTGGCAAAATTCTTAAAAAAAGAAGACCAAACATTTTAAAAAATTGCTTACTAAACTTCTGTCATGGAACTTTTAAAGAGTAGACAAAAGTGCAGTTTAATTAGTTCCCACTTCGACTGTCCTCTCTCCTGAGATTTTGGAAATTATATTTGAGATGTGAATAACATGTGTAACTTTTATAATTTTTAAGGAATATTGAGCAGAGTGGGAGATGATACTGATTATGAAATCAATTATAAATCTTGAAAACATTGAAGAAGTATATCAGATATGGATGGAAGTTATGAAATATTTACAGTAGCTATTTTGACATTAAATTAGGCACTATTATTGAAAGATATACCAAAATTAATTTGAATTTTTTTTAAATACAAGGTTTTTTTTTTTCTTATTTATTTATTTTTTGCTTCAGTCTTGCCTATTAAAAGCAGGCAGGGCTACCCTTGGTACACAGCCATGTCTCTCCTATGACAATTCTACTCTAAAGTGATCTATTTTTTGAGAGCCAGTTCTTTAATAAAGATGGCGGAATGAGCCCCCTTAACCTCATGGAAAGCCTTTGGCCCAGTGTCAGTCAGGGATATGTTGTGTGTGTGTGTGTGTGTGTGTGTAGTTTCTGGGCTATGCTGTAATTAATGATGTATAAAGTGGCTCTGAATTGTTGATAGGATAACTGTCTGAGAAAGAGGAGTTTTCCTTTTGATAGAAAATTATGAAATTTGCCTTGGGACAAAATAAGCAAACTGAATATTGCCCACTGCTTTTGCCAATTTAGTAATTATGTATAAAACTAATTGGGGAAAAATGAGGAAATCCTCTAGGAAGAGGAGCAGGAGAAAAAGCAGCTTTCTCACCCGGCCCACTTTGACCCCTAAAAGTACTGCCTGTAGGAGTGCATCTGTGAGGTGGACCTGGGTCTGGTGCCAGGTCCTGTGCCGTTACCCAAGGAGATCACAGGGAAGTACAAAGCAACACTGAAAACCAGCACCCAGGACTAAGGCCTCAGGCCACACCCAGGGAAGCCATAATCTCTTTGCTGTAAGAGGGTCTCCTTCACATACCTGCGTGAAAGGACATGGGAGGGTCGGTAGAGTATCTGCAGTAGAGCTGCTAGATGAATATCCTCTCTCCATCAGGTCAATAAAATGTTTCCTGATCTCAAAACAACAACAACAAAACCCCCCAGTCCATCAGAGGTAAAACTGTAGAAACCATAAAGTTCTGTTCTTGACATTTACAAATGATTGTCTCAAGTCTAATTAGCATTTAGCTTGCTTTTTCCAATGGAAGGATAATGTGTGTATGGATCCAAGAGCTTAGACTATTGTATGCCATTCACTTTTGGATTATGAAAGAGAACTTCTGTGGCTAAGGACCAAGGAACATGGTATTTTTTAAACATTTATGCTGCCACCTGTATTTTGGGCTTTGGCTCTTTGTTGTATTTATAAAACACTATCTAAGAAAACCTAGGCTGCCTTTGCAAGTTAGTTATTTTATTCTGTTGAGACATCCACAAAGATGCCTTGACAAAAGTGCTTTTCTTTATGGTAAAACACAACAAATTGATTTACAAAACCATGTAAACCAATATTGACTCTAAAAATGGGTTTTTAAAAATACTGTGTAATGTAGCAGATCCTGAAGAGCAAAGCTTCTTATGTCTTGACAAAAACATAACTGTTTAGGTTTAAAATAGTATTGTTACTAAGGAATTTTGGTTTGCTTATTTTTTTAGATAGTTGGTAAAAGTTTCTTTAGATATCTTGGCAGTCACTGAATCAAAGTTCTGAAAGCCTATAAAAGAGTAAGTTCATCGGAGTTCAGTAAATTATAAAATAATGAATAGTTTAGAAGTGAAAAAATAAATTCTACTTCTAATACTATTATTGCATTGATATTATTACATTACATTGTATACAATAAAACAAGGAATTTCAAGAAGGGTAGTGGGAAAAGTGCAACATTTTAAAGATCTAGATTCAGAATACTTTGCTATTTTTGTTAGAAAGCAGTTGAGTATTGTGACTGTCTAGTTTGAAAGTGTATTGGTGTAATGTGATTACTGATTATTTCTAAAGGTGTTAGCAAACTAACTTTCTCCTCTTTTAAAAATATCTAACTACTAGAGGGCACCTGGGTGGCTCAGTCGTTAAGCGGCTGCCTTTGGCTCAGGTCATGATCCCAGAGTCCTGGAATCGAGTCCCACATCGGGCTCCCTGCTCAGCGGGAAGCCTGCTTCTCCCTCTCCCACTCCCCCTGCTTGTGTTCCTGCTCTCGCTGTCTCTGTCTCTGTCAAATAAATAAATAAAATCTTAAAAAAAAAATAACTACTGGATAAATTATAAACCTAATTTTTTTAGAGAGTTAGCTAATTTGGAGGCACAACTACTTTAATGCTTAGTCCTTAAAATCAACATAGAAAGTCTTAGGTATAGTCCTGCTGAGTCTGTTACTTCCTGGAAATTCTTGCTGCAGGTTTTATAATGACATCAAGTGTTCTATGGGTCTGGACTCCTGCTATTCCTGGATGCTATTTTCATCAGCCTCTCCAGTTGTGTGAATGATTCATATTCATTCCCCCCCTCTCTGTCTCTGTGTCTCTGTGTCTCTCTCTGCAAATAGCTCTTTTATTGAGAGCAACACTAATTCAGTACTGCTCCCTGTAGATAATTTTAACAGTGATAGCTGAACTTTGTTTTTCTCCCAGGTTCCCTTATAGTTTTCAGTGTATCTCAGTTTAGCTTTGTGCAATAAATTACCAGATACACTGTTTGGTGGCAGGGCCAAAATGACTGTCTTATTTCTTATATGCTGTATTAATTTTGTATTGCTGCATAATAAATTACCACAAAGTTAATAGTTTATAACAATAAAAATTTATGATCTCAGTTTCTATAGGTGGGTCCTCTGCCCGGGGTCTCATCAGGTCTCAAGAGTATTACCTGGGGTTGTGGTCTTACCAGGAGTTTGGGGTCTTCTTCAAACCCCATTCAAGTCATTAGCCGAATTTACTTTCTTGTGGGTGTAGGACTGAGGACCCTCTTTTCTTGCTGTCAGCCAGAGGTCACTCTCAGCTCTTAGGGGAGCTGTCCAGGTTCTAGCCATATAGTTCTTTTACAATGTAAAGGATTAGTTCTTCAGAGCTAACAGGAGAATCTCTTTTGTATTTGAATTCCAGTCTATTTTGAATAACTCTTGCCTAATTAAGAATAATTAAAATAACTTCTCTTTTGACTCACTCAAAATTTATCGCAAAATTCCTTTGTCTTTATCATATAACTTAATCTTGGGAGTAAAATTCGACATATTTACAGACCTGTCCATACTCAAGGGAAACAAAATTATGAAAAGAATGTGTGTAAAAGGGGGTAGGATCAAAGTGCTGAGTAAAAGGTATATTAGTGAGTGCTGTGACTAGAGGCTTATGGGTCTATAACTTCAATAACCCTGTGGCTGCCATCTGCATTTATTGTCCATAGCCCTTATTTTACGATTAGTGAGTGCTTTGGGCTTCTTAAAAAACTGTATTTTTAGCAGCAAAATAAATATTAAATAACTTCTTTAATTACTATTAACAGGGGCACCTGGGTGGCGCAGTCGGTTGAGTGTTGGACTCTTGGTTTTGGCTCAGGTTGGACTCTTGGTTTTGGCTCAACTCTCTCAGAGTTGTGGGATTGAGCCCTGAATCCAGCTCCGTGCTCAGCACAGAGTTTTCTTGTTTCCCTCTGCCTCTCCTTTTGCCCCATCCCCCCACTCTCTCTCTCTAAAATAAATAAATGAATGTTTAAAAAGAAAATTGCTATTATGACTTGAAAATAATATGAAGATTTATTGAGAAAAAGATGTATGTTTATTTAGGGATAATGTTCAAGAATCTGAATGTAGTATACCCTATCAGGTATTCTATATGGAGAATCTGATCTTTAAAAGTAGAGTGCTTTAGTTATCCTCCTTGGTTGTCCTCTTCCATGCCCTAGTTAAACATATACATATGCTCAGCAAATCTACAGATGAAACAAAACTAATAGCATTAGTAAATATATTACAGTTACAGAATTGAAATCCAAAAAATATTCTAACAGAATAAAAGCAGTTGACTGAATTTAACGAGATAAAGTTTGATAGGTATAAATAGAAAGCTCTACATTGCTGTTTTTCCTAAATAAAAAACATTGTCTCAGGTACAGATTGGTGAATAGATGGCTTCGCATATGTCTTAAGTATGAAAGAAGACTTAGAAATTGTGGTTAACATTGAATTCCATGTGAGCTAATTGTAGTATATGGTTGCCAGAAAAAGCTGATGGGGTATTTAAAAGTATGGGAGGTAATAATCCTGCCATATCTTTTAATCAACAGAGTGAGTAAACTGCATCTCTGCTCTCTTTTTTTATTTCCTTTTCTGATGTATCCAAAATAATTTCTCAAGGTTTGAAAGCATCTTTTATACCTATTTATGTATTAACATTTTTTCTATTATGCTTATTAAATATAAATCTCTTTGTATTCATGTTATGTCATTAATTTGTACCAGTGTTTATTTTGAACATCCTTAATTTTTAGCTGCAGTTTTTAAGTGATGTAGGTCCATTTTCATATGGGTATATCTACTTACACAATTAGTCTTCTTTTGCAAGTTTCTTGTCCTTCAACCAAGCCTTGTCTTCTGTCCAACAGGATTAGGGAAAATGAAGAGTATGAAAAATTCTCCCCTCTGTTGCTTATTCTTGCTCTCTTATATGCCTCCTGAATTTTGGGGTTGTATAAATGCCTTTCTTCCTCAAAATGGGAGTAAAATGTGGTTTTACCAGTTGATTCCAAGGCTGTATATTTAATAAAAATAGTCTCTAGCAAGCTGATTCCTTGAGATACTTTTAGCTACCAGAGAATTTCCCTTGGTACCCAGAACCAAATGGAGAGGTCTAAAACATTTAAGACAAAAAACTTGAGGCCGATTTTTTTTTTTAAGATTTTATTTATTTATTTACCAGAGAGTGAGTGAGCGAGAGAAACAGCACGAGAGGGGAGAGGGTCAGAGGGAGAAGCAGGCTCCCTGCGGAGCAGGGAGCCCGATGCCGGGCTCGATCCCAGGACTCCGGGATCATGACCTGAGCCGAAGGCAGTCGCCCAACCAGCTGAGCCACCCAGGCACCCCTTGAGGCAGATTCTTTTTTTTTTTTTAAAGATTTTATTTATTTATTTGAGAGAGAGAGAGAATGAGAGACAGAAAGTATGAGAGGGAGGAGGGTCAGAGGGAGAAGCAGACTCCCTGCCGAGCAGGGAGCCCGATGCAGGACTCGATCCCGGGACTCCAGGATCATGACCTGAGCCGAAGGCAGTCGCTTAACCAACTGAGCCACCCAGGCGCCCCCGAGGCAGATTCTTAAACTAGGTATAAGAAACTGCTCTTTCAGGGTACTAGATCATCATTACATAAAGCATGCAGGCATGCATTTTCTCATTCATTTATTCATTTATTTCTGCATTCAAAATATACTTAATATAAAACTTAGCTGCATTATAAGTACTATAATAATTCCTATATCTTAATTTTCTAGCTTAAAAAACAAGAATGCTTCAGTACAAAATGTCTGTTGAACCAGAGGCCTCTTTTAGCCTTTAAACACGGCTGCTAGACGGACTTCCTCACTTTCTCCCTCCCTTCTCTCCCTTCCTCCCTTTCTTCTTTTTTTATTATGAAACCTAGTATGCATATAAATGAATGTATATAATGTATCTTAACAGAGTTAGTAATAATATCAACAACAACAATAATATGAAGATCCATGTAAATACCATTCAGCTTCTAAAATAAATGTTTGAAGCCTCCTATGAGTTTCTCCCAAAATGCATCTTCTTGCTACTGCCTACTCTCTTTTATAAGGGAGATTTTTAAGAAAAGTTTCAAATGTTTCTTTGCTTTTTTCATAGTTTATATTATATGTATATCTCTAAACAATAACATTTTTAGTTTTGATTTTTGCAATTTATACTTATATTTTTTGCAATTTATACTTATTTTGTTTAATATAAGTTTTTTATATTTATCCTTATGGATGTGTGTAGCTATATTCATTCATTGAATTTTGATGTTGCATACTATGTTACTGTATAAATATACCATATATTTTTTTTAAAGATTTTATTTATTTTTTAGAGAGCGAGCGAGAGAGAAACAGCATGAGAGGGGAGAGGGTCAGAGGGAGAAGCAGGCTCCCCGCTGAGCCGGGAGCCCGATGTGGGACTCGATCCCAGGACCCTGGGATCATGACCTGAGCCGAAGGCAGACGCTTAACCATCTGAGCCACCCAGGCGCCCAAAATATACCATATTTTATTTATCAGTTCTGTGGTAGTGAACATTTATATTGTTTTCAGTCCTACCCCCCACTTTTTTTTTTTCTTCTATCAAGAACAGTGCTTTAGTAAGCATTCTTAGACCTATTTCCTGGTGCATGTGTGCAAAAATTCCTCTAAGTAAGATTACTGCTGGGTCACACACTAGATGGATTCTCCTCCATCTGTAATGCCAAAGTGTTTCCTGAAGTGGCTCTACCAATTTGTATTCTCACCAGTGTTGTGGGAGTTCTAGTGTTCTGCCACATCCACAGCCTTTGGTATTGTCTAATTCTTTAATTTTGATTTATATGGAGGATGTGAAATGGCATCTCATTGTGGTTTCAATTTTCATTTCCGTGCCTACTAATGAGATAAACTTTTTTTTCTTATGTTAATTGATCATTTATGTTTCTACTACATGGTAAAATGACTGTTTTATTTTCTTTTTTCTATTTGCCTTTTATGTTGCTCGTATTACTGATTTGTAGGATTTAAGTATATATAAATCCTTTGGTGGCTTAATGTGATTATCTTCTGTTTGTGGGTTGTATTTTAAAAATTCTCTTGATCACAACTCCTTCTAGTGCCTTTGAGGAACCAAAGTTAATTTTATTAGCTATTTAAAAACTTTAGATTTTTATGATTTGTGCTTTTTGCATCTTTTAAAACAAATCCTGTCTTACCCCAAAATCATAGAAATATTTTTCTATAATTTCTTCTATGAGTTTTAAAATTTTGCCATTCCTATTTATTTGTCTACTTGGATGTGATTTTTGTTGTGGCAGAAGGTAGGAATTCATTCTAATTTTTTTTTTTAAACATCACTCAGGGGTCAGCAAACTTTCTGTAAAGGACAAAATAGTAAATATTTCAGGCTTTTCAGGTCATACGGGCCCTATTGTAATATTTAACTCTGCCATTGTAGCCCAGAAGCAACCAAGGACAAAACTTGAATGAATGAGCAGGAGTCTTACTTGATTTGGCCTATGGAGTGTAGTTTGCCAGCCTCCGATATGGGTGACTAATTGTCTCAGATACATTTTTGTTTCTTTTCCCATTGATGTCCAGCATTTGCTTTGTTGTATAATACTTACATATATGTGTGAGTCTGTTTCTAGGCTCTGCATTTTTTTATTCTTTTAGTTGTTTGTTCCTGTTCTGTCATCCCACTTCCTAATTATTATAGCTTTATTATAAGGCTTGATATCTGGCAAAGGACAAAAACTCCCTCCTACTCTTCTTTAGATGTGTCTTGTCCTTTTTTGGCTATCCCTCTTCTACATGAATCTTAAAAATCAACTTGAGTGCTATAAAAACTCCATTTAGAATTTGATTGAATTGTATTACATCCACTTGGGGAGAACTAAGATTAGAATATTGTATTCCTATTCCTATTTATCTCTCCTTTTATTTGGGTCATCTTTAATATCTTACACTAAAGTTTATAGTATTCTCTTAGGTCTTGCACATCACTTTTTAGATTTATTCCTAGTTACCCAACTTTGGTGTTACTATGGTAAATGGTATCTTTCTAAAAATTGCATTTTCTAATAATTGTTGACGTGTAGAATTTCAATCAGAATTTACATGCTGATTTATCAGCTTAACTCTCTTAATAATTCTGATGCTTTTCTTTGGGTTTATTGTCTTTGCACAATGACAGTTTTGTTTCTTTCCACTCCTCATATTTTTTATTTATCTTTTTTTATTTCACTGACTACAGCCTCTAGTATGATCATGATTAGAAGTAATGAATCCGTGTATTTTCCTTGCTTTTTAAAGAATGATTCAACTTTTTCACTACTGTGTATGATATTTGTGGTAATTTTTTTGTTTGGAAGATTATTAGGTAAAGGAATTTGCTATATCTGATAATTAGAGTTTTAGGTTTGATTCTTTATCTTTTTTCCTTCTGACTCTCTCTCACAGAAGCTTTTTTTTTGTATTGTGGAGCCGTATCTCTCAGAATATCATCTGTAGATATCTTTTAAGCCTGGATCAAAGTGTGTTCTTTCAAGAGAAGAATTGCGTTTGCTTTTGCTAGTGTGGTCACTGTCATCTCAGGACCCCTTCAAACTAATTTTTGGCCTGAGACTTTTTAGGCCACTCAGTTAATATGAATTCCTATGCAAGGTAGACTTTTTTCTTTTTTCCCAAAGAATCCAGAGTTAAAGCTAAGAATGACTGGTATTATTCTTTCAGTGGGATAGTTTTTGGGTTTCTCTTCTCCCCCCATGCACATGTTCTGAGGATGTCATACCTGGAATGCATCAGGTTTAAGGGAGCTTCTCTTGTTTGACCTTCCATTCTAAAAGGGCCTTTGGCTTTGTCTTCTGTTTTTTATATGTAGCCGATTAAAACTCGGGGTCTAGGTTAGCAAGAATTGCCAGATACTTCAAAGCAACTGCCAGTTCCCATGCTACTTATTTCTGAGGATTTGTGCTTTGTTTTTATTCTGGCCTTTGAGGAGTTCTCTTAATTTCTTGTCAGATGGGAAATGCATTAGAGAAAATTTTTAAAAACCTTTTATTTGGCATTTTTGGTTGTGCTATACTAGGAAGAGATTCTGTCAACATCAGTTCTGCTATATTACCAAAACCAGTATTTCCCCTTTGATTATGGTGACAGCCTCCTGTCCTGAGCTATAGCCTACCTGACCATGGCTAAACTTTAAATCAGTATTTCTCAAACTTTGCTGCACATTGAAACCACCTGGGAAGCTTTTAAAAATCCTGATGCTCAGGCCACACTCCAGATAAACTAGATTAGAATATCCACTCCAGATAAATTAGATTAGAATATCTGAGACATCAGTAACTTTTAAAGCTCCCTCAGGATTCCATTGTAAAGTCAAGGTTAAGAACAACTCCTTAAAATCTGGCTGCCCATTTTGATTCATGTCTATTCCTATTCACCTGCCTTTGCACTTTCCTCAGCCAGACATTTTACTTTTGAGGCCAGGTGACCACATTCACAATTCCAATGCTCTTGATCCTCTTCAAACCAATATGCTTTTGTATAACTAAATCTACTCTACCTGTGGTCAACTGGATAAAAAAATGTTCAGCTGGTTTTATTTTTCTTTACAACATTCTATTTTTTCTTTTGTATCTTTCACAGTATGCTGATGCAATTTTGTTTTCCTCTGCTGAGAAATTTTTAGTGCAAAGTCTCTTAATTTGCTAATTAATTCTGATAGACTAGTTTCAGAGTCTCAGCAAATCACTGTGTGATATGCTTAGATTATGAATAGTTTAGCACAGAAAATGATGTAATTTCAGTGGAATAAATTAGAGTCAATTAACATGGCAGAGTCAGTTATCTTTTTGAATAATGCAGATTTGTTCAGAAAAGCACTCTGTTTTATTTGTAAAGTGATCCATGATTTTAACTACTATGACTACCATCACCCTTTTCCCTTTGGGGATAATAAAAGAGGAGAAAATAAATAACAAGGGCCGCTAGGCCAGATGTTGCAAAACAGAGAGGTACGGTTGTCACCAGATTTTGTTCTAGGTCAGAGTATGTTAATTAACCATAACATGTTACTAAATGCTGTGTTTTATGGCTTTAATGTAATTCTTAGAGCATCTAAAAATGTGACACAATTATAAATTTATAATTATTTCTTCAGGGGAAGTAATCATGACATTTCCTGCAAGTAAAACAAGTTGTTTCACTTTCTGGAGCTTTCTTATGTATCTTTTGGGGCTTGGAACCAAGTAGGGTAAACAGAGATCTAGCTACAATATTAGCAAATGGTTAGTTTAACACATTAATTTTAGTGTCTACAAGATAGAAGATATCTCCCCAAGTGAACAGATGGCTTAACTGGGAATGGTAGATATCTCATGATTTAATGGTGAGAGTTGTGGTCTGGAAAGCTTTAGAGAAAAATCACATTCTTTGAGCAAGTTGGTCTTCAGAAGCCTGCTATTTCTTTCCATAATAATGGACAATTATCATTATTCTTCTCAGGGGAACATTGTGTGGAATAACTAATTAATGATTGCAGTGCACTTTGGAAGACATTCTGAGTCACTTTTCAGTATTTTACGTTTTAGTTTCAGGAGAAAAGGAGTATGGATAAAAGAAACCTAGGAGAAAGCTCTTATTTCCAGATCTTGTGAAATGATTTTTCTGACATGTTAATAGATTTAGTTCCTTTTCAAAGATGCTGTTATAATTTTATTTCATGCTTAAAGATGCTTTTTACTATTTTTCAAAAGTTCTGTTGCTGTGTGATGATCCTGTGTGCCTAGAAATGGCTGTAAGTTCCAGTACATGGTGTGATAAATTTTATATAAGTGTTATCTGTTGGCTCTCTAAAATAAATAAATAAATAAAATCTTTAAAAAAAGAAAGGGGCACTGGGTGTCTCAGTCGGTTAAGCCTCCGACTCCTGGTTTTGGCTCAAGTCATGATCTTAGGGTTTTGAGATCGAGCCCCACGTCTGGCTCTGTGCTCAGCCCTGAGTCTGCTTGGGATTCTCTCTCTCTCTCCTCCTCTCTCTACCGCTCCTCGTGCTCATGTGTGTGTGCGTGTGCGCACAGGCGCATGCACACACATGCCCACACACTCTAATAAAATAAATACAATCTTTAAATGTTATCTGTTGGTTAATGCTATCTTTTGGTATTTGGAGACCTGAATTTTCATCTTATTGAACATATTTCTGGTTTATTTTCAAGAAAGCCATCCCTAATTGTCAGACATCAGGTGTTTTTGACAATGGCTCTTATTTCCTAAACCAGTTATGTGGTAACTAGTTTCCAAATATCCCTCCCTCCCAGTGAATCATACCCTCCGGTATTTATGCCCTTGTCTAGTCTTTCACACATTGAATCTGGGCTGGCTTTTTGTAACCGGATTGATAATGTACATATTTTAAAGCCAGGTTGTAAGTCCTGCAACTTCTGCTCTGATTTCTTGGGGTGCTTGCTCTGGGGAAACCAACTGCCATGTTAAAAGTCCAGCTAATCTTGAGACTTGCATTCTGCAAGGCTGCTCAAGCGAGGCATTTGAAGGAGTCACTTGGGAAGAAAATATGTATAAATACACATGCATATATATTTGTCCAGTTCACAGCTATAACAGCCATCCCAGCTGAAGTACCAGACATGTGAGTATGGAAGTACCTTGGGTGTCCAGACCAGTCAAGCCTTCAGCCTGACTCCAGGCCCACTGCATAAAAGAACCTAAACAAGAGCTGCCCAAGGGACCCTAATCAACACACGGAACTACGGGTGGGAACAAAATATTCTTGTTTGAAGCCCCTAAGATTTGGGGTTTGTTATACAACAGAGAGAACTGGAACAAGGGGCAATGAAGAGTTTGGCATGGGTTGCTACACTGGTATCACAGTGTGTTTGTTTTTGTTTCATTTTTATTACCTTTGCCAGTAGTATCAAGCAGATTCTTCCTAAGCCAAGATGATGTTCTTGAAACTTGTCACAGTGAAATCTAAAAGAGTACCTTTTTCTAGTCTCATGCTTGCTTGAAACCAGAATTGACCCTGTGACCTATTTTTAATATTTCAGGAAGCCTAACTGAAATGGTATGTTTACTCAGGATAAGGCTACATACATGTGTTAAGACAGTACATTGCTTTGCTTTTGTCTGTATTTATCAATCCTTCAATGTAGCTCATTGAAATGAATTATACTTAAAATCAGTGTTTTTGCTGTTGTTTGTTCTTATAGATAGACTGTCTTAAAACATGAGATTCTTTTGAGGCAAGTAACAAGTGTTTTCTTAGTATATATTAGGCTTTGTTAATGTTTCCCAGTATCTAGTTCTTCTCCTCTTCTAAGCCCACAGAAGACTGTACCTACTTACATTCAGGTTGAGCTGTGTATTGGTCTGGACAATGGAAAATGGGCTGTGAGCAGAAATTATGTGTGTTATTTCTAAGCCCAAGCATTTATTGCTGGCATAAAATATATCACACCCTCCCTTCCCCTGCTACAGTCAACAAGAACATGTGTTCCAGATAGTGCAATTTCAAAGTGGAGAAATGTCTAATATCCTGGATCTCTATAGTGGCCACGTAGAGCAGTCTTCAACAGACTTGAGTTGGGCATGTAATATGAATGAAAAATAAAATTTTCTTGTGGATTTCAGGATTAATTTTTTAAATGTAAATTATTTTTTTAATGAGTTAGTATAAGCTAACCTATCTTAATACAATATACTAAGGTATTTTTCTCTCTTAAAATAATGACTTACAGCAAGAAATGGGAGAGATGGCATGCTTCATGGATCTCTAAGCACTTAGCTCTGATTAGTTAATTGTAGAAAGCTCATAGCAAGGCAGTGAGAGAATGAAAGACCTCTCAACTGACTACAAAGGAGAAGAGAACAGGTAGGAAAACTGGAATTCTACAGACAGGCTGATCCTAGAGAGAATTTTTTGGCAGAAGAACTAGGATAGTGGGGGCTCTGAAAACAAAATTTTCCTTTTTGGTTTTGTTCAGAACTGTTTCTGATCTTTTTTCCCCCCAAAATCCAGTCTCTACTTTGATGCCAGAGTGGTATTTTCAAAATGACGATCTGCTTAAAACGTATCAGTGGCTTTACGTTATTATGTGAATAAAGATCAGTATTCTTGGATTGATATGATTTATCACACTCTTCACCTTCTCTGTTGCAGCCATACTGGATTTTTAAGGTCACGTTCTTTATCTGAAATCTTTTCTTTACTCCCCATCCTTCCAACCTCCCACTCTTTTCCTAGTTAATCCTACTCAGCCTTCAGATCTCAACTCAGTCTTCACATTCAGGAACCTTGCTCTGACCATTAAGGACTTTTGTTAAAGGCATTCATAAACTGAGTTTCTTTCTTTCAGGGCAATCACCTCAGTTTTTAATTTACATTTTTAAATGTAATTATTTGACTAATAGTTGTCTTTCACTGCATGGTGATGGGACCTTGTTTGTGTTTCCTCAGCGTTATATTCCCAGTGTCCAGGAAATAGCTAATATATAGAAGGTGGAATAAATGCCTTTGTAGGCCTTTGCTATGAAGGGCCAAAAAAGTCCAAATGGATCTGAAGAGCAGGAGAGAATTGATTTGTAGTGTATTGTTGGCCATACCATAATTGGATCACTGTTTTTTTTTTTTTAAGATTTTATTTATTTATTTGAGAAAGAGAGCATGAATTGAGGGGTTGGGTGAGGGAGAGGGACAAGCAGACTCCCCGCTGAGCAGGGAGCCCAATGCAGGACTCTATCCCAGGACACTGGGATCATGACCTGAACCAAAGGCAGACACTTAACCAACTGAGCGACCCAGACACCCTTGGATCACTGAGTTTTAATGCCATTAAACAAATTAAGATCCACTATTACACACGAATACAGTGTGGTTTCAATTATCTATTTATGTTTTCAGCTTCCTGAGAAACTTGTTTCTTTTTCTTATTATAGAGACAAAAGTTAAGCTTAGCATATAGGCTGGCAAATAAACTCTATAAATAATAGCTGCTTTCAATAACTATGTGTTGAATGACTGAACGATAATATTTTATAAAATGCTGTGAGCAGTTTATAACCTCATAAATATTTTTTGATGATGAGTGTGAGAATGATCCTGGAAAGAATCACATAGAGAATTCCTTTTTGTCCCTGAAAATGGGAGTAAAGATTTTAATCTGGCATCTGCTTCAAAGTGTTTAATTTACATTCAGTGATAGTCTTATCTTAATTGTGACACTAAGTTAATTAATTTATTTGGATTAAACTATAATTGGCAGTACCTTTCATTTGGCCATTTAAGAAAATATACTTAAGAGAGATGGTGTTACTTCTCTTCTGTTTCATCTTTCTACCCTCTAGTCCTCTTTCAATTTCAATCAAATATGACTTAAACCTCTTTTCTGTAGCTGATTATATGCATTATAGCATGAAAACAAAAATGATTAAAATGAAATATCAATCAGGGTTTAAAAAACATCATATATAAAAAATATCTACAACATTTATGAAGGTTGTATGTTATCATTGTCATGGAATTATTTTGGAACAGTATGTAAGAAAGAAGTTCATAACCTTACCATAATTTCACTGTTACAAATGTGTCTTTTAATTTGACAAGCTTTTCTTCATGAAACCTACCCTTTGTTTTGGATTTGTGGTTGAACCCAGCTTTGTTCTAAATAAGAGCAATGTTCTTTTTACATATTTAATGATAGAACCCAAATTTGTGGATACAATTTTTGAAAATAGGTGAGTAGGGATTTATTCCTTTTGTGTGTGTCCTCCCCTAAATCTAACATACTTTGCACATTGGAAGTGCTAAGTAAATGTTATTTGAGTTAACTGAATTGCAGAATTACCCAAAGAGGTGGAGGTTTTATAAAAATTAGATTTTTTAAACTTATTCCACTATATGTCTTCCACTACAAATAGAAATATTTACTAGAATAATTTAAAATTGGTACAAACTAGAATTGTGGGGAATACTGACCAGTCCTTATGCTACCGAAGCATAAGTGTGTTTTTGTTTTTGTAAGCAGTATTTTCTTTTTTTTTCTTTTAAAGATTTTATTTATTTATTTGAGAGAGAGAATGAGATAGAGAGAGCATGAGAGGGGGGAGGGTCAGAGGGAGAAGCAGACTCCCTGCTGAGCAGGGAGCCCGATGCGGGACTTGATCCTGGGACTCCAGGATCATGGCCTGAGCCGAAGGCAGTCGCTTAACCAACTGAGCCACCCAGGCGCCCGTAAGCAGTATTTTCAAGTGGACCATATGCAAAACGTGTCTTTTATATGTAACCTGAATATACATTTCAGTATTGCACAACAGAACTTTCTGAATACTTTATATATGAGATCAAGTGAATACTTAATCAAGTGAGATACAAAAAATACCCTTTATCTTATGAATAGGATAAAGAGCACACTGTTCAATCTGAAAAGAATGCTTACTTGAATGTAATTCTCATAAGGGAATACTTAACCTGGGACCAAAGGTTCTTAACCCAGGATCTATCTATGAGGGTGCATAGATAAGCTTTAGAATATCTGTGAAATATTTGCAATTTTATATAACATATTGGGTATGTGTGCCTTTTTTAAGGGAGAGTCTTCATGGATTAAATCAGATTCATAAATGAGATCTGTGATCCTAAGAGCTTACGAATTTATATTTGTTAAGACTCGTTGAATTGTATACTTAAAGTTGGTGAATTTTTTGTATGTAAATTGTACCTCAGTTAAGCTGACCCTTCCCCAAAAGCTATGAATCAGTATTCCCAATGAAAAATATTAAAAATACACTAGTAGCAGACAGTATGACACCTGCCAGTATCTTCTAGGTGGAACCTTTTCTTTCAGTTCTTCTAGAAGGCCATCAACATAGTATCTGTTTTTGTGTTCAGACCTCTATAGTTCACATGGAAATGGAGGCAGAAACTAGGGTAGGATATAGAAGAATAGGTTAGTCATGAGGTAACTAAGTCGCCAGTCTTTGCCTTGACAATGAGGATCAGATAAGGTCAATAGAATTTCATTGGTATTCAGTAAGTTGTTTTCAAGTAAAGAAGAAACTTTGGAAAAATCT
Organism: Neomonachus schauinslandi; assembly: GCF_002201575.2. Taxonomy (NCBI): domain Eukaryota; kingdom Metazoa; phylum Chordata; class Mammalia; order Carnivora; family Phocidae; genus Neomonachus; species Neomonachus schauinslandi. Next base: position 114,367,478 of record NC_058407.1, on the reverse strand, counting down.
GTGAGCTGTGGTAGAAAATTTCTGAGTAATTTAAGGTGATGCATATGTCCTTTTGTTACTTAGTTTTTGATGATCTGTAAGGTGGGAACCAAGAAACCTGCGCTTTAGCCTTTTGCCAATAACTTGCTTAAAAAATTACTTGTGACGTTAAGCAAATTAAATTTTTTTCTTGTCTCATTTTCTTCACATATAAAATGGAGGTTATATAACCTTCTCTTTTTACCTTAACATCTCAATACTCTGACATAGCACATGGTTGACATTCCGTTTTTTTTTAGCAAATCAGTGAATATCTTGTAATATTTCACATTAATTAATTGAAAGATTCACTTTATTTTGAATAGAACAGATGGTTCATGTAGGGAAATAGGGGAACTTGAAGTGGATTCTGGACATTTTAGATTTTAAACATATATTCATCAAGGTGTAAAATAAAATACTTTAGGTATCCTCCATTGTACCTTCAGAAAGATTAGTTAATTTGCACATTGTTACACACTTACAGAATTGCTGTTTAAAACCATATGAACAAAGTGAAAAGACAACCTATGAAATGGGAAAAAATATTTGCAAACCATGTATCTGATAAGGAGTTAATATCCAAAATATATAAATATCTTGTACAACTCAGTAGCAAAAAATAATCCAAATTGAAAATGAACAAAGGTCCTGAATAGGCATTTTTCTAAAGAAGACATATGAATGGCCAACAGGTACATGAGAAGATGCTTAATGTTACTAATCAGGGAAATGCAGTTGAAACCACAGTGAGATATCACTTCATACCTATAAGGATGGCCATCATCAAAAGACAAAAGATAACAAGTTTAGAAAGGATATGAAGAAAAGGGGAACCATTGTGCCCTGTTAGTAGGATTGTAAATTGGTACAGCCATTATGAAAAACAGTATGGAGGATCCTCAGAAAATTAAAAATATAACTACCATATGATCCAGCAATTCCACTTCTGGGAATATATCTGAGGGAAATGAAGCACTATCAAAGAGATATCTGTACCCCCACGTTCAGAGCAAGATTATTGATAATAGCCAAGAAATGGAAACAACCTAACTCTCCATCAACAGATGAATGGATAAAGAAAATCCAGTATAGATACACAGTGGAATATTATTCAGTCATAAAAAATGAGGAAATTTTTTACAACATGGTTGGACCTACAGGACATTGTGCTAAGTGAAATAAGTTAGAGAAAGACAAATACCATATGATTTTATTTGTATGTGTAATTTAAGCAAACAAAAAACCCCCTAACTCCTAGGAAAAGAGCTCAGATTTGTGTTACCAGAAAGGGGGGAAGGGGAAGTTGGAGGAAGATGGTCAAAAGATACAAATTTCCAGTTATAAGATAAATAAGTACTAGGCATGTAATGTACAACGTGATGACTATAAATAACACAGCTGTATAATATAGGGAAGCTATTAAGAGAATGGATCACAGAGATCACAAGGAGATTTTTCATCACAAGGAGAAATTATTTTTTCTTTTTCTTTTTTTGTGTGTCTATATGAGATAATAGATGTTAACTAACCTTATTACAGTCATCATTTCATGATAATGTAAGTCAGGTCATTATGCTGTACACTTTAAATAGGGATATATGTTAATGATATCTTAATAAAACTGGAAAAAACCCTCAAAACCATATGAGCCTTCCAAAGAAGGTGGTTCTGCCAGAAGAACTGTATCAGTTTTTTGTGTTTCTGGAGAATAAATGCTCTTCTGTTTTGCCTACATACCTTGATTTTTTTTTTCCTGTTTGCAGGAGAAGGCTTGGAGCTATGTTTGGAAGTAGAATTGGTACAGTTGAATTTTTCTGTAAAATAGAGAAACATTTGGAATTCCTGGAAGGCAGGCTTAACGTACATGGGGAGGAGAGACAAGAAGGGCTAGGCAACAAGGCCAGAAGTTTGTGCAGACAAACCATTTACTTTTGGATGTACCACAGGCACTTCAGACCCAGCATACCCTGAACTGATCTCAGAAATGCCACCCTGTTCCAATCTAGTCCTCTTCCATGCTTTCTATGCAAGTGAATGATTCCACCATCTCTCAACTTGGATAGGCTGGAAAGCTACAGTTTTCCTTTATCTCTCCCTCTTCCTCATCACCTTATCCAAGTCCTGTTGATTTTATCTCATAAATATTTTTGTCTACTTTTCTTACTACCTACCCAGCCGCACCTCCATTGAAATTACCCCAAACTTAAATTTTCTAATGGATATCTTTATATGCATCGCTGTCCCATCCTCTCTGTTCTTTTCCCTGCAGTTAAGAGAGTTAGGAGGCTGATATGCCATTCTTCTGCTTAGTTTTTGACACCATCACTGCTTTTAGGATGAATTCAAAATCCTCATCATGACTTACAAAGTTCCTGCATGCTTTGGCCCTGCCCACTGCTTTATGTTAATCTCACTGCTCTTCTTCTTGCCCCACTGACAATGACTGGGCTTTCTCTTAGCTCCTCCAGTGTTCCACACTCTTTCACACCCAGGACACTTACATGCCCAGTTAACTCTTCTTGGATGTCTCTCTCCTGTTCTTGTGTAGTTAGTTCACTTTCTCCCTTCAGTTATCTGTTCAAGCCAGCGTTTCCTTACAGAAGCTTCTGACTTCAGACTAGGTTTGGTTTTCCTGTTATTTGCGCTCATGGCAAATGTTTCTTCATAGCGTTATGATAATTTTAAATTACGTATTTATATGATGATTTTGCTTGTGTCTGTTTTTTCCATTAAACTCCCAGCCATATGTGTCTGTTCTGCCCCTAATTTTATCTTCAGTTCTTAGCACAATACTTAGCATAATAGTCACTCAAATATTGAATGAAAGAAATATCATAGGAAGATATCTTATTTACATACTGTCCAATTTTTGGAGAGTTGTCTGTTTTAGGTGGTGTTCCTTGGAGTGGTGATGAACATACTCTGTTCCATTCACTCTCATCACACATTTGTCTTATGGCAGGTGAAGTTAAGGGTCTATTAGGTGGCTGTAGGAACCAAGGACTTTAGAATGCTGCCTATACAAGGTTCTATTCCAGAATATTTAAGTTAGAGTCAGGATATCACATTATCATGATACGTTTCTTTTGGGCAAAAATACCCAGTAGTGCCCTCCGTTTGTTCTTTCATGATTAACAAATGCCTCCTGGGTCACCTTAAACAAACCGGCTTGTATACTTCTTGTCATCAGAAAGCTCATAGGGTAGCTCTCTGAACCAACAGTGTTAAGTGAGGGCACCTAATGATCAGAGGGCAAAGAATTGTTTCTGAATTACAGGATAACATAACTACTTAGTTCAGTGGTATTAATGTAATTTAGTAATGTTGCCAAACAGTTAAAATCATTTAAGGTGAGTTTTCGAAATTCTTGTTAAACTTCTGAAGTGTTATTTTTAGTAATATATTGTTTGCTTATTTGCTATTTTGAGTCTCTCGTCACATTTTCTTAGCTAGGGAAATTTTTGATTTAGTGCATATTTGGATAATAGAGATGGCATAGCGTCTCACTGCTTTGGCAGATGATTTATTTTGTATTTTCTATATTTTTCATTTCCTCTCCTTTGTTTTTCTTTCCTTCTTTGCCCATTTCTCTCGAGCCATTTTTCTTCATCCTGTCTCAAGACCATCTCCTATTTATATGCTTTTTGGTTAAGTCAATCCATAAATATAGACAGAAAGATGTACAAATGTCAGCTTTCTATTTTGAGCGGAAATTACCTTCCCAGAATGTTTATAAAAATGGATTACTTCTCTCAGGAGATTCATTCATCAAGACAGAAGTTGGTCCTCCTGTACAAAATGGAATGGAAATAGAAACAGTCAAAATATAGTAGGATAAACACAGCAATCAGAGATTGGATGGGGAGGGGAAGCCTAATTTGGAGGAAAAATGTTGGCTGCTTTGTGAGGCAAAGAAATAGAACAGCAAATGTTCTTTCAAATTGCAACATGAGAGGAGGATTATCCATGGATGTACTAGACTTTAAAAATTTTATCCAGAACTGCTTTGAATCAAGGCTGAGCTCCTAGAATTATAGAGGAGATCCATGCATATGTCAACATCATAATTTCATGGGATTTGAGAACATAAGAGCTGGAGGACTCCTTAAGATGAGAAAGGCTATATATTACCTAGGGTCACACAACATGTCATAACTGGGAATAGAATTCAGATATCCTGATTCCCAAGTCATTTTTTTAAAATGTCACTGCTTATAAGCTCTGTAATTATTTTCTGGTTCCTTGGAGATGCACCTCCTATGTTGCCTATGTCCTTCCCTGTGCTTTCTAGTTTGCACGTGGGATGTGATCATCAGACCATTTTAGTCATGCCTCCAACACTGGCAACCTCATTGTCAGTGGCAATGTTTCTTAAATTAAAGGAGAATGAAAGTAGACTATGCAGTCTAACTACAGTATCCTCACTCTTACCCAGGGAGAAGTAATTTACTTGACATATGGGCTACTGGTGAAAATCTAAGAACATTCAAGGACTTTCTTAAGGGAATTGATATCTTAACTTTTTTTGCACATCTAACATGAAGTAAAGATTTTTGGGTTTTATTTTCCTATTATGTGTAGAAAATAACATTTCCCTTACTTTACACATAGTTTGGGGATTAAGAAAAAGATATAATTCATACCTAACTACAACCAAAGTACTTCAAATAGTCTGGGCAGACAGGTCTGCTGTGGACTTTAAAGTATTAGGGAGAAAGCATTTATTTGCTTTCCAGTTCACTGTACCTCTTTTGTACCTTCTTTGTGCATTGAAGAAAATGGTTTTTGCTCAGTGTGATTTTTCTGTTTTTTTTTTTTTTTTTTTTGTGGTTTAAAAAGTGAGTCAAGTAGGTAGTGCACCACTTCCTTTGTGATTGTTCATTTAAACTTGAGACATTTTTCTCTCCACCTGGCCCATTTATTCTGCTATTGAAGTCAACATTTGTATTAAAGTTATTTACACACCTAAGATTGTTTTGATTTCATTGTTCAACTCTTTCTAAACCTTTTTTCTTTAGGAGATGCTCATTTCCCCCAGATTTCTAGAAAACATATACACATACTACCATGATGAACCAAGTCTTTTGTAACATGTGAATAATAAAATAGGCTTGTTTCTTTTTTTAAAATTTTTTAATTAAGATTTTATTTATTTACTTGACAGAGAGAGACAGAGTGAGAGAGGGAACACAAGCAGGGTGAGTGGGAGAGGGAGAAGCGGGCTTCCCGTAGAGCAGGGAGCCTGATGTGGGGCTCGATCCCAGGGCCCTGGGATAATGTAATGACCTGAGCCGAAGGCAGATGCTTAACGACTGAGCCACCCAGGCGCCCCAAAATAGGCTTGCTTCTAAAATAAATTATTCACTGTGTTTCCAGATAGTAATCACATAGAGGGGGCATAAAAGAACTTTATTGAAAAGATAATTTTATGAAAAGATTAACTTCTCTGCATCCTCCAATCAGTATGCATTAGTTAGCAACATAGGTGACTGTGTCTGACTTATAAAACAACTTGCTTCTCAGCATTCACTAGGTAAAGACTATCATGAGGAAGTTAGTAACAGCTGAAAGCAAATTATCAAATTCCACAAGTGAATATATGTTTCTGAGGTCAGAATGTGACCCACCTTTTTGATACATCTAAAAACCCATTAATGCACATATTTTAAAAATTAATTTTCTTTGATGTTAGCAAACCAGAAAAACCATTTAACTACTTAGATAGGCACTGAAGAGATAGGAAGTGTTTCTCTCTTTTTTTTTTTTTTTAGATTTTTTAAAAAAAATTTATTATGTTATGTTAGTCACCATACAATACATCATTAGTTTTTGATGTGGTGATCCACGATCCATTGTTTTCGTATAACAGCCAGTGCTCCATGCAGTACATGCCCTTCTTAATACCCATCACGACGCTAACCAATCCCCCCTCCCGCCTCCCCTCTAAAACCATGTTTGTGTCTCAGAGTCCATAGTCTTTCATGGTTCATCTCTCCCTCCAATTCCCCCTCCCCATTTTTCCCTTCCTTCTCCTAATGTCCTCCATGTTATTCCTTATGTTCCAGAAATAAGTGAAACCATATGATAATTGACTTTCTCTGCTTGACTTATTTCACTTAGCATAATCTCCTCAGTCCCATCCATGTTGATGCGGAAGTTGGGTATTCATCTTTCTGATGGCTGAGTAATATTCCACTGTATATATGGACCCCATCTTCTTTATCCATTCATCTGTTGAAGGGCATCTTGGCTCTTTCCACAGTTTGGCTACTGAGGACATTGCTGCTGTGAACATTGGGGTGCATATGGCCCTTCTTTTCACTACATCTGTGTCTTTGGGGTAAATACCCAGTAGTGCAATTGCTGGGTCATAGGGTAGCTCTATTTTTAAATTTTTGAGGAACCTCCACACTGTTTTCCAAAGTGGCCATACCAACTTGCATTCCCACCAACACTGTAAAAGGGTTCCCCTTTCTCCACAACCTCTCCAACATTTGTTGTTTCTCTCCCTGTCCATTTTTGCCATTCTAACTGGTGTAAGGTGGTATCTAAATGTGGTTTTGATTTGAATTTCCCTGATGGCTAAAGATGATGAATGTTTTTTCATGTGTCTGTTAGCCATTTGTATGTCTTCTTCAGAGAAGTGTCTTTTCATATCTTCTGCCCACTTTTTGACTTGATTATTTGTTTTTTGGGTGTTGAGTTTGAGAAGTTCTTTATAGATCTTGGATACCAGCCCTTTATCTGTAGTGTCATTTGCAAATATCTTCTCCCATTCTGTGGGTTGCCTCTTTGTTTCGTTGACTGTTTCCTTTGCTGTGCAGAAACTTTTTATCTTGATGAAGTCCCAAAAGTTCATTTTTGCTTTTGTTTCACTAGCTTTTGGAGATGTATCTTGAAAGAAGTTGCTGTGGGCGATGTCAAAGAGGTTACTGCCTATGTTCTCCTCTAGGATCTTGATGGATTCCTGTCTCACATTGAGGTCTTTCATCCATTTTGAGTTTATCTTTTGAATGGTGTTAGAGAATGGCCGAGTTTCATTCTTCTGCATGTGGCTGTCCAATTTTCCCAGCACCATTTATTGAAGAGACTGTCTTTGTTCCATTGCATGTTTTCTCCTGCTTTGTCAAAGATTATTTGACCATAGAGTTGAGGGTCCATATCTGGGTTCTCTATTCTGTACCATTGGTCTATATGTCTGTTTTTGTGCCAGTACCATGCTCTCTTGGTGATCACAGCTTTGTAATACAGCTTGAAATCAGGCAACATAATGCCTGCAGCTTTGTTTTTCTTTTTCAACGTTTCCTTGGCGATTCGGGGTCTTTTCTGATTCCATACAAATTATAGGATTGTTTGTTCTAGTACTTTGAAAAATGTCATTGGAATTTTGATCGGGATGGCATTGAAGGTATAGATTGCTCTGGGTAGCATAGACATTTTAACAATGTTTATTCTTCCTATCCATGAACATGGAATATTTTTCCATCTTTTTGTGTCTTCTTCAATTTCTTTCATGAATGTTCTGTAGTTCCTAGAGTATAGATCCTTTACCTCTTTGGTCAGGTTTATTCCGAGGTATCTTATGGTTTTGGTGCTATTGTAAATGGAATTGTTTCTCTAATTTCTCTTTCTACAGTTGCGTTGTTAGTGTATAAGAAAGCAACTGATTTCTGTGCATTGATTTTGTATCCTGCCACATTACTGAATTGCTGGATGAGTTCTAGTAATTTGGGGGTGGAGTCGTTTGGGTTTTCCACATAAAGTATCATGTCGTCTGCGAAAAGAGAGAGTTTGACTTCTTCTTTGCCAATTTGAACACCTTTTATTTCTTTTTGTTGTCTGATTGCTGTTGCTAGGACTTGTAGTACTGTGTTGAACAATAGTGGCGAGAGTGGGCACCCTTGACGTGTTCCTGATCTTAAGGGAAAGGCTCTCAGCTTTTTCCCATTGAGGATGATATTCACTGTGGGTTTTTCATAGATGGATTTTATGAACTTGAGGAATGTTCCCTCTATCCCGATACTCTGAAGAGTTTTAATCAGGAAAGGATGCTGTATTTTGTCAAATGCGTTTTCTGCATCAGTTGAGAGGACCATATGGTTCTTCTCTCTCCTCTTATTAATGTGTTCTATCACACTGATTGATTTGTGAATGTTGAACCACCCTTGCATCTTGGGGATAAATCCCACTTGGTCGTGGTGGATGATCCTTTTAATGCATTGCTGGATCCTATTAGCTAGGATTTTGTTGAGGATTTTGGAATCCATATTCATCAGGGATATCGGTCTGAAATTCTCCTTTTTGATGGGGTCTTTGCCTGGTTTGGGGATTAAGGTAATGCTGGCCTCATAGAATGAGTTTGGAAGTTTTCCTTCTGTTTCTATTTTTTGAAACAGCTTCAGTAGAATAGGTATTATTTCTTCGTTGAATGTTTGGTAGAATTCCCCAGGGAATCCATCAGGCCCTGCACTCTTGTTTTTTGGGAGGTTTTTGATCACTGCTTCAATCTCGTTACTGGTTATTGGCCTATTCACGTTGTCAATTTCTTCCTGTTTCAGTCTTGGCAGCTTAAAGGTTTCCAGGAAGGCCTCCATTTCATCCAGATTGCTCAGTTTATTGGCATATAGTTGTTGATAATAATTTCTAATAATTGTTTCTATTTCCTTGGTGTTAGTCGTGATCTCTCCCCTTTCATTCATAATTTTATTAATTTGGGTCCTTTCTCTTTTCTTTTGGATAAGTCTGGCCAGTAGTTTATCGATCTTATTAATTCTTTCAAAGAACCAACTTCTAGTTTTGTTGATCTGATCTACTGTGTTTCTGGTTTCTAATTCATTGATCTCTGCTCTAATTTTAATTATTTCTCTTCTAGCACGTGGCTTAGGCGTCGTTTGTTCCTTTTTCTCTAGTTCTTTAAGGTGTAGAGTTAGTTGGTGAATTCGGGATTTTTCTATTTTTTTGAGTGAGGCTTGGATGGCTATGTATTTCCCCCTCAGGACCGCCTTTGCAGTATCCCATAGGTTTTGGACTGATGTGTTTTTATTCTCATTGATTTCCATGAATTGTTTAAGTTCTTCTTTGATTTCCTGGTTGACCCAAACATTCTTGAGCAGAGTGGTCTTTAGCTTCCAAGTGTTTGAATTTCTGCCAAAGTTTTTCTTGTGATTGAGTTCCAGTTTTACAAGACCAGTGCTCTAACCCCTGAGCTATGGAGCCAACCACGAGTTCCAGTTTTAAAGCATTGTGGTCTGAGAATATGCAGGGAATAATCTCAATCTTTTGGTATCGGTTGAGACCTGATTTGTCACCCAGTATGTGGTCTGTTCTGGAGAAAGTTCCCTGTGCGGTAGAGAAGAACGAGTATTCTCTTGTTTTAGGGTGGAATGTTTTGTATATATCTATGAGGTCCATCTGGTCCAGTGTATCATTCAAAGCTCTTGTTTCCTTGTTGATTTTCTGCTTAAATGATATGTTCGTTGCTGAGAGTGGAGTATTGAGGTCTTCTACAATTAACGTATTGTTATCAATATGACTCTATTTTGGTTAACAGTTGGCTTATGTAGATGGCTGCTCCCATGTTGGGGGCATAGAGATTTACAATTGTTAGATCTTCTTGTTGGATAGACCCTTTAAGAATGATATAGTGTCCTTCTGTGTCTCTAACTACAGACTTTAGTTTAAAATCTAATTTGTTTGATATAAGAATTGCTACCCCAGCTTTCTTTTGAGGTCCGCCGGCATGGAAGATGGATCTCCATCCCTTCACTTTCAGTCTGGATGTATCTTTAGGTTCAAAATGAGTCTCTTGTAAACAGCAAATGGATGGGTCCTGTCTTTTTATCCAATCTGCAACCCTGTGCCATTTTATGGGAGCATTTAGGCCATTCACGTTGAGAGTGATTATTGAAAGATATGAATTATTTGTCATCATGTTGCCTGTGAAGACGTTGTTTTTATACATTGTCCCTGTAAATTTCTGTTGTAGATCACTCTTGGGGTCTTTCTCCTTTTATAGAACCCCCGCTTAATATTTCTTGCAGGACTGGCTTAGTGGTCACATATTCTTTCAGTTTCTGCCGGTCGTGGAAGCTCTGCATCTCTCCATCCATTCTAAATGACAGCCTTGCCGGATAAAGTATTCTTGGCTGCATGTTCTTCTCATTTAGTACTCTGAATATGTCTTGCCAGGCCTTTCTGGCTTGCCAGGTCTCTGTGGATAGGTCTGATGTTATTCTGATGTTCCTCCCTCTGTATGTAAGGAATTTCTTCCCCCAACTGCCTTAAGATGGTTTCCTTGGTTCTAAGATTTGCAAGTTTTACTGTTACATGCTGGGGCATTTGCCTGTTTTCCTTGATCTTGGGAGGGGTCCCCTCTGCCTCTAGGGCACGAATGTTTGTTTCATTCCTCAGATTAGGGAAGTTCTCAGCTACGATTTGCTCAAATACATCTTCTAGCCCTCTCTCTCTCTCCACTCCCTCCAGGATTCCAATTATTCTGACATTGGAATGCTTCATGGTGTTACTTATTTCTCTGATTCTATTTTCATGGATTCATTGTTTTTCCCTGGCCTCCTCTTTTCCCTTTTTATCTTTTATATTGTCTTCCAGGTCGCTTATTTGTTCTTCTGCCTCACTTACCCTAGCTGTTAGATTATCTAGATTGGATTGCATCTCATTGATAGCATTTTTAAGTTCTCCCAATTCAGCTTTCATTTCTGCCCTTAGAGACTCTATGTTGCCATTAATTGATTTCTCCATTCTAGCTATTGTCTTCAGAATTGCTAGCCTGGATTCCATCTTCGACATCAGTTATATCTGCATCCATTTGTAAATCTGCAGCATAAGTCATAATCTCTGAGTCTTTTCTATTTTGGGGGTTCCTCCTCCTAGTCATTCTGTTGATGGGTGTTTCAGGGAATGTTTAGAGTCCAAATTATTGGGTCCAGAACCCAAGCAAAATGTACCTGTTTTCTAGGGACCTTAGGGTTGCTGGCCTCTTGTTTTCCCAGCCTGTCTTCTAGGGGAGGGGCCTGCCATGCTGTTATTCAGGCAGCCCTGTTTGGGCAGAGTTGCCCTGCCCCCCTGTGGCGGGGGATGGGCTCATTGGGAATCAGTTTTTCAGGGCTTTTGTTCTCTGGGGGCTTTTGTTCTCTGGCAGCTTTTCCTGGTGGCTTTCTGTGTCTCTTCCGAGAGTCAGAGCAGAAGAGACCGTTTCCAACCCTCTGCCTCAGAGCAGAGAGACCGCATTCTGTTCTTCAGTGAGCTCTCCAGGCCACACTGTCTCCGTTTCTGTTGGGGCTGCTATAAACTGCAGCGTCAGTTGTGCGCCCCTCCGCAGTGCTCCCAGTCCTGCCTCCAGGTCGGGGCACATCTCTGCCCTTTGTGTTTCTAAAACGGGCCAGCCACTCCCAGTTTGCACTCACGACCCTGCCATTCTGGGTTTCTTCCCTGGGGGCTGCCCTAAAGTGCTTTCCCCACCACTACCGGTCTGCGAGTCTGTGCCCCGTCCCCAGTGCGCAAGGTTGTCGCTCACCGGCGGTGTAGGATCCCCATGGCCAGGCTCCCTCCCGCTGCCTTTTATCCTCCAATATCTGCCCACGGAAACACAGCTCCCCACTTTCTACCTCGAAACCAACTGCCCGCGGTATTCTGTTTGTAGAGATCCAGATCTTCTTACATCTCAGACTGATTTCGTGGGTGTTCAGAGTGGTCTGGTAGATATCCAGCTCAATTCCAGGGACCCGCTGAAATAGGGTCCCCTACTCCTCCGCCATCTTTTCTTCTTCCAATAGGAAGTATTTCAATTCTACCAGGTGTTACAGAAATGAACTAAACTACCTTTATTGTGTTCTTTGGTGCATTATAATCAATTACATAAGTCCCCAATTGCAAATATAGATTCTTCACCTTCTGTATCCTAAACCCTGACTTTTGTGTGTGCTGAGAAGTAAAGCTTTATAAAATCTGAGTTATGGTGATGAAGGAAAAGGAACTTTGTTATCTGGACAATAATACTACAAGACTTATAGAAAGTTATTGTTGTTTGAGAAAGTGCTTAGGGCCATTTGTTTAGGAAAAATTACTCTAAATTATGCTAATTTAATAACATTTTCAGTTCTAGGATCTTGCTTATAGCTTCTTGGTATTAAAGTGTTGTGTGCTGGGATTTTGTTTAAGTCATCTTAAAATTTTTTCATAACGTCTAATTTTATAGGCACCGTTCACAGTTTCACAACACATTTCATTATTTGAACTTTGTTGAGCCTTCATCATTTTGAGCTTTGTGTTTTTGAAGTTAAAGTTCAGGACTGCCTTCATCAGAATTATTTGGGTGCCTGTCAAAAACAGATTTTGAGGCCCCTCCCAAACCTACTGAATTCCTGACTTAATTAAGAATCCCAGGTGATTCTAATACACAGTAAACGTTGAGAACCATTACTTTATTAAATAGTCATCCTTTTCCTCTTATACACCTTCTCCTCCTGAACTCTTGAAACATCTCTTCTCCACTTTAGCCTCTCATTACCAACTACAACAACAGCAGAAGAGATAAATGACTTTCATACCAGTAACAGTTTTTTCAACACCCTTCTTTCACACACTGCCAGGAAAAGAGAGGTTGGAGAGGTTTTCAGAGGGAGAATTGAGTAGTAGATGCTTGATACTTAAGTGCTGTCAGGCTTTTTTCTCCATCTTTCATTGCCCCAGCTCACACATCGCCTCAAAGAATGGCCATGATTAGAGGGCTAATGGTTATATAGCCCTCTGCCATTAAAAAAAGCACTTTTAAAAAAAAAATTTAAAAAAAATTCATTTAACTTGCACCTAGAAGTATAACTAGATCATTTTGCTCAATTCTGTCATTTTATGGGTGAAGAAAAGGATGCCTAGAGAAGCTGATTTGCTCAAGATCACATGCCTAATTGTTGGCAGAGCTAGAATAGGGACCCAGATATCCTGACTTCCAGACTATTGATCTTTTTAGGACATGTTATTATGAAAATGTATATTGCAATGATTTATTTGAAGAGTAGATTGTTTTGTAGCTGGGACGTTTGTTGTTCTAAATAGTTGCTCTGCTTTTCCAGATCTATTTCTATTTATTTTATGTTTTTGGGAAAAGAGATAAAGAATGCATTTGTTATTGAGTAAGCTTTTGTGTAAATTGTAGCTTTCAGAGGAATTGGATCTCTGTTGCTTGAGGTTGAATTTGGTAACACTTCAAGTGTCAAGGCATGATACATTTAATTAGTATTCACTGTAATAACACTGATCAGTGTGAATTCTGTTGATTAAAATGCGGATAGTAGTATTACTGTCCTTTGAGCAGAATCTACCCACATGCTGTTAATATTCACTGGACTCGTCTCTGTCTTGCTCAGTTTTGGTTTAGCAAAAACTCACACAAATAATCTTTGACAAAGCAGGAAAAAATATGCAGTGGATAAAAGACAGTCTCTTCAATAAATGGTGCTGGGAAAATTGGACAGCTATATACAGAAGAATGAAACTTGACCATTCTCTAACACCATACACAAAGATAAACTCAAAAGGGATGAAAGACCTCAATGTGAGACAGGAGTGCATCAAAATCCTAGAGGAGAACATAGGCAGTAACCTCTTTGGCATCGGCCACAGCAACTTCTTTTAAGATACATCTCCAGAGGTACCTCTGAAACAAATAATACATTGTATGTTAAAAAAAAAAAAAAAAGAAGAAGATAGTAGGAAGGGTAAAATGAAGGGGGGGAATTGGAGGGGAAGACGAACCATGAGAAACTGTGGACTCTGAGAAACAAACTGAGGGTTCTAGAGGGGAGGGGGCTGGGGGGATGGGTTAGCCTGGTGATGGGTATTAAAGAGGGCACGTATTGAATGGAGCACTGGGTGTTATACGCAAACAATGAATCATGGAACACTATATGAAAAACTAATGATGTAATGTATGGTGATTAACATAACATAATAAAATTTAAAAAAATAATAAAGAAAGAAACCTAAAGAAAGAGATGTTTTGAGTTACAAAAGTATTGTATTCTTAATAATATATGTGTTTATCTCAATACAAAGTAATACATTGTCAAGATGAATAAAGTAAAATATATGAAACACAAAGAAAACACTTATGTTCACACCAGTAAGATTGTGACATTTAAGTGAGTACAACTGCAGTTTTTCTATGTATGGATATAATTTAATATTTTAAAATAAATGTCTTCACACTGAACATAAAAAAAAAAAAGATACATCCCCAAAGGCTGGTGAAACAAAAGCAAAAATGAACTTTTGGGACTTCATCAGGATAAAAAGCTTCTGCACAGCAAAGGAAACAGTCAACAAAACAAAGAGGTAACCCACAGAATGGGAGAAGATATTTGCAAATGACACTACAGACAAAGTGCTGATTTCCAAGATCTATAAAGAACTTCTCAAACTCAAAAATAAGTCAAAAAATGGGCAGAAGACATGAACAGACATTTCTCCAAAGAAGACATACAAGTGGCTAACAGACACATGAAAAAATGTTCATCATCACTAACCATCAGGGAAATTCAAATCAAAACCACATTTAGATACCACCTTACACCAGTTAGAATGGCAAAAAGGCAAGAAACAACAAATGTTGGAGAGGTTGTGGAGAAAGGGGAACCCTCTTAACAGTGTTGGTGGGAATGCAAGTTGGTACAGCCACTTTGGGAAACAGTGTAGAGGTTCCTCCAAAAATTAAAAACAGAGCTACCCTATGACCCAGCAATTGCACTCCTGGGTATTTACCCCAAAGACACAGATGTAGTGAAAAGAATGGCCATATGCACCCCAGTGTTCATAGCAGCAATGTCCTCAGTAGCCAAACTGTGGAAAGAGCCAAGATGCCCTTCAACAGATGAATGGATAAAGAAGATGGGGTCCATATATACAATGGAATGTTACTCAGCCATCAGAAAGGACAGATACCCAACTTTTACATCAACATGGATGGGACTGGAGGAGATTATGCTAAGTGAAATAAGTCAAGCAGAGAAAGTCAATTATCATATGGTTTCACTTATTTCTGGAACATAAGGAATAACATGGAGGACATTAGGAAAAGGAAGGGGAAAATGAAGGGGGGGAATTGGAGGAAGAGACAAACCATGAGAGACTATGGACTCCAAGAAACAAACTGAGGGTTTTGGGGGGGGGGATGAGCTAGCCTGGTGATGGGTATTAAGGAGGGCATGTACTGCATGGGTGTTATACAAAAATACTGGGTGTTATATGAAAACAATGAATCGTGAATCACTACATCAATAACTAGTGATGTATGGTGACTAATATAACATAATAAAATTAAATTAAGAAAAAAGAAAACACACACACGTAAAAACAAAACAAAGAAGGTAAAACTGTTTTCTCCTTCTTCCTTTAGAATGTTTGTTTGATAGATGTTGGATAGATGTTGGATATATTCAAAGTATCTAGTGGAATGGGTACAATAGTGAGGTCTTTTGCCCTTCCTGATTATGTGACAATTCAATTGAGTAGTTACTTAAATTTGGATGTAGGCCATTTTGTATAACATACAAGGGTGATAAAATCATACTACTCTAAAAACCTAGACAGACTAAGAAATGCAGAGCACTAGTCTAAACAGATCATTAGAAATCCTTGTAATTGGACCTTGTCTGTAAAGAGGTAAGGCAAGAGGAATACTTTAACTTGAATGAGACAAGTGTCACATTCTGTGCATGAACAGTGATAGTCCCAGAAAACAGAATCTGCTGAGCACAGAGACCATTTTGAATCAAGAGATATGCTTTCTCTACTACAAACCTAAATAAGAAACTCACTTGAATAAATTCCAGATTTTGAATCAAGAAAAGTCAAGGTAAGTAGAATGATTTCTGAACAGATTTGTCACAGAATCACTAAGAACAGTGAAGTACATATTCTAGAGAGTTTTTCCCTCACACCAGAGTATTAACACCATCCACCTATTAATTTAATTTTAATTGAAGCTTTCCTAAAAAAACACAAAAATTGGGGCGCCTGGGTGGCTCAGTCATTAAGCGTCTGCCTTCAGCTCAGGTCATGATCCCAGGGTCCTGGGATCGAGCCCTGCATCGGGCTCTCTGCTCTGCCGGGAGCCTGCTTCTCCCTCTCCCACTCCCCCTGCTTGTGTTCCCTCTCTCTCTGTGTCTCTCTCTGTCAAATAAATAAATAAAATCTTTAAAAAAAAACACACACACACACAAAAATTAACAGGGAGTTTTTGAACAGAGTTGTAATGAGTAGGATAGTAATATTAGCTCCTACAGGAAATAAGTCAATAAAAAAACTTCTGCCTTTGGAAGAATGATAAATATAATATTCTGAAAAGTTGGATAAAAGGAAATAAACATAATTTTAATTGAATAGCTGACTTTGTAAAAAAGTGAGGGAAATCCCCAAATGTCAAAAATAAACAAAAGATAAAAACCAAATCAAAACCCAAACCTCAGGAAATTATGGAGTTGAAACCAGTGAGATAAGCAAGTTTGGGAACTTGAATCACTGTGGGAATAAATGCTGGAATGAGGAAATTTGTCTTGGAGATTAATAGCTTTCTGATGGAGAATTCTGTGGAAACTGGACCTAAAGCCATCAAAAAGTGGCTAAACGTTGACCTTCAGAGGGATAGCACTCTTAAGAGAAAGTGGACTAGGAAAAACTTCACTTGGCTGGCACATTGTATAACTAACCTGTCTGACACCTTGGTAACTTTGGTTTGGCGTGGAAGGTAAGCTTTCCTGAGAACTTGCAACTTCAGGCCTTAGGTTTTCTCTCATTTGGATCTAGAGCTTAAATCTGAGTTATCAGCTTAGTAGGAAAAATCCAAGCCAAGACATTGTTTTAAAGTAATTTTTGTTTGGAGGCCCCCATATGGTGCCTCGCAGAACCAAGTATAAATCTTTCCCGAAGAACCACCTGCCACCCAAGACCTCAGAATTCCCAGAGGCTATCTTTAGCCAAATAATATATAGTAAAAAATGACAACCACATTAGGAAACCATAAGCAAGTTAATGAAAATGACAACAGATTTAGATTTCTAAATAGTTCAGGTATTGGCATTACCAACAAAATAATATAATACACTTAACATATAGTATATAAAGATAGAAAGTAATACATGGGAGATTGTCAAATATGGCACACAGATTTAAAGACAGACTTTTAGCAGTGAAGTTATAATTAATAAATTAAAAAGTCATAAACATATTAGACTTAGGTGAAGAGAGAATTGGTGAACTGGAAGATCGATTTGAAGTTATGCAGAATGCAAAACATAGAGAAATAGATGGAAAATATGAGTTTAATACATATAGAGAATTAAATTAGAAGTATTAACGTGTGGCTACCCAGATTAGTAGATTGAAAAAAATAGGAGTAGGAGGTAATAGTTGAAGAAATAATGCCTTAGAAATTCCCAGAACTGATGAAAGATAAGTTCTTTGATCAAGGAAAACATAGATCATCTCACTTAAATAAAAAGAAACCCTGAGACACATCATGGTAAAACTGTAAAATAATGAAAAAGAGAAAATATTAAAAGCAGCCTTGAGTGAAAAATGACGAGGAATAAGGAGTAATAACTAGAAAATTAGTATCTTCAAAATGGTGAGAGAAAAGACTATAATTCAGTGCCCAGCAAATCTGTATTTCAAGAATGAGAGCTAACTAAATAACAAGCTGAGGCCATTTACCATTAGCAGACATTCACTAAAGGAACTTCTAATGGATGTACTTAAAGACAAACGATAACAAAAGAAAAAAAAAGACTATTTGAAATAATAAAAAGAATGGTGAGCAAAGGAAATGGTATATATGTAGGAAATTATTTATTAAGCTTTATGTATAAAACAATAATACATAATTCATGATGTTAAAAAAATTACAAGATATAATTAAAATATTGGATGAAAATACACTAGAAAAGAATTGACCAGGTCTGAGCTTATATGGTTTTAGAGGAGGGTAAATGATAACAATAACATTACTACTATTACTACCACTACTATTATTAGCTTACGTGAATTTAGTGCTTATCATATACTAGGCATGTTCTGATTGCTATATTTATATTAACCTACATTAGGGTCCTTAATAACTCCATGAGGTTAGTGATATTATCTCCATTTTACAGATGATAAAACTGACAACCTGAGGCCACAGAAGTAAGACAGGATGTGAATCTAGGGGATCTAGTCTGGGCCTGTGATTTTAACCACTAGACTGTCCTACTACTGATTAAATTCAGTCTTTTATGCATGGTAAAATGTAAAATCACTAAAAGAAAAGTGGTGTGCAGCTACCAATACAGTACAGGAGAAAAATAGAATAAGGGAGAAAAATTGTTAGGAATTCCACAGAAGCATAGAGAAACTAGGGCAAAAAAAAAAAAAAAGCAAGTAAGATTGTAGAAACAAATCAAAAGATTTCAGTCATAAATAAATGTAAATCAGAGTTTCTTGTTAGAAGAGATTGACAGATTGAATTAAAAATAGAAAATCTGGCTATATTCAATATTTTTTTTTAGATAAAACACAGTCAAAACACAAGGACACAGATAGTTTGACAGAATAAGGATGAAAAAAGATATTCCAGGCAAATACTAACTAAAAGAAAGCTGAGATAACCATATTAATGTAGGATAAATTAGATTTGTAGGCAAAACAAAACAAAAACAAAAAAGCCCCAAAAGACTATTGGTTACAAAGATAGTCACTATATTAAAAAAGCAAAGAAGGGTTCATTACAGCAAAGAAGAGATAACTTTAAACTTGTATGTACCTGATAAAATAGTTTTAAACTATATAAAGCAAAACTCGATAGAACTACTTGGAGAAATGGATAAACCCACCGCAAGGGTGGGAAATAACAGAAATTGGTGGGTCAAGTAGACAATAAGGAAATAGAAGATTAACTACATAGCTGAGAACCAAACACTACCTCCAAACTATCAACTATGTATTTTTCTCAGTCACAAACAAAACATTTAAAAATTGACCATGAATCCATGAATCACATTTCAATTAACTTTAAAGAGTTCATATTACACTGACCATACCACATATACTGCCCATGCAGTTAAGTTAGTCCTCAGCTAAACAAAATGAAACAAAACTAATCCCCTCTCTTTTAGTAGGTCAAATCAATTCTAAATAACTCATGGGTAAAAGAAGAAATCAAAATGGAAATAAAAAATACTTAGAACTAAATAATAGTGAAAATAATATATGTCATCATTTTGAGATTTAGTAAAAGTGGCACTTGGAAATGACTCCATAGCCTTAAATAGCCTATAATAGCCTATAATAGAAAAAAAAAAAAGGGCTGAGAATTAATGAGGTAAATGTCCAACATAAGTTAGGAAAAGAGTAGAATAAACTCAAAGAAAGTGGAAGGAAGAAAATAGTTAAGAGCAAAAATTAATCAAAGAGAAGACAATATGGAAAATAAAACCTAAAATTAGGTTAATAAAATCAGCAAATATCCAGTGACATTTCTTATCTTAGTATAAAATGTGAAGATATTCCTCATAGAATACCAGTATAGATATAGAAATATGACCCAAATAAGAATAATTTTACTTGATTTTTTCTTCTATGTATTTAAAATTTTTAAACTTATGTATACTAAAATTAACTGTTTTTATATACATATCTATGAGTTTTTATAAATTCATTGAGTAGCCACTATCATAATCAGGTTGTAGAACAGGCCAATCAATCATTCCTCCAAATTTCATTGTGTTGGCCCTTTTTAATCAACTACTCCCCACTCCCTGAAACTATTGGCAACCAGTGATTCTGTTCTCTCCCTAAAATTTTTCCTTCTCCAGAAAGTCATGTAAATGAAACCATAAAGTCTTTAGCCCTTTGTGTCTGGCCACTTTTATTTAACATAATGCATTTGATATTCATTCATATTATGTATGTTAATAGTTTCTTTTTATCGCTAAGTAACATTCCACTGAATGATTATACCAGTTTGTGTATCCATTCACTTAGTTGAAGGATATTTGGGTTGTTTCCAGTTTTTAACAATTATATATAAAGCTGATATAAATATTCATACACAAGTTTTTGTGTGAACACAGTTTTTCTTTCTCTTTCTAAGTACTAGGAGTGGCATTGGCATATGGTAAATGAATTTCACCCTTTAAAGAAAAACTGGTACCTGTTTTCCAGTGTAGCTCTACCATTTTGCATTCCTATTAGCAGTAGCTGAGAATTCCTTTTTTTTTTGCATCTTCACTAGCAGTTGCAGTTTGTAGTTTTTAAAAAAATGTTTACTAGTCTGATAGGTGTGTAGTGGTGTGTACTTTGGTTTTTATTTGCATTTCCCATGTATGACTAATGATTTGAACATAACTTTATGTGCTTATTTACCCTTCATACATCTTCTTGGTGAAGCTCCTATACAGTTTTTTTTTGGTGCTCATTTTCTAATTGGGTTATTTTCTTATTTTTAATTTTCAGAGTCCTTTATATATACTAGATATTCTTGTTTTTGACAGGTTATCCTTATTCTATAACACTCAGCTTTTTTTCTGATATTTTGTTGAGAATTTTTGTGTTTATGATAATAAGAGTGTGTGTGTATCACCTTGTGTGTGTGTGTATATATATATAGGTCACATCTGATTTATCCATTCATCCGTTGATGAGCACTTAGGTTGTTTCCATATCTTGACTATTGTGAACAATACTGAAATAAACAAAATAAAGCATTTATCTTTTCAGTGTCTTGTTTTCATTTCCTTTGGGTATATACCCAAACGTAGAATTGTTGGATCATATGGTAGATCTGCTTTTAATTTTTTTTTTTTTTTAAGATTTTATTTGTTTGACAGAGAGAGACACAGCGAGAGAGGGAACACAAGCAGGGGGAGTGGGAGAGGGAGAAGAGGCTTCTTGCCGAGCAGGGAGCTCGATGCGGGGCTCGATCCCAGGACCCTGGGATCATGACCTGAGCCGAAGGCAGACGCTTAACGACTGAGCCACCCAGGCACCACTGCTTTTAATTTTTTGAGGAACCTCTGTATTGTTTTTCACAGTGCTTGAACCAATTTAAATTCCTATTAATAGAGTACAAGGATTCCCTTTTTTTCCCACATTCTCACCAGCACTTACTTATCTATTGTGTTCATGAGGATAGCTGTTCTAACAGATGTGAGGTGATGTGTCATTTATGGTTTTGATTTGTATTTCTTTGGTGATTAGTGATATTGAGCATCTTTTCATGTACTAACTGAACATTTGGGTGGGATCTTTAGAAAAATGTTTGTTTTTAAATCAGATTGTTTTGTTGTTGTTATGTAGTAGTATGTGTTCTTTATATATCCCCTTTATACAACTTACAGTTTGCAAAAATTTTCTCCCATTCTGTAAGCTGCCTTCTCATTTTGTTAAAGGTTTCTTTTGCTGTGCAGAAGCTTTTAAGTTTGATGTAGTCCCACTTGTTGATTTTTATTTTTGCTGTGTGTACTTTTGGTGTCCTATCCAGGAAATCATTGCTAAGATCAATGTTGAGGAACTTCTGCCCTACATTTTCTTCTAGGAGTTTTATGGTATTGGGTCTTTATGTTTAAGTCTTTGATCCATTTTGAGCTAATTTTTGTGAGTGGTGTAAGATAGGGGTCTAATTTCTTTGTTCTGCATGTGTCAATCCAGTTTCTCCAACAGCATTTATTAAAGAGTGAAGTTTTCTTTGTTGGACGATTTTAAACTAAGATTCAAGTTCTTTAGTAGATATAGCACTCTTAAGATTATCTATTTCTACTTGAGTAGTTTGTGTCTTTCAAGGAACTAATAATTTTATCTAAGTTGTCAAATTTAGGGGCATAGAATTGTTGATAGTATTTTTTATTCTCCTTTTAATATCTGTGAGGTTTTTAGTAATGTCCCCTTTTTATTCCCGATGTTGATAATTCGTCTTTTTTTATTTGACTAGAAATTTATCAATTTTATGAATCTTCTTAAAGAACCCACTTTTGATTTCATTGATTTACTGTATTATTTTTGTCTTTTCAATATCATTGATTTCTGCATATATTTTTATTCTTCTTGTTTTGGATTTAATTTGATCTTACTTTTTCATTTCTTATATCAGAACTTGGATTACCAACTTGAGACTGAATCATTTAATGCTATTAATTTCCCCCAAGCATGGCTTTAGCTGCCTCTAATAAATTTTTATATATTGTATTTTTAGTTTTTGTTCAAAATATTTTCTAATTTTCCTTGAAACTTCCTGTTTAGCTGTTTAATTTTAAATATTTGAGGATTTTCCTGATGTTTTTCTGTTACTGATTTTGAGTTTAGTTCTTTAATGATAACTGAATATACTTTTTATGACATACATTCTTTTAAATTTGTTAAGGAAATCTGTGGCCCAGAATATTGTCTGTCCTGGTGAATATTCCATGATCACTTGAAAACAAGATATATTCTTATTTTGTTGGGTAGAGTGTTCTATAAATGTCAAGTCAGTCAAATTGGTTGATAGTGTTTTTCAGGTCTTTGATAGCCCTTACTGCTTTTCTGTGTACTTACTCTATCAATTACTGAGTGAGGAGTTTTGAAGTCTTCAAATATAATTGTTGATTTGTCTATTTCTCCTTTTAGTTTTATTAGGTTTTGTTTAATGTATTTTGAAGCTCTGTTGTTAGTTACACTTATATTTAGAATTTTTATGTCTTCCTAGAGAATGAATTCTTCTTTACCATTAAATATGTAATGTCTTTATTTCTGTTATTACTCCTTGTTATGAAGTCTTTTTCTGATATTAATATAGTTTTTCCAGCTTTCTTCTGATATATGTTTGAATAATATTTCTTTTTCTATGTACTTATTTTTTAACCTTTGTTTTTATATTTAAGATGGGTTTTCTCAAACATAGCATATATTTGGGTCTTGCTATTTCATTCAGCCAATCTCTTTTAATTTGTTTTTAAATCATTTGTAGTTTATCTATTGATATTCTTGGATTACAAGCATATCATTTTCTAGTTTTATTCCATTCTTTTTTCCCTCTTTTTCTGACTTCTTTTTTTAAAAAACTGGTTATTGATCTTAATTTTATCTCCAACATTGACTTATTTATTTATGCCATTTTATTTAAAATATTTTAGTGGTTACTTAGTGGTTAACAGTACACATCTTAATTACTTTCAAATATTATACTGTTTCACATAGAGTACAAGAACTATACAATATTTTTCCAATTCCTTCCTCTCATCTTTTGTGCTATTGTGGCGCTATTTTACTTTTATACATACTATAAATGCATAATATAAAATACTATTATTTTTGCTTTAGACTGTCAGTGATCTTTTAGAGTATTTAAAAATAAGAAAAATAAATTTCAGATTTTCTTTAACTTATTCCATTTCTAGCTCTCTTCATTTTTTGTGTGTAGATCCAATTTTCTGATTGGTGTTATATATATATTTTTTAAAGGTTTTATTTATTTGAGAGAGAGAGAATGAGAGAGAGCACATGAGAGGGGGGAGGGCCAGAGGGAGAAGCAGACTCCCTGCCGAGCAGGGAGCCCGATGTGGGACTCGATCCCGGGACTCCAGGATCATGACCTGAGCTGAAGGCAGTCGCTTAACCAACTGAGCCACCCAGGCGCCCTGATTGGTGTTATATTTTTTATGCTTATATCCTACTTTGGGCTGTCTGAGCCCTTTGGATCTGTGGTTCAGGGTCTTTCATTAAATTTGATGTTCTCCCACAAATCTTGGATGCTTTGTGCTGTTTTGTTGTTGTTTGTTTGTTTGTTTCCACTCTTTTTTCTCTTGTATTAGTTTGGTACTTTCTATTGACCTATTTTCAAGTTCACTGATTCTTTCTTTGGCAGTCTTTCAAGTCCAGTGATTGGCCTGTCAGAGGTATTGTTTAATTTTGTAACTGTGTTTCTCATTATAACATTTCCATTAAATTCTTTCTTACAGTTTTCATCTCTGTTGAAATGACCTACTGTTCTTATATTTTGTCTGACTTTTCCTTTAGAGTCTTTAATCTGTTAATAGTAGTATTTTAGATTCCTTAATAGTTTCACTGTGTGTGTCATATTGAATCTGGCTCTTAAGATAATTTTGTCTGTTGACATCATGTTTTTTTTTTTTTTTTTTGTGATGGCTTATGATTTTTTGTTGAAATGTGGACACCAGGTGTAAGACAGTAGCAACTGAAGTGAATAGTTTTTTTTTTTTTTTTGCCTAGAAATGTATATGTTTTTCCTCTGTTAAGCCTTGAATGTGCTCTTTTTAGTCAATGTGGACAGAAATTGATCTAGGTTTGGGATTGCTGTTCCAATAGTTACCCTCATTGTACCATATACTTCAAATACTACTAGTTTTTAACCTTGGTTTTTATAGTGATGTAGTTTGCCATGGATTTTTCTTTCTCAATCTTCTACCCTCAGCTTCAGATCTTCCCTTTGTGCTGTGCATTAGAAAGAGTTTCTTTCCTCTTTCTTGCCCAGTATCCATGCAGTATATTAGTGTTACTTGATGCTTATCTTTTGGTGAGGGTTGGGGGGGATTTATTACAGTATTGATTAAGCTTCTGTTTTAGGCAGGTACTATTTTCATGAATCTCAGGGGTATGACTTTATCAATGCTCCTATTCCATTCC
This sequence comes from Neomonachus schauinslandi, assembly GCF_002201575.2. NCBI lineage: Eukaryota > Metazoa > Chordata > Mammalia > Carnivora > Phocidae > Neomonachus > Neomonachus schauinslandi. The sequence continues at coordinate 114,342,791 of NC_058407.1, read as the reverse complement.
CAGTTGTAGGTCTGGGACTAGATATTCCTGCCACTCTTCTAGATGTGTAGTTTCCCCCCACCCTTTTTTTTCTCAGCTTTAGTGGGTTTTCACTAGTGCCCTAAGGATAAATATCTTTGTTGGGTTTCTACTAGTAGTGTTTTTTTTCTATAGGGGAAAAAAAGGGAAATGGATCTGGGTGGGCTTTTATGTCTTTTTTGAAGTGTCTGCTGTTAACTTCCTTCATGCCTGTACCATGAAGAATGTGTTTTCTAGACTCTCAGCAGTCTTTTTTTTTTTTTTTAAGAGCAGCAGGTCAGGACTGTGAAGAGCCTTAAAATGCTGTGAATTCTTTTTTTTTTTTTTAAGAGAGAAATTTTTTTTTTAAAGATTCCATTTATTTATTTGACAGAGACAAAGCGAGAGAAGGAACACAAGCGGGGGGAGTGGCATGGGGCTCGGATCCCAGGACTCTGGGATCATGACCTGAGCCAAAGGCAGATGCTTAACGACTGAGCCACCCAGGTGCCCTGCAATGCTGTGAATTCTATGTATGTGGCTTCCCAAGATTTTTACTCTGTTGCTAGCCCACATTTAACTTGTGCCAGTTTATTAAAAATTTTAGCTGAATTCTTTCTTACTGGTGTCTGACAGTGTCTGTGCCAGGTAATCAAGGCTCACATTCTGGTTTTTTTTTTTTTTTCCTTTCCTTTCCTTTTCTTTCTTTCTCCCTCTCCCTCCCTCCCTTCTTTCCTTCCTTTTTGTTTTTGCAGGTGTTTTTTAGATTTTAGGTTAGAGTTTGTTGCCCTACTACCTCAGGTTTTTAGTGAGTTCAAGAAAAGTTGGGAGTTTTCAGATTGCCCAGAATTTTCTTGGTTATTTTTTATTGTTTTAAGGGTGGGAGCAATGTTCTTTCCAACCTTTTACATCTTCCATAGAAGCTGACATTACCCATCCATCATGTTTAAATGGGAAAATATGAAAATGTGGAATTTATATTCATAGAATATATTTTACAAATTACCAAGGCTTTTGGTTTGGATTAGCTCAAGCAGAAATCCCATTATAACATATTTTTTATATTCCTATATCTACCTTTTCACCATTGGTGAAAGTTGGAGTGTTAAGATAATAATAGCTAATATATTCGTAGTGCTTACTCTGTGCCAAACACTGTTTTAAGAATGTTCCACGTATTAACTCATTGAATCTTCACCACAACTTATATTTTACAGATAAAGAAATTGAGGCACAGTGAAGTCAAGTCACTTACTCAAGAAAACATGCTTTCTAAGTAGTAGATTTTGGATTTGAAACTGTGTTTTTCAATCACTAAGCTTTATTGCTTTTTAAGGAAAAAAATATAAAAGGATGACAGATCCAGGTAATTTAGAATTTTAAAGAGCATTTAGTCCTAATTTTTCATTTTACAAACAAGAAATCTTAACAGATGAATTAAAGGACTTTTCTAGGGCTAGGCACATAGTTTGTGGCTGATTCAGTGTAGAATTGAGATCTTCAATTTCTCATCCTATTTTTACTTTATAATAACATTTGATTACAGATGTGAGTACAGTTCCAGTACTCCTGGCACTCATTTAAATGCATCTATTTGATTTTTTTTTTCCAATTTATTTTTTGGGAAGAAATGTGATCACTTGATTTTCCTTTAATTTGCGTTACTGGGAGAAAATGTACTCAAATATGGAAACTTAACTTTTCTAGATTTTCGAGACCTAGAGGTTCATTTTTTTAACTGTTCTTCATTTGGACTAGAATTTATTTATAGGTTCAACTCAAATGGTGGAGGTGAGGGTAATTTTCAGATTGCCATTTCATTATATCACATGCGTGTGTGTGTGTGTGTGTGTGTGTGTGTGTATATACACATACATATCTGAGAACAGAGCACATCCAAAGTTAAAATATCCATCTTTGTTCAGACAGGGAAAAATACCCATGGATTAAATTTTCTGTCAAAAGGCTCTTTCCCTATAGGTGTTTGCTAACTATTATATACAATTATAGAAGCCATTTGTTCCACTTGGGCTTTTTCCATAATAATCAACTAACTCTTGTTAGTCCTCTGAATGAATATATCTTAAATGTACAGTTCATTCATTAGTGTAGCCCTACTTCTAATTCATCCCTTCTACTTAACACAGTGTTTATTTCCATATAGCTTTTCATATATCATTGAAGGGCAGAGTTTCCATCTTATATTCTTCTTTCTTTCTCTTCTTTAACTTTCTATGATGTTTATGGATATACAAGAAAGTGTAAATGGGACAGAAGTCAGAAACTTACTCATTGTGTTCTGTGACTTACTAGCAATTTGGCCTCTGGCAAATGTTTTAACGTTTTTGAGCCTCTGTTTTCTGACTTTCACCTCATGATATATGAGGATCAAATGAGATCATTTATTCAGCCACAAGTATTTGTTGAACTTCTGTTATATGCAGCATACAGTGATGAGCACTGGGGACAAGAAGTAGACAGGACATAGTTGCTGCTTCCCAATGAGTTCATGTCTAGTATAGGGATTGATATGTAAATAATCATGACATGCAAATAAATGTATGAGTTTAATGTAGCAGAAGCAAATTTGGGAGTGTCAGAAGAGTCACAGGAGGTGGATTTAAAGTATGAATGATGTTCCACGAAGCAGGCAAGGAGGAAGCATTTTAGGCAAAGGAAAGAGCATTTAAAATATTTCCTAAATGTGCATCAAGAACTGGTATAGGCCCACAAATGCGAGGGATTGGTGTTATTTTTAAGAATCCATATTTTAAAGGATTATGAAAAATATATTTTAAATTTTGAAAACCATCTTGTTATGATTGTTGATAACAACCTTAGAGGAATGCTAGTTTTAAATTCACAAATAGGATATGGACATAGGATGACAAATCAAGGCTAATTATTATAAGAAATTAGATTCTCTAAGTCTTCATTATCATGAGCCATGTTAATTAACATTATCATTAATTACCTTGACAGTAAAATAATCAAACAATTAGTGACCCTGCGAGGTCACAAAAACATAATAAACACAAAGTAACATTGCTTAGAATGTCAAGGTTAAATAATTGAATGTAGGATTGGCTGTCATTATAGTCAAAACCCATACAACACAGAAGACCAAGAGATAGGAAAACTTACTCAGATTCAGTATATTTCTTTTTATCCAGTATGCCAAAAACATTTCATAATACTGACTTTTAGAAAAGAATTCCATATACTTTCATCCCAATTTTCAAACATGACAATTCCTATTACTATTGTCCTCTTGTATAATGTTATTTGCAATACTCTGAGCAAATTTTGTCTTCAGAAGTTAGAATTTAAGAAGAAAAGTATAAGGCAAGACAGTTGATGACATATGTAATTCAGTGTTTAAAGATGTACTAACAGTCTACAGAATCCATTGATAAAGCTTAAAAGCAAAAGAGTACAATTCATATGATGGTAAAATCTTAGAATAATTTATCAGTGCAAGAAAAAGAAATTGTGATTTCAAAAGGAAAGAGAAAGACAATAGAAATCATCCAAGGAAGATATAGATCAAAACTCAGAAAAAAAATAATAAAAATAGCATTTTTTCATTAGCAATAGAAATATACTAGATAATCAGGTGGTAAATGCTTTGTGATGGGGAAGTGTTCATATGTATAAAGCAAGGCATTTCATGCAGTATTTTCTTTTTATTGGTCTTACTGTTATTCTTTCACTTTGAACGTAGGTAGGATAATTTTTGTTTATTTCAGTTCTTCTGATAACTATATGTTATGTAAATAAAATTGCCCTTTGAAATGTTTAATTAAAACCCAATCTTTTTTTTTTTTTTAAAGATTTTATTTATTTATTTGAGAGAATGAGAGAGAGAGAGCATGAGAGGGAGGAGAGTCAGAGGGAGAAGCAGGCTCCCTGCCGAGCAGGGAGCCTGATGCGGGACTCGACCCTGGGACTCCAGGATCATGACCTGAGCCGAAGGCAGTCGCTTAACCAACTGAGCCACCCAGGCGCCCAAAACCCAATCTTAACTGAACCAAATGTACTATATTTCTTTGGTTGTACAGGGACACCAAAGTACTGCACATTAAAAATAAAATCCTACCATAATAAAAAATTTAACCAAAATATTAAAAAGTAATGAAAAAATATGGCATAATTAGAAAAAAGTAAAAAGTTTATGTACTAACACTCATGCAATTATCTTAATATTTGCACACCATCTTCTGCATGCAGTCATACTTTTAACATAATTACAGCCATAGTATGCATTTTTATATTTTAAGTTTTGCATTGTGTATTGTATTTTGTTTTGTGAATCTCTCCATCTTGTTAAAAAAAAAAAGATTTAACTTAGCTTTCCAAGATATGCACAATAGAGCAAGGTTACATTAAATAAACATCAATAGGAAAAAAGGATTCAAGAGGAAGAGATGGAAGTGTAGGAAAAGAAATGTGTGAGGTAATATACAAAACATACCCATTAGATTCTTTTTTTTTTAAGATTTTTTTTTTATTTGTGAGAGAGAGAATGAGAGACAGAGAGCATGAGAGGGAGGAGGGTCAGAGGGAGAAGCAGACTCCCTGCTGAGCAGGGAGCCCGATGTGGGACTCTATCCCAGGACTCCAGGATCATGACCTGAGCCGAAGGCAGTCGCTTAACCAACTGAGCCACCCAGGCACCCTACCCATTAGATTCTAAAGGTGGGCCACAGATTTATCTTTGAGTAGCCACACAAAGGGGGAAATGGAATCAATTCCTGATTTAGAGTATATAGTAGATTAAAAGACCAATTGTGTAGTAGGAGAAGCAACAAGTGTTCTTAATCCTGAGACCATAGAGAAATTTTCTTTTGTTTGTCATCACAAAGAGGATACAGTGGTTTCAGCATCACTCTGGTATCAAATATACTCATGAGTTTCATGGAGCTGCTTTTTATAACATACATTTTTATGTATTTGATGTTGGTAAATACTATAGAACCAAAGTTAACATATCATAATGCATTTTAAGGAAACATTTATAATTCTGTTTAACATTTTTAGAAAGTCTATTTTGGATGAGCTGATCCTTTGTCTTAATTTTTTTTTCAAGGTCACTTTGAATGGACAGTCTTTTGCCTTTAGTTTTGGATAAATTTTCTCATGATGAGCAGACAGTTTAAAGCATTTCATTGACCTTAGATCTAGTTATGCTTTTCAAGGCAACCTTCCTGAATATCCTTTTCATTGTTAGTTTATTAGCTCTATATAACAGAATCATTGAATGAGGGAGTAAAGGATTTGAGGACCAGAAATTGAGCTAAGTTTGGTATAATGACTTGTGGAAAGAGCACAAAATTGGAGGCCAATAAATGAATGAATGAATTTTAAAGGCATTAACCTAAATTCTACAAATGGGAGCCAGATTTCATACACAGAGTGGCTTTTATCTCTCTCTACACATACATGCACACACATACACATGTACATGTATGTATGGAAAGAGGAAGAAATTTGTTTGCTGGGCAAAACGCAATATTTTCTGAGTTAACCTGATTTATTTCCTCCAAGAATTATGTTATTTGATGCAAAAGACACATATATGTCCAGAATTATGTGGTTCATTAAGAAAGTAAACAATGATAGATGATGATAAAAATACAAGGGTTAAGGAGAAATCAGTTACAGTGAGTTGGGTGTGATTTTTCCCATCAGGAAATGGATGAGAGATTTGATTAATTACAAAGACAGTATGCAAAAGGTATCTTTTGTGGGCGCCTGGGTGGCTCAGTTGGTTGAGCGACTCCCTTCGGCTCAGGTCATGATCCTGGAGTCCCTGGATCGAGTCCCGCATCGGGCTCCCTGCTCGGCAGGGAGCCTGCTTCTCCCTCTGACCCTCCCCCCTCTCATGTGCTCTCTCTCTCTCTCTCTCTCATTCTCTCTGTCTCAAATAAATAAATAAAATCTTTAAAAAAAAAAAGGTATCTTTTGTTATTTGTAAAGATTATGTCTTCTAGAACTGTTCCTGACCAGGGATTTAAGCTTATTGATTTCTAAATGACCCTTTGAAATTTTGTAGTTTTTCCTTTGTGGATTAACTGTAAAAGATGCACCCTTCATACACTGCTGCCTCATGAGTGTTTCTTTTCTAATAGAGAACAGGAGAATTTGCACAAAGTCATTTACTTTCTACTTTTATCTTTTTTGTTTTATGAAGAAAAACCTACATTATAACATGACTGCTGTGTGGAGTCAGGAGAGCTATCTGACCATGAAACTGAGTCTGGCTCCAGACTCTTACTTATGTAGTAGGTTCAGTCTGCCTAGGTCTCCGTAGGTTTTAAATAAATGGGGATAATCTTCACAATGAGGTTAATCCTTGTTTAGAAGATAAAATGATATATTATGTATCTAACACAGTGACGAGTAAATATTAGTCTCTCAAAAAATGGTAGCCATATTATTATTGCTGATAGTGTTATTTTTCTGAAGCAAATCGGCAAGAATAGTGATGTTTTCTTGCAAGGTTCTCATAGATACCATACTTTTCTAGACAAGTGTTTAGGATTTGAGAGAGAGAATTTAGACATATTTTTTCATAGCAAGTTATATTTTTCTTTGTTTTGTTTTCTTCAGCTAAGACAGCAGAAGAGATGATTTATTGTACACAAGTTACATTCAGCCACAAATGAAAACAGAATTAGTCTTAAAAGTCACAGGTCCAGGGCAGAAGACCAGAAGAGATTATTTTGGTATGAGCAAGGTGGGTCTCTCAGAGGTGGTCATAGGGATCAGATGGTGATGGATGTTCTAGATCCCTTGAATCAAGCTCAAGAAAGTAGGCAGGCAGTCCAGCAATTGGTACCAGCATACCTGGCCTCCATCTTTCCTTATTTATGCTTCTGTGGTGCCATGTGTGCATAAGCTAGCAGTTTACTTGGACCGCTGCTTCATCTTTCTTCTTTTACACTTCAGCCTGCACATTTACTTCTTTCTCTACTTAGCTCTCATGATGTAGAGGTTTCCAAGAAGATGGAGCTAAGGCCAAGAGCATATTTTTACTTCTTTGGATCATCTTGTCTCCCTAACCTGATTTGGGGATTTTAAGTAAAGTTCTTTAAATCAGTAACTTCTCATATTTTAAACAATATAGGTTTACTTACAAATAAATTTTCTTTTGTCCTGTCATTATTGCACCAAGTACATTATATTGCTGTTGTATAATCAATCAACCAATAAAAGATGAATGAGATTCCAGTTATTTGAAACAAGGGAAGGACTGCTGACTAAAGGCAAACACAGCATCTTTAGTGAGAGGACAGTGGAAGAAACTTTGTGAGTCATCATCATTTAACAAAATTTTTAATCAATATTAAAATCATGTCTTAATACTTTCTTGTAATTAAAAAAAGGGTGTGGAAATCCTTCTTTAAATCAACTTAGTTTGCTCAGCAAGATAATTTCAGTTCGTAAAGGTATCTTCTTGCTGAATTCTCTGAGTCATGCTTGTGACTCACTGAGCTGGCTTTGATGATGGTGAGTCATTTCATATTTTCTGGGAATAAGGCTACCTGACTGTCACCACTTTATCTTTGGCAATGAGTTGAGAAAGTGTACCACTTCAGGTGACAGGGTAGATAACCAGAGGAATATGGAAAGAAAATCTATTGTCTGTGATTTGGGTGTAATTTCATATATCAGGAAAAGGGCCAGTGATCTGAATAGTAAAAGAGATACTACTCTAGCAGATGTTCTGATATTGCCAAGAACTTTCTTCTTTGCCTCTTAAGAACATGGAAGCAAAATTTTCTATAGTCAATGACACTCTCTTTGCTTTCTTAAAACATAAGGTTACAGGGCAAGATATTAGAGCTTTTATTCACATGTCAAAATCTTAAATGTCTGGCTTGTCAGGTAAGCATCTGAATAATCCAAGTTAATCTGTTTTAAGGTAAACAACCTTAGCTGAATAGCAACCTTAATTCCATCTGCAACCTACTTCTCCTTTGCAATGTAAAGTAGCATTCACAGGTTCTGTGAATTAAGGTGTGGGCATTTGGGGGCTGGGGATTATTCTGACTACCACACATCTTAAAATAAATTTTTCTTTGTTCTGTTTGAGTATAAATAACCTTAAGGAAATTTTTCCTTGTAAAAGTTTTTACATAACTTGCTTTACTTCATAGATAGTAATGATTTTATTAGTCTTACAAATGTTTATATGCCAATGTACCCTTTGGCATGATTGAGGATAAAAGAAACCAGTTTGTTTTCTTAAATTGTTTTAATTCCCAGGTAGCCTCTTCTGATCCAAAGAAAGAGAAATATGGAAATAAAAGAAACCTCAAAGGAGACAGAGACAGGGAGAAGGAGAGAGAAAGAAAGAGTGAGAGAGAAAGGAGAGAGACAGATAGTATTAGACAAAGATGGGTCAAATAACAGAAATAATACCAATTTAATTCATTTGATTTTGTCTAAATGAAGCACTATTTGATTAGAGTGAAAACATCACTGCTTCATTGATTGGCATTTGTCAGATGGAGGCTAAGACTAATGTGGCTGCTGAGCTTAATTTTTTCAGCTATTCTTTTCTAATTTCAGCCATTTGTGTGCTATCAACATATGCTTTCTATGATACCTACTTATGGTTTTACTTGCAATTGTTAATCCCCTCAAAATATAATGTGAGAATTTAGAAAGAGGTATATGTATCTATGAATGGGAGAGTTGGCAAGGGGAGAATTATTCTGAAAATAGTATTCCTGAAGAAAAATTTTCAACTAATAAAAACTGTCACATACCTTAGTTTCTCCATTTTTAAAGTAAGATGGCCTACAGCATAACAAACAACCCTACCAAAATACAGCATAGAAGCAGCAGTTTGAAAAGAGCCTGAGGTATACAGGAAGGAGATTTATTTACTAATCTCAGAGTGTGCACTGGAGCTGGAGGGGCAGGATCTTAGGAGACTTTTTCAAGAACAAAAGAGCTGGTGGGTGCCATTTCTCTCCTCCCCAGTATAAATACCAGGACACCTGCAGGAAATAGCATGAACACTGTCAACATAGCTTGCTAACACTGCATGCCCCATCTCATGTTCTCCTGGGGATTCACTCCATCCCACTCACCCCACTTGGCAGGAGTCTTTCCAAAGTGGCAACTAACTTACCTCATTTGGCAAACAGCCCCAGCAGTGACCAGCACCAGTCCAAAGTGACTCTTGACCCAGGGAGAGGGGAAGATAACTATACACATCAATTCAACTGCAGCCCAAGCAATGGACTGGGTGTAGACATCTAATCTGACTGCAGGCCCTACCCACCAACAGAAACTTCTCAGGGGGCAGCACAAGAAGAGAGCTTTGTAGCTTAGGGTGACTGAACCCCATCAGACAGACTGGGGGCAGACATCCAGTCTGACTGCAGGCCCTGCCTGCCAACAAAAGCCTCTCAGGGGACAACACAGGGAGACTGTCCTGCAGTTTGGTGCAACCAGAGTGCCAGCAAACATGTGGAGGGCAAGCACCTGGCCTGACCCAGCTACAAGCCCAAGGCAGTCTCAAACTGGCCCCTTAACAGCACAGGGACCAAACCTTGCCCACAACAGTGCAGCCAACTGGACTGAAGGCAAACATGACTCCACCACAGTGGTAAGGTACGTGCAACACACATAGGAAATACTGGTAAGTGCCTGGTTTTAGTGAACAGGGAACATTGCACTGCAGGGCACTACAGGACCTCTTATTTATAAGACCATTTTCAAGATCATGAGACATAGCTGACTTTCCTAATACATAGAAGTGGACACAGAGAGTTAGACAGAATGAGGAGACAGAAAGATATGTTCCAAACAAAAGAAAAGAACAAAATCACAGACCTGTACCTCTGAAACAAATAATACATTATATGTTAAAAAAAAAAAAAGAAGATAGTAGGAAGGGAAAAACGAAGGGGGGGAAATCAGAGGGGGAGACGAACCACAAGAGACTATGGACTCCGAGAAACAGAGTTCTAGAGGGGACGGGGGGTGGGGGGATGGATTAGCCTGGTGATGGGTATTAAGGAGGGCACGTACTGAATGGAGCACTGGGTGTTATACGCAAACAATGAATCATGGAACACTACATCAAAAACTAATGATGTAATGTATGGTGACTAACATAACATAATAAAAAAAAATCGCAGTAAAAGAGCTAAATGAAATGGAGATAAGCAATATGCCTGATAGTGAATTCAAGGGTGGTTTAATATTTGCAAATCATTCAACATGATACTTCACATTAACAAGGGAAAGGCTAAAAACTGTATGGTCATCTCAACAGATGCAGAAAAAGCATTTGACAAAGTACAACATCCATTCATGATAAAAACTCTGAACAAAGTACATTTAGAGGGAACATACATCAACATAATAAAGGCCATGGGTGAAAAGCCCACAGCTAATATCATACTCAGTGGGGAAAAACTGAGAGCTATTCCTCTAAGATCAGGAACAAGAAAGGATGTCCACTCTCACCACTTTTATTCAATATAGCACTGGAAGTTCTAGCCACAGCAATCAGACAACAAAAAGAAATGAAAGGCATCCAAAGTGGTAATAAAGTAAAACTGTCACTATTTGCAGATGACATGATACTATGTCTGGAAAACCCTAAAGACTCCACCAAAAAGCTACTAGAACTGATAAATGGATTCAGTAGTCACAGGACACAAAATCAATATACAGTAATCTGTTATGTCTCTATACATTCATAATGAAGTAACAGAAAGGAAATTTAAGAAAACAATCCCATTTACAATTGCATTAAAATAGTAAAATACCTAGGAATTAACCAAGGAAGTAAAAGAATTGTACACTGAAAATGATAAAACATTGATGAAAGAAATTGAAGATGACCCAAACAAATGGAAAGACATTCCATACTCATGGGTTGGGAGATCCAATATTGCTAAAATATCCATTCTACCCAAAGCAGTCTACAAATTTAATATAATCTCTATCAAAATACCAACAGCATTTGCTCATGGAACTAGATCAAATAATCCTAAAATTTGTATGGAATCACAAAAGACCCCAGATAGCCAAAGCAATATCTAAAAAGAAGAACAAAGCTGGAAGCATCAGAATCCCAGATTTCAAGTTATACTACAAAGCTATGCTAATCAAAACAGTGTGGTACTGGCATAGAAATAGACACATAGATCAATGGGACAGAATAAGTACAGATAAACCCAGTTAATCTATGAGAAAGGAGGCAAGAATATACAATGGGAAAAAGACCATCTCTTCAACAAATGGTGCTGATAAAACTGCACAACTACATACAAAAGAATGAAACTGGATCTCTTTATTATAGAATACACAAAAATAAACTCAAAATGGATTACAGACCTAAATCTGAGACCTGAAACCATAAAACTCCGAGAAGTAAATGTAGGCAGTAATCTCTTTGATATCAGTCATAGCAACATTTTTCTAGATAGTCTCCTTTGGCAAGGATAATAAAAGTGAAATTAAACTATTGGGACTACACCAAAATAAAAAGCTTTTATGCAGCAAAGGAAACCATCAACAAAACAAAAAACCTACTGATTGGGAGGAGATATTTGCAAATGATATACTTGATAAGGGGTTAATATTCAAATATATAAAGTACTTACACAGTTCAACACACACACACAAATAATCCAATTAAAAATGGACAGAGGACCTGAATAGACATTTTTCCAAAGAAGATGTACAGGTGACCAACAGGCACAAGAAAAGATGCTCAACATCACTCATCATCAGGTAAATGCAAATCAAAACCACAATGAGATATAACCTCATACCTGTCAGAATGGCTATAATGAAAAGCACCAGAAATAACAATTCGTGAAGATGTGGACAAAAAAGAACCCTTATGCATTATAGGTGGGAATGCAAGCTAGTGCAGCCATTGTAGAAAATAGTATGGAAGTTGGTGTAGCCATTGTAGAAAATAGTATGGAAGTTCCTTAAAAAATTAAAAATAGTATTACCGTATTATCTGGTAGAGAATGAAAACATGAATTTATCTGGTAGAGAATGAAAACATGAATTTGAAAATATATGTACCCCTGTGTTTCCTGCAGCATTATTTATTATAGCCAAGATATGAAAACTACTGAAGTGTCCGTTGATAGGTAAATGGATAAAGAAGGTGTGATTGATACATATATGTATCAATACACACACACACACTGGAATATTACTGAGCCCTAAAAAACATGAAACCTTGTTATTTACAATATGGATAGATCTAGAAGTTGTAATGCTAAGTGGAAACAGAGAGAGACACATACCATACAATTTCACTCATATGTGGAATTTGAGAAATAAAGAAAAAAAAAGAGACCAGCAAAAAAACCAGACTCCTAAATACAGAAGACAAACTGGTGTTTGCCAGAGGGGAGGTGGATGGGAGGGTGGGTGAAATAGATGAAGGGGATTAAGAGTATACTTACCGTGATGAGCACTGAGTAATGCATAGAATTGTTGAATCATTTAAATTGTACACCTGAAACATATAACACTATATGTTAATTGTACTTGACTAAAAAATGCAAATACAATGTTCTTACTGGATGATCTTTTAAGATACTGGCTTCTAGATTTATTGATTTATTGATTTATTGATGTATATTAGAGAGAAAGAGAGAGGGCACGAGCCGGGGGAGGGGCAGATGGAGAGGAAGAGGGAGAGAAGCAGACTCCCTGCTGAGTGCAGAGCTTGTGGCAGGGCTCACCTGCTAGATTCTAATTTTGAAAGTCAGGTCCTCTAAGTCACTTCTCAACCTTTGCTATTCATTAGAAATGAGATAGAAAAATGTTGATATCTGGGCGCAACCTTTAGGTTGATTTAGGGGCATCTGGGTGGCTCAGTCGGTTGAGCATCTGCCTTTGGCTCAGGTCATGATCTCAGGGTCCTGGGATCAAGCCCTGCATTGGGCTCCCTGCATTGGGCTCCCTGCTTAGGGGAGTCTGCTTCTCCCTCTCCCGCTACCCCTCTCCCCCCCAGTTCGTGTGCTCATGTGCGCTCTCTCTTTCTCTCTCTCAAATAAATAAATAAAATATAAAAAAAGAAATCTTGATTTAATTGGTTAAATTCCTCAAATTTTATCTTGATTCAGTATTCTTTCCCAAAATAAAGATCTTCAGGCTAAAAGTAAAAGTGAGTATTTGTAAGCAGAATTTATCCAGAATGAGTGAAGAGTTTATAAGTTAACATTTACTTGCTTTGAATTATTCCCTTTCCTAGATACATCATATCTTATATTAAGAGATTCTTTTTTTTTTTGACGAATTGGAAGATGTTGAAAGACTGGAGGGGACAAATTCCTGATTTTTAGAAAGGGAGAGTAATCCAGTATTGTGTATTGCAAATTGAGAATCTAAAACAGATTTTTAAAATTGACTTTATTGAGGTATAATTTATGCATATTAAAATATATTTTAAGATCATCTACTTTTTTTTATTGACCTGTAGTTGACATACAACAAGATCATCTACTTTTGACAAAGCTATATGCCTGTGTATATAGCTACCTAAATCAAAATGTGTAAGATTTCATCTCCAAAGAAAGTTTTCTAGTGTTTCTTTGCGATCAATCTCTCCCCCATCTCCTGTGCCAGGATTTCATATAAATGGAATCATACAATATGTGTTCTTTTGTGTCCAGTTTTTTTGTTAAGTGTAACATCTTCAAGATTGATCTATTTATTACATCTTTCAGTAACTTGTTTCTATTTATTCCTGAACAGTATTCCATTGGAGAGCCAAAAATATTTCCTTAGCTACTCTCATTTGGCAGGGCTTAACCACAAGACTCTTTCCTGTGGATCTTGGGGGCTTGCTTATTAGGCTTTGCTAGATGGGGTTAGAATACATCTTACTCTTGGACAGGGGTCAGCAAGCTTTCTCCTGAAATATCCAGGTAGTAAATATTTTGGAATTTGTTAGCCACATACAATCTGTGTCAGATATTTTTAAAACAACCCTTTAAATATGTAAAAGCAAGTCTTAGTTCATTAGCTATGCAGAAACAGGCTGCAGGTAGGATATGGCCTGCAGACTGTAGTTTTCCAGTTCCTACTCCAGGTCAGTGCTGATCAATACAAATTTCTGTGATGATATTTATAGTTGAGTGGCATTATGGTAGCCACTAGCCACATGTTGAGCACAGAAATTTAGAATAGATTTTAAAAACTATTTGTGAACAACTTGGAGAGGAAGCAGCAAACAGATATCAAAGTAAGTTTTGAAAATAATATATAGGCTACTATAATTTATTTCTTTGACTCAATTCCTAGTTTGGTAGGTGAATAAAATGTAGTAATCATAGTACATGACATTTGATAAAGCCGCTTATAATAACCTCATGTTGAAATGAGGAAATTAGATGTGAGGACAGTTAAGGATTCTTAATTGGTAATTGGTTGTAACAATTAGATCAAAGCTTTTGTATTGTGAATGCCAATTCATGGTGTGTTGTTAGTTGCTGTGCTGTCCAGTTAGGGAGCACTAGCCACATGTAGCTATATAAATATACCTGTAGATTAATTAAAATTAAAAAGTATGCTCCTTAGCTGCATCAGCCCCATTTTCAGTGCTCAGTAATTGCATGTAGCTTGTGGCTGCTCTCTTGGACAACAGAGACTTAGAACATTTCTATTATCACAGAAAGTTTCATTGGACAGCACTGCTGGGTAGAGGTTTCTAGGGACATTAAAAAGAACTCTTCTTTAATGGTGTTGACCCACATTTTTACCATAATTAGATAAAGATTGCATAAATAAAGAGAATGTGATAATCCAGTTTACAGATTTATAGACAAATATGGGAAGGAAAATAAATAGTATGTTAAATGACTGAAACAGCTTCCTAAAAGGTTTTGACAGCATCTTTGAAATAATAGTACCCCAAACTGTTAATTAGTTAATACATGTCATAAGAAAAATCTCTTCCTTGGCTGAAAAAATTTGGTAACTAATCCTTTGTGAGTCAAAATGAATCTCAGCATATTAAAGGCTCTGAGAAATCCTAGATTAAGTAAGTATGTTTTATTTTGTTTATTAATCTAGAGGGTTGGGTTAGATCAAACAAGATAGGTTTTAACAAAGATTAAAGGGAAATCCTGCCCTTTGGGTCCCCATATTATTTGCACAAATACAGGAATGAGTGAAATCTGGCCTAGAAGCAGCATGTGTGTAAAGGGCTTGGGGATTTTAGCCAGTTATAGACTCAGTAGAGTCAGTCAAATAATTCCCTCCTTTGCCCTCCTCTGGTAAGTAGTTATTGTGATTTAGGCTACACCCATGTATGTGTCATGCTGTACATAAAGAAGTGATTGTTATTTAATTCAGTTGTGAATTCTGTGTTTTTCTAAGCAGTTTCATGTTTATTCCTTATGGTGGACTTTCTCAGGAATTTTTGTTAAAAAAGGGGTTTAGCAGACAGAGCTTGGGTTTGGAAATATCTGGCTTAAAAATCTCAAATTCACAGTTTGCTAAAGTTATCTACCTTGGCAAGTGTCCTGACTCTCTAAGTCTCGGTTTTTTCAACTATGATAATGTTAGATAATAATATTAGATACTGTCTTACATTGGTATCCTCATGGATACCTACATTGAAGATTGCTAAAGGGGTTCTCTGAGACATAAATATTTCTTCCGATACAAAACTGAGGTAGCCAGGTGGCAAGGTTGAAGACAGGTGAGGTGTTTCACCCTTTGCCTAACACAGTGTTTCAGATTGCTGGCTCCAGGAGAAGAGGGCCAGGTTCATCTACCACTCTTACTATCTGTATGACCTTGAGCATGCTACTTACCCTCTCTGTGCCCTAGGTTTTTACATTTGTGAGAGAGGGATGATAGTAGAACTTGTCTCACAGAGTTGTTCCTAAGACAACTGGCACGTGCCACTGCGTAGGGCTTGGTGTAGGGCTAGTGCTGAGTGGCACTTAGAGCTGTTGTTAGATCGGTGTGGCTGAGGCATAGCCTGGCTCTCTGTTCACCCTTGTGTCCTCCAATTATTGATATTCCATCTATTCCAATTTCTTTCAACCAAAAATACATACCTTTCCTCTAAGCTAGAAATAGATTTTTTAAACAAAATTTATTGACTTAAAATAATTTTCCTCTATATTAACCATATTGCTAATAATACTGTTATCTTAGTTACTTAGAGAAAAAAGGTGTCTAGACTTTCATTGGAAAGTTTGTGGTAATATCTAGAATAAATACATAATAAGTAATACAAGGGTGAAACCATACTCCAGGTGTCAGAAAAACTTCATTTACCCAAGGCTGGAAATAAGACAAAATTGATTGAAATCACAGAACCATTTGAAATTTTTCAAATGACTGTAGATTGAGAGGGAAATTAGAAGTTTTACTCTACTGTGTTAGTTTCTGTTTCAGAATAATCATGCATGGTATATAAGGAAGCTATGCTATTTATCATTTCTCCCTGTCAGTTTACTTTTGTCTTAAGATCCAATACTTTTGCTTTTATAGAGAAGCTAAGGGCACATACAAATGAGAGAAAGAATAAATAATAGCTTGATAACACTTGCTAGAATTTATTGAATGTCTGCATGTGTGTGTATCTGCAGCTTGGTGGTTTTTCCCCATATATTTTTACAAATCTTCAAAACAACTCTGCAAATGAGGATCAAAGAATTTAAGGAGTTTGCCCAGAGTCACAATGGCTAATAGGTGGTAGGTTATAAAGTGGATTTTCACATTACTCTTCTTTGACATTGCCTCTCAGAATATGAGAAAATCAGAGGACTATAAATAGTCTGATAAACCTCAAGCACATAAGGCACACCACTGATAATATAACCCAGATATCCTCTGATTTCTGCATATGCTCTGTAACAATTTAACAAGTGGTTAGTCTGTGTCTGAAAAACTCACCCTTTTGGAATGACATATTCTACCTTTATGTGGTCCCTGACTCTTAGAAAGTTATTCTAAGAGCTTCTAAGGTTCAAACTGTTGACGTCACCTTACATCCTTGGTGGTGGCTTCTAGAAACATTTCATGAAGCACAGTTTGAAAATAATTCTCTTATTCTTTGTTGCCTTCTTGCTCCTATCTCTGTATGGAATCTGGTTAGGTCAACTAAGATGGAAAGAACTGGCTAATAGAAATCAGTCTGTTACTTCCAGGACAAACAAAAACTAAAAGAATTTGTGAACACCAAACCAGCCCTACAAGAAATATTGAAAGGGGTCCTCTAAGCAAAGAAAGAGCCTAAAAGTAACATAGACCAGAAAGGAACAGAGACAATATACAGTAACAGTCACCTTACAGGCAATACAATGGCACTAAGTTCATATCTTTCAGTAGTTACCCTGAATGTAAATGGACTAAATGTCCCAGTCAAAAGACACAGGGTATCAGATTGAATAAAAAAACAAGACCGAGTCATATGCTGTCTGCAAGAGACTCATTTTAGACCCAAAGAGACCTCCAGATTTAAAGTGAGGGGGTGGAAAACGATTTGCCATGCTAATGGACATCAAAAGAAAGCTGGAGTGGCAATCCTTATATCAGACAAATTAGATTTTAAACCAAAGACTATAATAAGAGATGAGGAAGGATACTATATCATACTTAAAGGGTCTATCCAACAAGAAGATCTAACAATTGTAAATATCTATGTCCCTAACACGGGAGCAGCCAATTATATAAGCCAATTAATAACAAAATCAAAGAAACATATCGACATTAATACAATAGTAGTGGGGGACTTTAACACCCCCCTCACTGAAATGGACAGATCAGCTAAGCAAAAAATCAACAAGGAAATAAAGGCTTTAAGTGACACACTGGACCAAATGGACTTCACAGACATGTTCAGAACATTCCATCCCAAAGCAAAATTCTCTAGTGCCCAGGAACATTCTCCAGAATAGATCACATCCTGGGTCGCAAATCAGGTCTCAACCAGTACCAAAAGATTGGGATCATTCCCTGCATATTTTCAGACCACAATGCTTTGAAACTAGAACTCAGTCACAAGAAGAAAGTTGGAAAGAACTCAAACACATGGAGGCTAAAGAGCATCTTACTAAAGAATGAATGGGTCAACCAGGAAATTAAAGACAAATTAAAAAAATTCATGGAAACAAATGAAAATGAAAACACAACTATTCAAAATCTTTGGGATACAGGAAAGGCGGTCCTAAGAGGAAAGTATATAGCAATACAAGCCTTTCTCAAGAAACAAGGAAGGTCTCAAATACACAACCTAACCCTACATCTAGAGGAGCTGGAGAAAGAACAGCAAATAAAGCCAAAACCCAGCAGGAGAAGAGAAATAATAAAGATCAGAGCAGAAATCAATGAAATAGAAACCAAAAGAACAGCAAAACAGATCAACGAAACTAGGAGGTGGTTCTTTGAAAGAATTAATAAGATTGATAAACCCCAGCCAGACTTATCAAAAAGAAAAGAGAAATGACCCAAATAAATGAAATCATGCATGAAAGAGGAGAGATCACAACCAACACCAAAGAAATACAAATAATTATAAGAACATATTATGAGCAACTCTATGCCAGCAAATTAAATAACCTGGAAGAAATGGATGCATTCCTAGAGATGTACCAACTACCAAAACTGAACCAGGATGAAATAGAAAACCTGAACAGACCCAAAATCACTAAGGAAATTGAAGCAGTAATCAAAAATCTCCCAACAAACATCCCCTCAA
This sequence comes from Neomonachus schauinslandi, assembly GCF_002201575.2. NCBI lineage: Eukaryota > Metazoa > Chordata > Mammalia > Carnivora > Phocidae > Neomonachus > Neomonachus schauinslandi. The sequence goes on along the minus strand of NC_058407.1, from coordinate 114,324,073 downwards.
TGGATGCAGAAAAAGCATTTGACAAAGTACTGCATCCTTTCTTGATTAAAACTCTTCACAGTGTAGGGATAGAGCGTACATACCTCAATATCATAAAAGCCATCTATGAAAAACCCACAGCGAATATCATTCTCAGTGGGGAAAAACTGAGAGCTTTCCCCCTATGGTCAGGAACACGGCAGGGATATCCACTATTACCACTGCTATTCAACATAGTACTAGAAGTCCTAGCCTCAGCAATCAGACTACAAAAAGAAATAAAAGGCATCTGAATCAGCAAAGAAGTGAAACTCTCACTCTTTGCAGATAATATGATACTTTATGTGGAAAACCCAAAAGACTCCACCCTAAAACTGCTAGAACTCATACAGGAATTCAGTAAGTGGCAGAATATAAAATCAATGCACAGAAATCAGTGGCATTTATATATACCAACAACAAGATAGAAGAAAGAGAAATTAAGGAATCAATCCCATTTACAATTGCCCCCCAAACCATAAGATACCTAGGAATAAATCTAACCAAAGAGACAAAGGATCTGTACTCAGAAAACTATAGAATACTCATGAAAGAAATTGAGGAAGACACAAAGAAATGGAGAAACGTTCCATGCTCATGGATTGGAAGAACAAATATTGTGAAGATGTCAGTGCTACCTAGAGCAATCTACACATTTAATGCAATCCCCTATCAAAATACCATCCACTTTTTTCAAAGAAATGGAACAAATAATCCTAAAATTTGTATGGAACCAGAAAAGACCCCGAATAGCCAGAGGAATATTGAAAAAGAAAGGCAAAGCTGGTGGCATCACAATTCTGGACTTCAAGCTCTATTACGAAGCTGTAATCATGAAGACAGTATGGTACTGGCACAAAAACAGACACATAGATCAATGGAACAGAATAGAGAGCCCAGAAATGGATCCTCAACTCTATGGTCAACTAATCTTCGACAAAGCAGGAAAGAATGTCCAATGGAAAAAGAGCAGCCTCTTCAACAAATGGAAAATTGGACAGCCACATGCAGAACAATGAAACTGGACCATTTCCTTACACCACACACAAAAAATAGACTCTAAATGGTTGAAAGACCTAAATGTGAAAAAGGAATCCATCAAAATCCTTGAGGAGAACACAGACAGCAACCTCTTCGACCTCAGCCACAGCAACTTCTTCCTAGACACATCGCCAAAGGCAAGGGAAGCAAGGGCAAAAATGAACTATTGAGACTTCATCAAGATAAAAAGCTTTTGCACAGCCAAGGAAACAGTCAACAAAACCAAAAGACAACAGAATGGGAGAAGATATTTGCAAATGACATATCAGATAAAGGGCTCGTATCCAAAATCTATAAAGAACTTACCAAACTCAACACCCAAAGAACAAATAATCCAATCAAGAAATGGGCAGAATACATGAACATCAACATCGCTCGGCATCAGGGAAATCCAAATCAAAACCTCAATGAGATACCACCTCACACCAGTCAGAATGGCTAAAATGAACAAGTCAGGAAATGACAGATGTTGGCAAGGATGCGGAGAAAGGGGAACCCTCCTACACTGGTAGTGGAAATGCAAGCTGGTGCAGCCACTCTGGAAAACAGCATGGAGGTTCCTCAAAAAGTTGAAAATAGAGCTACCGTATGACCCAGCAATTGCACTACTGGGTATTTACCCCAAAGATACAAATGTAGGGATTCGAAGGGGTTAGTGCACCCTAATGTTTATAGCAGCAATGTCCACAATCGCCAAACTATGGAAAGAGCCTAGATGTCCATCAACAGATGACTGGATAAAGAAGATGTGGTATATATATACAATGGAATATTATGCAGCCATCAAAAAATGAAATCTTGGCATTTACAATGACATGGATGGAACTAGGGGGTGTTATGCTAAGCGAAATAAGTCAATCAGAGAAAGACAAGTATCATATGACCTCACTGATATGAGGAATTTGAGAAAACAAGACAGAGGATCACAGGGGAAGGGAGGGAAAAATGAAACAAGACAAAACCAGAGAAGGAGACAAACCATAAGAGACTCTTAATCTCAGGAAACTGAGGGTTGCTGGAGTGGAGGGGGGTGGGAGGGATGGGGTGGCTGAGTGATGGACATTGGGGAGGGTATGTGCTATGGTGAGCGCTGTGAATTGTGTAAGACTGATGAATCACAGACGTTTACCCCAGATAAAAATAATACATTATATGTTAATAAAAAAAAAGAAATCATTCTGTTATACTTTAGAAGTAATGTGATGGCAAATCTGTCCCAGTTTGATGGGATATGTAAACTCTCTCTAAAGAATGCCTTCCCAGGTATCTAGCATTGCAGTGATATAAATGAGTCCACGATCTATGTTAACAGAAACAAGGTTTGTTTTTTTTTTTAAAGATTTTATTTATGTATTTGACAGAGAGAGAGTGCACAAGCAGGGGGAGCAGCAGAGGCAGAGGGAGAAGCAGGCTTCCCGCTGAGCAGGGAGCCCGATGTGGGGCTCGATCCCAGGATTCCGGGATCATGACGTGAGCCGAAGGCAGACGCCTAATGACTGAGCCACCCAGGCTCCCCCAGAAACAAGGGTTTTATCTCAGTTTGGTTGGATCAGAAAATGTGTCTTCGTGAAGGAGATGCCTATGTTGTGCTAAGAATAAGTTGGAAGTAATAAAGAAGATAAGAAGGGTACTCTGGACAGTGGGGATGTGTGTGCATGTCTGGAGCCTTTCTTGGCCATGCTCTTTTACTTCGGCTGGTTGATTTTATACAGAGCAGGATTAAGGAGCAGACAAACTGGAAAAATTTATAAGGTGCCTTGTGATGTCATGGAATTAAATCAAATATGATTTTGGGTGGCTCAAGTCTCTTTACATGTAAATGAGTCAGAGGGAGAAGTAGAGGCAAATTAATCAATGAGGAGAAGTCTCCAAAAAAGGTGATTTTAAAAATGGCATTAATGTTGAACATTATTTTCATTTGTTATTAATACTTTTTTTAGTTTCTCTTTCCTCCCTATTCCCATTACTATGACACTTAGATTCATCACTTGACACTTTGACTATAGTAATTGCCTCCCAACTAATTTTCTTACTCCCTGTTTTTCTCCCCTCTTGTTAATATATCTCTATCATTTCCCTAAAATGCCATTTTCATGAAGTTATTTCCCTCATGTACAATGAATCCCTATTGTCCACTTCATATATCACTTTAATTCGGTGTCTTATTTGGCTTTTAAGACCCTCCATAATTTGGCTGTACTAGGCTCCTCCAACCTGTTTTCACTTAGTACTACATACCTCTCCTTGAATTTCAGCTGTAGTCAAACTGGCCTTTATATTATTATTTATTATTCCATAAATACTTGTTGAGGTATTGTGGATTTACCTAAGAACAAAAGAGACATAGCCTTTGTTGTCATGATGCATAGAATGAAGACTATATGTATTAATAGAATAATTAAGAAAAAGTACAAAGACATGAATTAGTCTTTTTCTACTTTTTCAGTGTGTGCACATGCACACACACATATTTTGTTTTTATATCTTTGTATCTTATATGCTGTATCTCTTACTTAGAATTATATCTTTTCTATAGCTGTAAATATGCTGCAAGTGTTTTGGAACTAAATTTAATTGTGCATCCTTAGTTAAACTCAGGTTGAGACTCAATTCTGCATTGGTTTGTATGTAAAACAAGATTTTGAAAAACTGTTAAATAGGGATTTAGATGTACTTTCCAAAAGGCTGAAATTTAAATGTAAATTGAATCAAAAATAGCAGTGCTCAACTAATACAACCAGTTTTGATAATGCTGGGCAAGTTAGAAGTATTTTGTACTATCTTTTATTTATGAAAATAAAACATGTAGGTACATGATATAAAATTTTTATCACTGCTTACTTGGGAGATGTTTCAAATATGTATTTTGGAATGATACCAGTTGAAGTTAAAAAAGATTTATATTCTTTTTGACAATTTCACTTTGTAACCACAGGAAAGCTTTTTGTAATTTGAAGATGACAGTATTTGAAAAAAATATGAAGAATTTATGTACGAGCCAGGGTGACTGATGTCAGTCAGAGAGGTCACTGTGGAGAGTTAGAACAGTGGTTTCTTTAGGATAGCTAAAGGCATTTGAGATGGAGGCCAGCGTTGCATTGTTCTTCTTCTTTTTCTTTTTTTTAGATTTTATTTATTTATTTATTTATTAGAGAGAGAGAGAAACAGCATGAGAGGGGATAGGGTCAGAGGGAGAAGCAGGCTCTCCGCTGAGCCGGGACCCCGATGTGGGACTCGATCCCAGGACTCCGGGATCATGACCTGAGCCGAAGGCAGTCGCTTAACCAACTGAGCCACCCAGGCACCCACATTGTTCTTCTTTTAAAGGAAACCTGCAACCACTGGCATTTAACCCTGTGTCTGAATATACAGTAAAACAAACTATCAGGTAAACCACTTCTCTCCTTCCTGCTCACTTTCTCTCTTTCTCCCTCTCTGCCCGCTCTACCTCTGTTTCTCCTTGTCCCTCCCTCATCCTTCCCTCTGTCCCCTTTCCCACTTCACCACTTCCTGTCTTGGCCATCTGTTAGCCTCCAGGCTCTAGTTCCTGGATCTGTTTTCTGGATCCTTTCATTTTCTCCCACTATTATTAGCCCTTTTATGAAGTTTCTTTCTCCCCTACCCAGACTGATCTACAGAACTGATTATATGAACTATATTTTCATCATAACCTCAGCTTTCTTGCCCTGCTGACCTTTGAACTGACCCTCTGTGCTCTCACATATCAATCATGTTTAAGTGGACTTCTCAGCCTACACATTTGGGGGGTTTCATGCTGCTAGAGAAAATAATCTAATAATAGGAATGTAAATTGATGAATTCTAATTTCAGTAGTATTTTCACTACCATGAATTAACTTATTTGGTTTCTCTTAACATTCATTTCAAACTTTTTTCTTTCTTCCCAGACCATTAACCCAACCTAGCTTTCTTCACTCTTAGAGATTTATTTTATCTTCTTTTATGTCCTCTCAAATTGAAGCCGTTTTCATAGATATAAACGCTTGTTATCTTCCCTTGGGGATTGCAAAGGATCAGATATTTTACCTGCTAAAGGATAAATCCTCTCATTTCCAACTGGCCGTTGCTACATCATGGGTCATTTCTCTTTTAATTTGTTCTTTTCCACTGGTACTTCTGCTTCATTAAGAAACTAGTGCCCAGTCCTGAACCCAACCAAACATTATTGCCTACCTACAAGTTCTTTTCTGTTTTCCTGTCTCTCTTTTCCCATCCAGGTGACTTGTGAATGTGTTTTCAGTCTTTTCCCCTATTGCCCTTTCTTATTTACTCAAAAATCACCCCAAGACTGAAAAATCATTGCCAATTCTAGTGGATGTGGTTCAGGACTTAAATGTAAGGCATCTGTCCTCACTTCTTGAAACTTTAATACTTTAGCTTCCTTCATAAAAAGATTCCTAGTTCTTCCTCTCCCTCTGTCAGCTCCTTTTAAGTCTGCTTCATGGACTCCTCTTCTATAGCCTTGTGTCTTAAAGGTTGTTATTTTCTAGGGACCAGCTTCAGCCCACCTTTCCTTTTTCTCGTCATGTCTATCATGGGTAATCTCATCCCCTCATGATTTTCAAACACCCCCTTTGGGTAGTGACTTCTAAAATATTTAACTTAAGCTTATTTTTCTCCCTAAACATCACCACATTTATTCAACTATGTGCTGATCATCTGAAACTCCCTGTGGTGAAAGTTTAACTCATCTTTCACCTAAAGTGTTAAAACTGGAGCTTCTTCTGAACTCCCTTTATTAACTGGTAATGTGTCACTCATGCCAGAATACTGAGAATTATTCTTGACTTTTTCTTCTTTGTCCTTCACATCTAATCAAATGTAAAATCCTCCTCCTCTTTATTCTTAGATCTTCACCCTCTCTCACCTCGTCAACTGCCTTCTAATATATCTTCCTGCTTCCACTCTTTGCACTTCACAATTAATCCTAAATTATTCCATAAAACAGCAAGATCACATAACATATGTTTTAAATTTACAAATCCAAAAACACTGTTTTTGAGGGAAAGGAGAGAGAGTGAGAGAGGGAGGGAGAACAATTTAAATATTACTGATGATTTTACCCACCATTTATTCAATAATGTGTGCCCTGAAGTTAATTTAAGATGATGTGTGTTGATCTGGGGCGCCTGGGTGGCTCAGTCGTTAAGTGCCTGCCTTCGGCTCAGGTCATGATCCCAGGGTCCTGGGATCGAGCCCTGCATCAGGCTCCCTGCTCAGCGGGAAGCCTGCTTCTCCCTCTCCCACTCCCCCTGCTTGTGTTCCCTCTCTCGCTGTCTCTCCCTGTCAAATAATTAAAATCTTAAAAAAAAAAAAGGTGATGGGTGTTGATCTCATTCTTTTAGATAGTCTTATTAACATTAGCATCTAGGCAATATGAGTAATTTTAGTATTTAAAGATGTTTTTTAAATGACAGGATCCTAAAATGTAACTAAGCTACTTCATCTGGTTTCAAGAAATAGTGGTACACACACACACACACATTTATTCTCATTATCTGTGGTAATTATCTGAAAAGTGACTGAAAACACTGAATTTAGTGACTATGGGACCATTGTTCCTAGAGAAAATACAGGGTTAGCTTCTTATAAGCCTCTGGTCAGAGCATTTTATCAACCAATCAATACATAACCGTGTTCTATGTGTTTTTCTATTTAAAGACACCTTATTTTATTATTCTGTATATATAATTGATTCAGTTATATTGAACTCATGGCCAACAGCAGTATAACTCACACCTGAATGATGCTTATGTGACACATATATTTTCTCCATTAGGCACATCACAACCATCTTGTGCTTAGGAACTCTAGGCAACGCTTCAGCACTACACTTAGAGACCATTTTAAACAGCAAAATTACCAACAAAAAGCTCAAATGTGAAAAATGCACTAAATAAACCACAAACAGTTTATAATATACAGCTGAAACAAGAAGATAGAGTGTTACCTTGTTTGACCTCAGCTTGGAATGTGTGTGGTAAGTGACTCAAATTTTTTGCTCTTCTATGCATGCCCACAAATAACTGTGAAATTTCTGCAGTTGATTTGGGGGTTACAAATCAATTTTAGTGAGTAGGTAAATTCACAAATATGGAATCTATGAATGGTGAGGAATAAATGTATATTTTTTTTCTGAAGAGTAAATTGTAGCTAGCTTGCACCTTTAACCCTAAATACTTCTGTGTGTATTTCCTAAGAACAAGGACCATCTGTCATATTATAGTCATCAAAATCAGGAAACTAAAACTCATACAATACTATTATCTAATCTCAACACTATATTTCACCAATTGTCCCAGTAACATCTTTCATAGCTTAAAAAAATTTCTGGGCCAGGAGCCAAACCAAGATCACACCTTACATTTAAGTATCATATTTCTTTAATTTCCTCTTTGGAAACATTTCTCAGTCTGTTTTGTCTTTCATGATTTTGACATTTTTAAAGCATATAGGCCAGTTGATTTGTAGAATGATCCTCAATTTGGATTTATCTGATGTTTCCTTATGATTAGATTAAGTAATATATTTTTGTCAAGAATATCACAGAATCTGTGTGTTTGCAGTATATTGTAATAGGTATAAAATATGTAAGGGGTGTGTGACTGGCTCAGTCATTGTCCCATGTTTGGCCAGTAGGAGTTCCTTTAGTCTGCCTCCCGTGTCCTTTTGACCTGTCCCCATTATGTCATGAGCATTTTCTTACTTTCTGGCACAAAATATTCTAGGTTTATCTTGTACTTTCTTCACTGTGGCCCTGGAATCAGGCATTCATCCCTGAGTCGTAATTCCTTTTAGTGGAGAGTGGTATTTAGAAAACACAATTTGGATGCTATTGTGCTCATTGTTATGAGGATAGTATAGATACTGGGATCTCTCAGAAATCTGTGTGTGCTTCTCTTCCCACCCCCTTTCTCTGTCTCTGTGTCTTTGTGCATATTATGAGTACATATATTTACCTCTACTTCCAAATCAACACCACAGTATTCTCACTGTCCACAATTTGTGATTCTCTGACAATGAGACACCTAGCTCTCCTCATCCTCAATCCTAGAATATACCAAAAGTAGTTTCATAATCACTAAGCCATCCACTGTGATAAACAATCCTACTAATTGAAGTTCAGTATTTGCTTATAGTTCTTTTTGTCTTTAATCTGAAGATAAATCGTCCAAATACTGTGATGTTATGTTGTTCATTTGAAAATTTGCTTGTTTGTATTCCATTTTCATGGTCTTTAATTCCCATTCTTATTGATACTGTTTTTAAATGTTAAGATGTTAATACGGTTCAAAAGAGTTTTAAAAAGAAATTCTGAGAAAAGAGTAATTCCTACTGCATCTCTTAGAACCCTTTCCCACCCTGTTTCCACTTATACCTGTAGGTAATTTCATTAGTTTATTTGGTTGATCTGTCATGTATTTTTTTTTCCACAAATGAGTTAATACACACAGACACACACACACACACACACACACACACATGTGCACACTCTTAGTTCTCCTTTTTTCTTACCCAAAAGATACCATACCCTGAATGCTCTTCTGTATTTTGATTTTTCACCTAGCAGTATATTCTGAAAATAACTCCATGTTAGTTCTTAGAATTCTTCATACTTTCCCACAGCTGTAGAGTGCTCCATTGCATGGATGTTCCATAGTTTATTACCTAGACTTCTATGTTTTAGCTTTTAATGATTTCCAATATTTTGCAATTTCTTGCAGTGCTCTCATAAATACCCTTGTACATATATATTGACTCTTGAACAACACAGGTTTCAACTGCACAGGTCTCCTTATGCTGTGGATCTTTTTCAGTAAATATAGTACTGTAAATTTATTTTCTGTTACGATTTTCTTAACATTTTCTTTTCTCTAGCTTACTTTATTGTAAGACTACAATATACCATATAGTATACAAAAATGCATGTTAATGAACTATTTATGTTATTGGTAAGACTTCCAGTCAGCAATAGGCTATTAGTAGTTAAGCTTTTGGGGAATTAAAAGTTGTATGTGGATTTTAGACTGTGCAGGGCTTTGATGCCCCTAACCCCCCTGCATTGTTCAGGGGTCAACTGTATATATGTATGTACATATTCATATTATTGGAGATGTATCGTTAGGAAACATTCCCCAAAATGGAATTATTGAATCAGAAAGTAAACACATATATCATTTTGTTATATATTGTTAAATTCTCTTCCACATGGGTTGTGCCATTGTGCATTTATACTAGCAAGGTTTGTTTGCCTGTTTTTCTACAACCTCACTAACATCACATGTTGTCAAGCTTCTTAATTTTGGCCAGTGTGATAGGTGAGGATTATCTCAGCCTAGTATTTATGTATATTTCTTTTATTGTTAGTGAAGATGAATATCTTTTCATGTGGTTATGGGCTGTATTTGAATTACCTGTTCATGTTTTCCAGGTTTTTGGTGGTTTGTGGTTTTGTTATTGTTGTTGTTGGTGGTTTTTTTTGTTATTCGTTCTTTTAATTTCTTTCAAATTTTTTTTATTGTAAAGTACACATAAAATTTATTGTCTTAACCATTTTTAAATATACAGTTCAGTGCTATTATGTACATTTGTTATAAATATGAATTTTTATGAATATGAATCCTGTATCAAATAAATGGCTTGCACATCTTTTCTTTCATTCCATCGATTGCCTTTCATGTGGTTGATTGTTTCCTATGAGCCCCAAATTTTGAATTTTTATGAAGTCTAATTTATTTTTTCTTTTGTTGCCTGTGCCTTTAGTGTCATATCCTAGAAATCATTGCCAAATCTAATGTTATGAAGGTTTTGCTTTATGTTTTCTTCTAAGACATTTGTAGTTTTAATTCTTATGTTTAGGTTTTTGACCATTTTGAGTTAATTTTGTGTATGATGTTAGGTAAAGGTCCAACTTAATTCTTTTGCATGTGGATATCCAGTTTTTCCAGCACTGTTTGTTGAAAAAGCTATTCTTTTCTCATTGAATGGTCTTGACACCCTTGTTAAAATCATTTGAGAGTATATGCAAAAGTTTATCTCTAGGCTCTCTATTTTATTCCATTGACCTATATGTCTGCCTTTATGCCATTGCCACACAGTTCTGATTATTGTAGCTTTGCAGTGGGTTTTGAAGTCAGGAAGTGTGAGCCCTCTAGTTTTGTTCTTCTTTTTCAAGATTTTTTTGGCTATTTGAGGTCCCTTGAACTCCACAGGAATTTTAGGATGGGTTTCTCTCTTTTTGCAGAGAGCACTTTTGGGATTTGATAGGGATTACATTGAATTTGTAGATCACTTTGGGTAGTATTGACATTTTAATGATACTAAGCCTTCCAGTCTATGGACGGAATGTCTTTCCATTTGTTTATGCTTTTTAAAATATTTTAAGCAATATATTGTAGTTTTTATTGTTCCTTCCTTAAGTTTTAAGAATTCTTTCTTTATAAGAGATACTAGTACCTCATCTGAGAGATGTTAAAAATCTTTTCTCTCAGTGTTTGACTTTGCTTATTGTATTTTTTTGCCATGCAGAAGTTTTGTTTTTTGTAGTGAAATTTATCTTCTTTTTATTCTTCTGGATTTTAAGTCATAGTTAGAAATCCTCTGCTATAACCAGTTTATGCTAGAATTTACTATTATATTTTTCTAGAGCTTGTATGGTTTCATTTGTTTGGGATCTCTGATATACATAGAGTATGTATGTTATGAGGTATGGATTTTATTTGGTCTTTCCCCCAAATATCTATCTAGTTGTCCTGGCACCATTTAACAATACGTATCTTCTTTCAGTTCTAGTATTCTGAAATGACTAAAATTCTCTATTGGGTTTACTTCTATTCTAGTCCTCAGTCTATCTATTCATATATCACTCTTTGAATTACAGAGAATTTAAAGTTTTAATATTTTGTTAGGCTAGCTTTTCACTAGTAGTATTTCTTTTTCAGTTTTTCATAATTCTGCTTGCATTCTTATTTTCCACATAAATCTTAGTAGCTTCATAAAAAAACTTTGTAGTATCTTTACTGGAATAAAGGTTTAAATATATAAATGAACTTGAAGATACATGGTATCTTTATGATGTTGAGCCATCGTATCTAAGACAAAGGAACATCTTATTTGTTAAAGACTATTTTTGTGTCTTTTAGAAATGTTTTAAGGTTTTTCTCACATAGGCTTTACCTTTTTTGTAAGGTTTATTCAAAGTATTTTGCTTTCTATTTTGCCATGATAAATGGTTTTATTTTACCATTATATCCATTCTGTTGGGTTATTGCTTATATATTTAAAGGGTATTGATTTTTTTAAAGCTTTTATTTATTTCTTTATTTTAGAGAGAGAGACTGGGGGGGAGGGGCAGAAGGAGAGAGAGGAACTCTCAAGTAGACTCTGCGCTAAGCCTGGAGCCCAACATGGGGCTTGATCTCATGACCGCAACCAAGATCATAACCTGAGCCAAAATCAAGATTCAGAGCACTCATCTGACTGAACCACCCAGGCACCTCAAAGGGTACTGATTTTTTAATGTTAATTCTGTGTTCTGATAGTTTATTGAATTCTTGTGTTGCTTAAAGTAGTTTTATCATTGATGTTCTGTGGTTTTTCAAAATCTGTGCAAATAGAGATAGTTTTACTTTTCCATTCTAATGTAAGTCAGCAGTTCTCAAGCTTTTTAGTCTCAAGACCCTTTTACACTCTTAAATATTTTTCAGGTACTCCCAAGACATTTTGGTTATGAGTTATCTATTGATATTTACCTCATTAGAATTAAGACTCAGAAAATTATAAATATTTGTTAATTCATTAAAAAATAACAATGGTAAATCCAGTGTAGGCTAGCAGATTTTTTTTAATGAGTTACTTTGTTAAGTTAGTGACAAGATTGATATTATTGTGCATTTTTTAAAATCCCTTTGACATCTGGCTTAGAAGAAGATAGGTGAATATTTATGTATGTTAATGCATTCAATCTTTTGCATTATTTTTTCTGGTTGAACTATATGAAGATTATCTGGCCTCATAAATTTTTTAGCTGAAAAACAAAGGGATATTTTAGTAACATTTTCAGAGAATTGTAGGCATTCTGTTTGTACTCCAAAATTTGACTTGTGGTAACTTCTTAAATGTTATTTGTAATATGGAATCTGAAATTATTTTTTTAAATTGAAGTATAGTTGACACACAATATTATATTAGTTTCAGGTGCACAACAGAGCGATCCAACAAGTCTATACATTATGCTATGCTCACCACAAGTGTGGCTGTCATCATGCAATGCTATTACAGTACCATTGCCTATATTCCTCATCCTGTACCTATCATCCAAGTGACTGACTCATTCCATATCTGGAAGCCTGTAACAGTTTTAGTGTATTTTTGTATGATGTTACATTAAAACCCATTAGTGTATCTTGCAGTTTGAATGGGTCTTTTACTCATGCATGACTTTGTTACATATGTATGGGAGATAATTGTTTCACTGAGTTATGCAGATATTCCAAATGTTAACACATTTCATTAGAAAATAGAAAAAAATCCTTCATTTGTTAAAATTGCTACTGATCTCACCAGAAAAGGCTTTAGTTATTGGGAAGCTTGCAAGCTTATGGTGGTGGATATAAGATTTCTAAAACTTGAATTTTGTCATTGGCAGCAAATCTTATCAGTTGTTTTTCTTGAAGTTCACTTTGTGCATTTTCTAGAAAATGTCTGCCAGATATCCAGTCTGAATAACTATAATTTATCTGTCAATTTTTGTCATGGAAAATGGTGTTCCATGAAATAAGTGCTAATTCAGCTCACAACTGAGAGAATTGTACAAGCGATTTTCCTTGAGACAAACAGTATAATTTGGTATGCAACATAAGGGCTTTATGCATACTTTCCCTTTTATCACACTGAATATTAAAAAGAAATGTACTCAAGGTTTGAGATTTAATAATATTAATAATTTTTACTACTAGATTAAGGTCATTTTAAGTGATATTTGATTTTTTTTTTTTTAGTTCCTGATAGTAAAGAATATAATAGTTACTAGTAAAGTTTGATGTCATTACCATGATTCATGCTATTATGTCAGCAGTTTTAACCTGTATGCTGTTGCACCATTGGTACAAAAAACAATACAGCAGCAAAAGCAAGTAATATCTTAGTATTATTTGGGGAAAACTTTTGACATTGTGAACCCCATAAAAGAGTCTTGGAATTACCTGGGATTTACAGACCACATTTTAAGAACCACTAATCTAATAGATTTTTGTTTTCTAATTGCATTTACTATTTCTACCAATACAGTGTTAAATAGTAGTGGAAAAAGTGGATATCTTTATCTTTTTCCTAATCTTAAGGATATTTAATCTCTTGTGATTCTGTATTAAGATACTGGTTTTAAGACTAAGTTGTCTATATTTTATTATGTTTAAAAAGTATAGGGGTACCTGGGTGGCTCAGTCAGTTAAGTGTCTGCCTTGGCTCAGGTCATGATCTCAGGGTCCTGGGATTGAGCCCTGCATTGGGCTCCCTGCTCAGCAGGAAATCTGCTTCTCCCTCTGCCCCTACCCCTGCTCGGGCTCACTCTCTCTCATATAAATCTTTATAAATAAGTATATATTAATTCATGTTTTCCTGAATGCTTTTTAATCAGAAATAGATGTTAAATTTTACCAAAGGGTGAAAGTTTTGATTTTTGATTTTTACTTTTTTAAATTGATAGTCATAATCATATCATTTTTCTTCTTAGATGTTTTATTATGTTGTATTATATTAATGGACTCCCTAATCCATTAATATAGTTCCTGGAATAAATCTCATTTGGTTGTGATGTGCATATATCTTAATGTACAATTGGATTTTTAGATTTAGTTTGTTAATATTTTTATTTTTGGAATGATATAAGTGATATTGATCTGTAATTTTATTTTCTATTGTCTTTACAGATTTAGATTTTAATATTACACTTGCTTTATATAAAGAATTTGTAAGACTTCCTTTTTTTTCTGTGTTCTGGAATAATGTATGTAGCATTAGAATAGTCTGATCATTAAAGGTGTGGTAGAATTCCCCAGTGAAACCGTCAGAGCCTGGAGCTTTTTAGTTGAGAATTTTTTTCTAAATTTTCTCTACTTATGAGTAATAAATCTGTCTTTTTAAGCATTCTATCTCTGATTGAGTAAATTTTGTAAACTGTGTTTTCTTTGGAAATTATTCATTCTATCTAGATTTTCAAATTTATTAACATAAAGATTTGCATCATTTTTATTTTTTAATTTTCAATGGTTGCTTTCTCATTATTTCCTGTGCTGCATTTTTGCTTTCTTCTCCTCCCCCCTTTTAAATTATTTTTGTCACTTTTTGAGAAACCCAAGATTTTGATTTATTAATTAGATCAATGTTTTTCTTTTCTCTACTTCATAGATTTTTGTGCTTATCTTTATTATTCCCCTCACTTTATTTCTTCTGGCTTACTTTGTTGTTGTTGTTGTTTTCTAGTTTATAGCTAGCTTTTCTAGTACATTTATTTTCATCCTTTTGTTTTTACTAACAAAAGTATTCAAGACTATAAATTTTTCTCTTATTTTAAATGTGTGCAATAATAATTTGCAGTGTTTTCATTATCATTGTCTTTAGAAATTCTCAAATTGCTATTTGTTTTTGCCCTTTCACCCAAGAGTTATTTAGTGGAGAAGGGGCTTCTCCCCTTAATATTCAGTAGGAAGGGTCTTTTTGCATTTTATTTTATTATTAATTTCTAGGCTTACTGAGTTGTTGTCAGAAACCATGTCTTTAATATTTCTATTTTTATGAAAGTTATGCTTTCAGTATGACTAATATATGGTAAACTTTTGTTAATATTTCATATGCACTTAAGCTGAAGGTGTACTCTCTACCTCATGAGGATAAAAGTTTGATATATATCTATAAGATGCAGCTTACTGATTATACAGTTTTGGTCTGCTATATCTTTACCTGGTTTTTGTCCATTTAATCTGTCTTGTACTGAAGGTGGTGTGTTAAAGTTTTTTTGAATTATGTTTCTATCTCTTCTTCATGTCTATTTCTGCTTTGTAAAGGTGGTTGCTGTACTAAGTGGTGGATGAATATTCATGAATGTGGTTTCTTTATTATGAATTGTGGCAATGAGTTTTAAAAAAAGTTTTTATTGTATTTAATTCTTTTTGGTTAAATTGTACTTTATTTGATGTCAAATTCACAACTCCTCCTTCATTATTGGTTCAGTTTGCTTCAGATGCCTCATCTTTTCTGAATCACTTTGTTTTAGGTGTGTCTTTAATTATGTAGCATGTAGTTGTGTCTTATTTGTGAACCAAATTGAAGTTTTGTCTTGTAATTGGTTTGTTAAGCCAATCTACATTTATTGATATGACTGTTGTATTTCAACTTGGTAATATTTCATTGTTTTATTTGCTGGGATTTTTCCCTTCTGTGATTTGTTTGCTTTGTTCTTTAATTTCTAAAATTTTCTTTGGTATTTAGGGAGGCTTGTATTTTTTTCTAGTGGCTTCTTTTGCACTTAAAATACATTTTGTAATGCTTTTAGAGTCTCTATTTTATTTCACCTTTGTTATCTAATTTGTCAGTTTTTAATTGTACCCTTTGACCTATTGCCCATAAAACTATGAGCTTATTCTACTTTATTTTTCTCTCTCCTCTTCTGTGTAATGTTTTACTTAACATACTATACATATGTTCTGAAAGTGTATAAATGTATAAATAGTCCAAGTAAATCTATCTATCTATCTATCTATATATCTCCTTGTCTTCATCTGTTTTTTTGGTCTTATACCCACAACTGACATTTCTCCAGAAATGGTTAGATGATACACATTTGCTTGTAGAATGCATAAAAAGGTCTCATATGTACTGTATTCCATGAGTTATTCCATGTTTAAAACTGTTTTTCTATAGCCTTGATACTTGAAGGACAGCTTGGCTGCATATGAAAATCATGTTTCATATTTGCTTTAGTTCTTCAAAATATTGTTCTGTTGTTGCCTTGTGTAATTTGCTTTTGAGAACTCTAATGTCCATCTATTTTTCTTGCTCTCATAAGTTATTTGATTTTTCCCCTTAGACCCTGATTTTTTTTATAATCTAATAGTTTTAATAGGCTGTGTCTCACAGTTGATCATTGAGGATCAATTTTCCAGGATATCTGGTAAGCTCTTTCTGTATATGGATTATAGCAGAGGTTTTTAGCTTTCTTAGTACATAGTACCCATAGAGTCTCAGAAATATTTTCATGGAGCTCCTAGAGCTCCCCACCAAATGTATAACAGTTTAAGTACTCTGGCCCAAACAATAAATATTTATGTCCTAAGAAGTTGGTGGCCATTTGAAAGCAATTGAGAGAAAAAAAAAGCAGTGTTTTTCTTTTGTTCCTGACTCAAATTACCTCCTTTAGGGGGATGAGCCTGTTGAACACTGTACAATTTCTCAAACCTTAGAATCCAATTGGATACTGGCTGTTCCACATTGGTTCCACATTGGTTCTCATATAGTATTTGCTTTTTATCACAAACTATCAACAATTCTACTTTGCAAAGATTTCATGCCATGAAAAGAAATGTAGTACTATCTAATGTTGAATCTGTGAACTCAATTGACTCTGTGAACTCTTTTGAACTAGTTGTGTGAATTTCAACAGATGTCAAATATTACTGTATTTTCCTCACAAGTTAAAAATATTCCATGGCGTGCCTGTGAGTTCACTTAGCATACTGATATGCCTCAGCACACCACTTGGGAAAAAAAGTTAAAAGTCTTCTTTTACTTCTAGATAGTTCTTTTAGTGTATAATTTTAAATATTAGTTCTTTTCCATTGTATTACTTTCCTACTTCAGAGACTCCAACTTTACATTTGTTATACATTCTTTGACTGTCTTAACTACTTTCTTTTTGACTTTTTTCATGTCTTCCCCCCTAGTTTTATCAAGAAATAATTAACATACATCATTATATAAATTTAAGGCATACAGCATAATGATTTGATTTACATATATTTTGAACTATTACAATAGGTTTATTTAACATCCATCTTCTCATATAGATAAAAAAAAATGAAAGAAAAAAAGGAAAATTTTTCCTTGTGGTGGTGAGAACTCTTAGGTTTTACTTTCCTTTTTTTTTTTTAATTATGTTATTTAAGGTATGGTGATTATGTTTAATCACCATACCTTACATTAGTTTTTGATGTAGTCTTCCATGATTCATTGTTTGCGTGTAACACCCAGTGCTCCATTCAGTACATGTCCTCTTTAATACCCATCACCAGGCTAACCCATTAGCCCCCTCCCCTCTAGAACCCTCAGTTTGTTTCTCAGAGTCCATAGTCTCTGATGGTTCGTCTCCCCCTCCAATTTCCCCCCCTTCGTTTTTCCCTTCTTACTACCTTCTTCTTTTTTTAACATATAATGTATTATTTGTTTCAGAGGTACAGGTCTGTGATTCAACAGTCTTATACAATTCACAGCGCTCACCATAGCACATACCCTCCCCAATGTCTATGACCCAGCCCCCCCATCCCTCCCATCCCCCACCACTTCAGCAACCCTCAGTTTGTTTCCTGATATTAAGAATTCCTCATATCAGTGAGGTCATATGATACATGTCTTTCTCTGTTTGACTTAGTTCGCTCAGCATGATACCCTCCAGTTCCATCCACGTCGTTGCAAATGGCAAGATCTCATTCCTTTTGATGGCTGCATAATATTCCATTGTGTGTGTGTGTGTGTGTGTGTATATATATATATATATATATATATATATACATACACTGTCAATGGACATCTTGGCTCTTTCCATAGTTTGGCGATTGTGGACATTGCTGCTGTAAACATCGGGGTGCACATACCCCTTTGGATCACTACATTTGTATCTTTGGGGGTAAATACCCAGTAGTGCAATTGCTGGGTCATATGGTAGCTCTATTTTCAACTTTTTGAGGAACCTCCATACTGTTTTCCAGAGTGGCTGCACCAGCTTGCATTCCCACCAACAGTGTAGGAGGGTTCCCCTTTCTCCGCATCCCCGCCAACATCTGTCGTTTCCTGATTTGTTAGTTTTAGCCATCCTGACTGGTGTGAGGTGGTATCTCATTGAGGTTTTGATTTGGATTTCCCTGATGCCGAGTGATGTTGAGCACTTTTTCATGTGTCTGTTGGCCATTTGGATGTCTTCTTTGGCAAAATGTCTGTTCATGTCTTCTGCCCATTACACCTAAAGGAGCTGGAGAAAGAACAGCAAATAAAGCCTAAACCCAACAGGAGAAGAGAAATAATAAAGATCAAAGCAGAAATCAATGAAATAGAAACCAGAAGAACAGTAGAACAGATCAACAAAACTAGGAGCTGGTTCTTTGAAAGAATTAATAAGATTGATAAACCCCTGGCCAGACTTATCAAAAAGAAAAGAGAAATGACCCAAATACATAAAATCATGAATGAACAAGGAGAGATCACAACCAACACCAAAGAAATACAATTATAAGAACTATAATTGTTGTTTAAATTGTTATGAGCAACTCTATGCCAGCAAATTAGATAATCTGGAAGAAATGGATGCATTCCTAGAGATGTATCAACTACCAAAACTGAACCAGGAAGAAATAGAAAACCTGAACAGACCCCAAATCACTAAGGAAATTGAAGCAGTAATCAAAAATCTCCCAACAAACAAGAGCCCAGGGCCAAATGGCTTTCCAGGGGAATTCTATCAAACAATTAAAGAAGAATTAATATATATTCTTCTGATACTGTTCCAAAAAATAGAAATGGAGGGAAAAATTCCAAACTCGTTTTATGAGGTTGACCCCAAAACCAGACAAAGACCCCATCAAAAAGGAGAATTACAGACCAATATCCATGATGAAAATGGATGCAAAAATTCTCACCAAAATACTAGCCAGTAGGATCCAACAGTGTATTAAAAGGATTATTCACCACAACCAAGTGGGATTTATCCCTTTGCTGCAAGGTTGGTTCAACATCTGCAAATCAATCAATGGGATACAATATATTAATAAAAGAAAGAACAAGAACCATATGATCCTCTCAATAGATTCAGAAAAAGCATTTGACAAAGTACAGCATCCTTTCTTGATCAAAACTCTTCAGAGTGTAGGGATAGAGGGTACATACCTCAGTATCATAAAAGCCATCTATGAAAACCCACAGCGAATATCATTCTCAATGGGGAAAAACTGAGAGGTTTTACTTTCTTAACAACTTACTTATATATCATACAACAGTGTTAGCTATAGTCATCATGTTGAACATTATATCTCTAGTACTTATTTATCTTATAACTCGAAGTTTATACCTCCTGACCACTTGCCTCCACTTTCCCTTCCGTTTACTTTCCATTTCTGATAATCACAGATCTGATCTCTTTTTCTGTGAGGTGTTTTTGTTTTGTTTTTTAAAGATTCAACATGTGAGATCATACAGTGTTTGGTTTTTTTTGTCTGACTTACTTAGCATAATGCCTTCAAGGTCCAGCCATGTTGTTGCCAATGGTAGGATTTTTTTTTAAATTATTTTATGGCTGGATAATATTCTGTTTATCATTCATCCATTGATAGACACTTAGGTTTTTTTTTTCCCCCCATGTTTTTGCTATTGTAAATAATGCTACAGATTTGGAGTACAGCATTGGGGTGCAATTATCTTTTCAAGTAAGTTTTCATTTCCTTTGGATATATTCCTAGAAGTAGAATTACTGGGTCATATGGTAGTTCTATTTTTAATTAAAAATATTCTCCATGCTATTTTCCAGAGTAGCTGTATCAGTTTATAATCCCACCAGCAGTGTACTGGGTTCTCTTTTTGCCCCATCCACATCAGCATTTATTATCTCTTATTTTTTGTTGATGGCCATTTTAACAGGCATGAGGTGATATCTTATTGTGGGTTTAATTTGTATTTCCCTAGCGACTAGTTATATTGATCATCTTTTTCATATACTTTGGCCTTTTCTTGACTGAGCCACCCAGGTGCCCCTCTTTGCCCATTTTTAAATTGGGTTATTTGTTTTTTTTTTACAATTGATTTGTATGAGTTCTTTATGTATTTTAGATATTAATCCCATATCAGATATATAGGTTGCAAATATATTTTTTTTCTATTGAGTAGGTTTTCTTTTCCCTTTGTTGATGGTTTCTTTTGCTGGACAGATCTGTGGTTTGATGTGGGCCCACTTGTTTGTTTTTTTCTTTATTTCTTTTGTTGCTTGTGCTTTAGGTATCATATCTAAAAAATCATGACCAAGACCCATGTCAAGGAGATTTATTCCTGTTTTCCTCTGGGAGCTTAATGATTTCAGGACTTAGATTTAAGTCTTTAATCCATTTCAAGTTTATTTTTGTGGGTGGTGTAAGATATGGGTCCAGTTTTATTGTTTTACATGTGAATATCCAATTATCCCAGCAGTATTTATTGAAAATAGTTTCTATTCTCCATTGGGTATTCTTGGCTCCCTTGTCAAATATTAATTGACTGTATCTGTGTGGGTTTATTTTTGGACTTTTAATTCTGTTCTGTTAGTCTGTTTGTTTATTTTTATGCCAGTACCAAACTGATTTGATGACTACAGCTTTATAGTATAGTTTGAAATCAGGCAGTATAGTGCCTCCTATTTTGTTTTTCTTTCTCAGTATAGCTTTGGCTATTTGGGGTCTTTTGTGGTTCCATATAAATTTTAGGAGTGTTTTTTCTACTTCTGTAAAAAATACCATTGGACCTTTGATAGGGGTTGCATTGAATTTATAGATGACTTTTGATAGTATTGAAATTTTAACATTGTTTCAGTTCCATGAACCTAAGATACCTTTACATTTATTTGTTCCATCTTCAATTTGTGTCATCAGTGTCTTGTAGTGTTCAGAGTAGAGATATTTAACCTCCTTAAATTTATTCCTGAATATTTATTGTTTTTGATGCTATTATAAATGAGAATGACATTTTTATTTCTTTTTCAGAAAATTTGTTTTTAGTGTATAGAAATGCTACTGAATTTTGTATGTTAATTTCGTATCCTGCGCCATTACTGAATTCATTTATTTTTTGGTTGAGTCTTTAGGATTTTCTATGTATAAAATCATGTCATTTGCATATAGGGACAATTTTACTTCCTCCTTTCTAATTTGATTCCTTTCCTTTATCCTTGCCTTTTCCTTTCTTTTCTTTTCTGTTTTTTTCCTGGCTTTTTTACCTGATTAGTTAGGACTTCTTATGTTATATTGAATAGGAGTGGTGAGTGGGCACCCTTGTCTTGTTCCTGATGTTAGAGGAAAAGTTTGAGCTTTTCACCATTGAGTATGGTGTTAGCTGTGGGATCCTCATATATGGCCTTTATTATGTTGAGATGTGTTTCTTTTATGCCTAATTTGCTAAGAGTTTTTTTTTTGTTTTTTTTGTTTTACCATAAGTGGATGTTGAATTTTGTTAGATGCTTTTTCTGCATCTGTTGAGATGATAGTAAGATTCTTTTCTTTCATTCTATTAATGTGATGTGTCACATTGATTGGTTTGCATATGTTGAGCCATCCTTGCATCTCAGGGATAAATCCCACTTGATCATGGTGAATGATCCTTTTAATGTGCTGATGAATTTGATTTGCTATTATTTTATTGAGAATTTTTGTATCTATATTCATTAGAGATATTAGCCTGTGGTTAGCCTGTAGTTTCCTTTTTAAGTAACATCCTTTTCTGGTGTTGGTGTCAGGATAATGCTTGCCTTGTAAAGTGAGTTTGGAAATGGTCTCTTCAAGTTTTTGGAAATGTTTATTAAGGATTGTTTTAATTCTTCCTTAAATGTTTGACAAAATTCACCAGTGAAGTTGTTTAGTCCTGGGTTTTTCTTAGTTGAAAGATTTTTTTAATATCTATTTATTTATTTGAGAGAGAGAGAAAGGGCAGAGGGAGAGGGAGTCTTAAGCAGACTCTATGCTAAGCATGGAGCCTGACGTGGGGCTCAATCTCACAACCCTGAGATCATAATCTGAGCTGACACCAAGAGTAGGATGCTTAACTGACTGCGCCACCCAGGTATCCCTTAGTTGGATTTTTTTTATTATTACTGATTCAATCTTCTTGTTAGTAATAAGTCTATTCAGATTTTTTATTTCTTCCTGATTCAGTCTTGGTAAGTTGTATGTTTCTAAGAATTTTTCCGTTTCTTCTAGGTTGTCTAATTTTTTTGTGTGTGGTCTCTTATGATTCTTTCATTTTCTGTGGTGTTCATTGTAATGTCTCCTTTTCGATTTATTTTTGTTGATTTGGATTCTTTATTTTTCCTGGTTAGTTTAGCTAAGAGTTCTTAATTTCTGTTTATCTTGTCAAAGAATCAACTCTTAGTTTGGTTAATTTTTTGTATTGTTTTTCTGTTCTCTATTTCATTTATTCCTGCTTTATTATTTCCTTTTTTCTGCTAACTTTGGGCTTAGTTTGTTCTTCTTTTTCCAGTCCTTAGGTATAGAGTTAGGTTGTGTTTGGGATCTTTCTTGCTTCATAATATATGTGTTTACTGCTATGAACGTTCCTCTTAGAACTGCTTTTGCTGTTCTGGTTTGTTGGATTTGCATTTTTCTTTGTCTCAAGAAATTTTATTTCCTCTCTAATGTCTTCTTTGACCTAGTGGTTGTTTTCATGTCTTTTAAAGCTCACTTTCATTTTCCATTTTTTTTCAATACTTGTTGTTATTCAAGTCATTTGGGGAACATTTGTAATTTCATCTTTATTTCTGATTTGATATCTGTCCTCTATTTTTTTTTTCTGAATTTAAAAAAAATCTGAGTTCCATCATTTATTTCTTCTTTCTGGTCATTTTGCTTCTAGTTTTTAAACTTCTGGCTCAATATTTGTTTTCATATCCCCAAATACTTATTTGAGGATATTCAATACCATTGAGAATATTGTGCTATAGCCTTCTTTTGCTTTATATTTAGGTTTTCATCAACTGAATTATTTTGATTCTCAGCTTGTATTTTCTTCTTCTAGTAGCTTTGTTTGTGCCTCTACTTTCTTGAATAGGGCTGGCTATTTTGATGTGAGTTGTGAGATTTCTAGTTCAAGAACCACTCACTTCTGCTACAAACAGTTATATGTAGTTTATTTATAGATGGCTTCTTTGGAAAGTAGTGAGGGGTTGGGAGAGGTGATGCTTCCCATTCAGTTTTTCTTTTTTCCTTCAATTTGTCTTACAGTATCCTGAATTTACCCTTCTGGTTTTTCTCTCCCTTTATGGTGCAATTTCTAGTGGGTGCCTCTCTCTCCCTTTATGTGTCTTTATCCATCAACATTGCCTTTCAAGACTGCCTATTGTAATCCCATGCACTTTGATGTCCCCTACCTATAATTAACACTTTGATTTATTTGGACTTCTGTTCTCAGTATTTTCACATCTGTGGCAGACTTTCCCTTTTCAAGGGTAATTGAGTTTAATCATAGACTTTCCATTCCATTTTTCTCTCTTCTATACAGTGTTCCCTGGACCCTGACTTACTGTCTTAAAGGTTTGGGATAGAATATTAAGAAATAACTCCACTGGAAAATGGTGTTTGATTTTTCTACATAGAGCTATTTTGATTTCTGTAGTGTTCCTTGTATTCTAGTTATAATGCAAGTATGTATTTATTCTTACTGACTTTATTTGTTTATTTTGTTCTTTTTGTCGATCTGTGTCATTTTTGGAGGATATTTTGCAATATTTTTATTCATATGATCACAATTGTATTTAGCTATATTCACTGTATTTTATTAAAAATGAAAATCTAACATGTTTCATTTGTACTTCAAATGCATTAATTGCCTTTAAGCTCTAGTCAGTTACTATAACCTGTACAAATTGCTCAAATAAATAATGTTGTTCCTTTGGAACACTGGAAATTGTATTTAATGCCTTGAAGTACTCAAATGTAAAATTTCTAAGCAGTGTCATGTTGATGAAACAAAACAATTCTGGGCCTTCAGGTTTCAGGTTTTTTAGACAATTTACAATCCCTGCACTAAAGGTTAAACTCTAAATTCTTTAATATGATTTGGAAGATTGTCTTTTAATTGATCCCTCCAGACTTACAGCTCCAAGGGAACTGAACTGTACATAATTCTGTACATGTACTAGGGTCTGTCAGTCTACTGGCATACCTCAGAGATATTGCCAGTTTGGTTCTAGACCACCACAATAAAGCAGATATGCAATAAAGTGAGTCAGATGAATTTTTTGGTTTCCTAGTACGTATAAAAATTATGTTTACACTATACTGTAACTTATTAAGTGTGAAATAGCATCATGTCTAAAAAACCATGTACATACCTTAATTAAAAATACTTTATGGCTAAAAAATATTAAGCATCATCTAAGCTTTCAGCAAGTCATACTTACTGATCACAGATCATCATAACAAATATAATAATAATGAAAAAGTTTGAAATATGAGAATTACCAAAATGTGACACAGAGTCATGAAATGAGCAAATGCTATTAGAAAAATGGTGCTGGTAGACTTGTTGCCACAAGGTTGCCATAAACCTTCAATTTGTAAAAAAAAATGCAATTATTTGTGAAATGCAAAATAGGTCACCGGCAATGAAATGAGGAATGCCTGCATTTCTTTGCTTGAATGGCCTTTGCCTTCCTTGTTTTCTTGGTTAATGTTGACTCATCTTTCAAGACTCTTGGGTGCCACATCCATCAGCATTCTTTCCTGACTGACTTCTAGTCTAGTCTGGTCTAGAGTAGGTAACCTGCAATGTCTATCCTGTCAACACCTCCATCATCACACTTGTCACCGTATACTGAAATTACTATGTACACAACAGCCTGACCCACTCAATTGAATATCTTGGGGAAAGGAGCCTTGCTTTATTGACTTTTCTTATTCCTAGAATCAAGTATAACACCTGGGACATTATTGATTTTCAATAAGGATTTGTCAAACAGAATACTAAAAGTGAAGGCTGAGAAGTTCAAAGAGAGTCCTTTGGACTTGGTACACTGTGGTCTTTAGAATGAAACCTAATGTGAGTAGATAAAATTTAAGAATAAGTAAAAAGCCATATTACACTTTTTTGTTAATGACGAATCTAATTTGCTGCCAAATGGATCAATTTTATTTAAAACAAAACAGAGCATTATAATGATGATAAATAGTTGTTGGTTGAGATTTTTTTTTCTAGCTAGGTTTATCATAGTGGTAATACCATCTTTTATGTAAAACATTGAGAACCCTTACTCTTAAGTGTTACATCTTATTCATTACAGAGTCCAGGTACTTATAGACAGTGAACATGGAAGAGAGAGGAGCTACTTGGACCATCTCTGAGTCTGGTCCTCACACTCCCATGGTGTTCTAGCCAGCCGAGTTGTTCACTTGTTAGAAATAGCATCTGAAACCACATTGAGATGACCTTTCTAGTGGTAATAATAGTTTTGACAGTTGCTCTGTCCAGTATAGAGATAGCTCTTTGTTTATAACTTGGCAACCTGTTATGGGATACTTAGTGTGTGAATATGACCTTAACTATTCCAAAAATGTAAATCACAAGGTCCTTGCTGCTTGCATATACACACTAATTTTTAATATTTAAATGTCATTAAGTATCATTCCTAGGATACATAAGCATTTTGGGACTGAACTAAAATGACAGCTCTGAAAAAAAAAAGTCACACCAGCAGGATTTTTCATTCTGATCAACTAGCATGATGTGTAAGAAATGTAAATAAATACTATTTTCTAGATGTCAGGTGGAAATAAGTGAATTTTATCCAGTCCTCCCTTATTATATCTAATTTGTAAAAAAAATTCTGAATATACATGAATAATTTATACACTGGCATCTATCTGTGACTTATACATAGGTAGATTACTTAGAAATTTACATAGCATAGAGTAATAGATAGGCCTTTGGACAGTATATGCAGACTTATGTTTAATCCTTGCTTGCCATTGATTAACTGTTTAAACTTGGTTGGAACACTTAGTCTCTCTTGGTATCAGAGAGATTTCCTCACCTGTAAAATGATAAAGTTACAGCAGACAATTTATAGACAATATTCTCCTGCTCTGTGAGTCAGATACACAATTTAAAGCTAAACATGTATTTCTGTTGGTATGAAACTGGAGTTTTTATTCATATGATCACAATTGTATTTAGCTATATTCACTGTATTTTATTTTAAATAAAATAAAATACACTGTAATGTATTTTAAAAACATTGAATGTTTTTGTTAGGAAACTGAACATTATAATAGGAAAGCATCTCCAGATATATTGGGATTTATATTTCCAGAGAATTGTAATGCCTAATAAACATTTATACTTGAGTATTTCAATTAAAAAATAATATCTTTTTTAATGAACACAAAGACCTGGAATAGTTTTAGATCCAGTCTGTCTACATAGAGGAAATTAAGGAAGGGATGGCTTTCAGAACGGTATTAGGGATTTGTCTTGCAGTTATGTTTTCATAGGAAGTACACTGTTCTTACTTACATTCTTTTGTATTATTTTGGGTAATTTGGAGAGGAAATGGGGATTATTGGTACCCCCTTGGACTTTTTACAGAGAACCCTTTTAATAGGGAATCTTTATATACCCTTTGGCTGTCATTTTTCCCCACGGATGCTGCCTAGAACTGAGTTGTAGATAGGTGTCCCAAAGGCAAGTCTGCTTTGTAGACCCTTGAAACCTTACAATGAGAATTTGGCTTATGTATACTGAATTTGTTCTTTATCTTACATATTTTGTAGTTCTTTTTTTTTTTTTGAATATTATTTATTTATTTATTTGAGAGAGAGAGCAAGAAAGCACAGACGGAGAGTGAGAGGGAGAAGCCAACTCCCCCGCTGAACAGGGAGCCTGACGTGGGGCTCCATCCCAGGACTCGAGGTTGATCCCAGGACCCTGAGATCATGACCTGAGCTGAAGGCAGACGCTTAACATAGGCCCCCCTGTATTTTGTAGTTCTAATATTTCATATTTTGATTTTACTTGTAATGAAGGATATTTATAAAGGTTTTGTATTTATAAAAGATAGAAGGTCAGGTTTTAGAGTAAAATAGCCTTTTCAACCTATTTTAGATCTTCATGGTTTTAAAGTTTGGCACAAACTTGGCTCAAAGTTAATTTGTTTGTATCATAATCTGTGTGAATACTTAAGAATGGGGATGAGTAGACTATTCAGACTGGGCTAACTTTCTGCACGTCCTATTCCTGGTGGCACGTTATTGCTAATACTGCATGGTCTTCCTGCCTTGTTTCTGCTGTGTGTTTGCCATTGTCCTAATTCAGTTGCTAAGACCTCCATCAGAAGATGAGGAAGTGATAAAGTTTAGATAATAGTATTCTTTCTTCTTGAAAATTGAGACTAAAAATGACTGAAATGATCTTTTAATGCACTGTTAAAGTTCAGCTATACTGACATACTTAGTAGCTATATACTTATTGGAAATTTCTTAGAAAAACAGAGACCCTTGTGAAACCAATCCTATAGGGGAATTGGTCCACATCCAAAGATCTCTCTTTAGTTAGAAAAGACTTACTATTCTTTTTTATTTGCCTGAAATGTTCTGTTTATATGGTTCATTATCTAAAAAGTTAAGAATGACTATCAGTAATTATGATATGGCTTATGAATGATCTAATTTTCTTTAGTAAAATAATTTGGAGGAGAAGAAATGAGAGGGGTAAAAATTCTTCTACTATGTTTGATAAGAAACTTGCCTCATCTTTCGGTTTAGAAGCATTTCTGTGAGCACCAGGTTGTTACTTGAATATTGTTCTGTTAGTGCCTTATAGAATCACACTAGACAAATTTTAATTTTCCCCCATGATAAATAATTTTTATCCTCTGTATTTATGTTAACTATGAATAGATCTAGCTGAATAGTATTCCATTATATGAATGTAGGACAGTTTATTATCCATTCAGCTGTTGATGAACATTTGGGTTGTTTCTTGTTATTATTTTAAATAAAGGTGCTGTAAATACTTGTGTAAAAGTCTTTGTATGGAAATATGCTTTTATTTCTCTTATATAAATACTGAAGAGTGAAACAGCTGTTTCACTTTTTAAGAAATTGTGAAACTGTTTTCTAAAGCAGTTGTACCATTTAGTATTTCTAATAGTAGTGTTTGAGAGGTACAGTTCCTTCAAATCCTTAGGAACACTTGGTATGGTCAATCTTTTAAATTTTAAGCATTCTAAAAAATGTTTAGTGGTGTCTTATTGTGGTTTTAATTTGCCTTGCCCTAATGGTAATGTTGAGAATCTTTCACTGTGCTTATTTGCTATCTGTTTGTCTTTGGTGAAATCTCTTTTTAGATGTATCTATTTTTGAATCTGTTTATCTTTCTGCCAGTACCATACTGTATTATTGACTGCAGCATTGTAGTAAGTTATTTTTTGGTCATAACTTTTGAAATTAGGTGGTGTTAGTAATTTTTTTCAAAGTTGTTTTGGTTACCCTAGGTCCTTTGTATTTTTGTATGAATTGAAGAATAATCTTGTCAATTTCTTTGAAAAAATTTCCTTGGATATTGATCAAGATTGCATCACATCTATAACTCAATTTAGGGAGAATTGGCAACTTAATGATATTGAGTCACTTGACCCATGCACATAGTCCATCTCTTCATTTAGGTATTTTTTAAATTTCTCTCAGAAAAGTTTTGTGGTTTTCAGTGTATAAGCCTTACATATCTTTCATCAAGCTCATTCCTAAGTATTTCACATTTTGATGTTATTTTAAATGACATTGATTTTTACTTTCAGTTTTTGATTGTTTATTGCAATTTTCTGCATAATCTTATATCCTGAAACTTTGCTAAACTTACTCTTAGTACCTTATTTTAGATTCATGGGGTTTTCTAAATAGATATCATGTCATTTTTTGAATAAGCATGGTTTTGCTTCTTCCTTTCAATCTGGATGCCTTTTATTTCTTTTACTTGTCTTATTGCAAGAGGAATGCAATCAAAATGGGAAATGCAAATCAAAACTACAATGAGATATCACCTCACACCTGCCAGAATGGCTAAAATCAACAGCATGAGAAACAACAGGTGTGGGCAAGGATATGGGGAAAAAGGAACACTCATGCACTGTTGATGGGAATGCAAACTGGTGCAGCCACTGTGGAAAACATTATGGAGGTTCCTCAAAAAGTTGAAAATAGAATTACCTTATGATCTAGCCATCACACTACTAGGTGTTTACTGAAAGAATACAAAAAATTCAAAGGGATACATGCACCCCTATGTTTATAGTAGCATTATTTGCAATAGCCAAGATATGGAAGCAGCCCAAGTGTCCATTGACTGATGAATGAAGACACACATACACACGATATACATACATACATGAATGAATAAAGGCACACACACACACACACAATATACATACATACAATGGAATATTATTCAGCCATAAAAAGAATGAAATCTTTCCACTTGCAATGTCATGGATGGAGCTAGAGAGCATAGTGCTAAGTGAAATAAGTCAGAAATAAGTCAGAGAAAGACAAATACCTTATGATTTTACTGTATGTGGCAATTAAGAAACAAAACAAATGAACAACGGGGAAAAAAGAGAGAGAGAGAGGTAAACCAAGAAATGGATTCTTAATTATACAGACCAAACTGGTGGTTACCAGAGAGGAGGTAGGCAGGGCATGGGTTAAATAGGTGATGGGTATTAAGGAGGGCACTTGTGATGAGCACCGGGTGTTGTGTAGAAGTGTTGAATCACTAAATTGTACACCTGAAACTAATATTACACTGGTAACTAACTGGAATTAAAATAAAAACTTAACATACAAGCACAAATATGTAGAATCTGTATTGACATCCTCTGTTTCCTTCCTAATACTGGTAATTTGCATCATCAGTGTTTGTTTTCTGATCACTCTGACTAGAGGTTTGTGAATTTTTAGATTTTTCTCAAACAGCTATCTTTTGGTTTTATTGATTTTATTCTATTTTGTGTTTCACTTTTCCACTCATATTTATTATCTCCTTTTCTTGCTTTCTTTGGGTTTCACTTGCTCTTTATTTCCATTTTCCTTAGGTGGAAGCAGAATTCCCTGGTTTCAGACATCCTTTATTTTCTGATATAGGTGTTAGGTGCTATATATTTTTCCAAAGTTTTGCTTTATTGACAGCCCACACATTTTCATACATTGGTTTTCATTTTCTATTTGGTCATAATGTTCTCTAATTTTTTTTAAGTCATCTTTCTTTGACCTATGGATTGTTATTTAGAATTGTCTTTGTTAAGTTTTTAAGTATTTGGGGATTTTTCAGAGATCTTTCTTTTATTGATTTCTAAATTCTGTTGTCAGAGAATACACTTTGTATTACTTTAGTCCTTTTAAATTTAATCAGGTACTTTATGTCCCACAATATAGTTTATCTTAGGAAATGTTCTGTGTTCCCTTATATAGAATGTGTATTGTTGGGTAGAGTGTTCTTAAGTGTCAATTGGGTCAGTTTAGTTGATAGTATTCAAGTCTTTTACATTCGTGATGATTTCCTGTCTACTTGTTCTATCAATTGTTGAGAGAGGTACTGAAATAAGCAACTGTAATTGTGGATTTATCTCTTTCTCTGCAGTTCTATCACCTTTTGCTTCATTTATTTTTTTTCATTGAGATATAATTAACATATGCTTCATTTATTTTGAAGTTGTATTATTAGGTGCAAAATACTTAGGAAATTTATATCCTCCTGATGAATTGACTCCTTTATCATAATGAAATGACTTTTTTTTGATACTGGTAATATTGTTTGTCTTGAAAACTACTTGAAAAATTGTAGTTTTCAAGACAAACAATATTACCAGTATCAAAAAAAAGAGATATTAGTATAACTAATATCTTTCAAGAGATATTAGTATAACTCAGATGGGGAGAGGATGACATTTGCATGGGGAAAAGTGGCAGCAGAGATAGGAGATAGTTTATATAGAGGAAGATTGATCAAATAAATAAATTAATTAAGGATAACAGTACCTAGGTTTCTCACTGTCTGAGAAACACGCACAAATTTGGAAAGAAAGACAACCAGAATATACCCGTGATAATTAGAATTACATATATCAAAAATTCATGAATCTATTAATTCATTATTTTAATAGATACAGAAATATAAATGTAAATGTCCATATGTCTTTGTGTGTGTGTGTGTTTATGTGAGTGGTGTATACTTATATCCCCTAGTTCTATTCAGCAAGAGGGTCTAGGAATAACAACATATCAGTAACAACCTATACCTAGCATCCATCATTTTCCACTGAAAGTAACCAGGGCTTCTTGGAGAAATGACTGATTCTGGGATGGGGGCAGTGAAAGTATAAGATGAGCCTAGAATATCTTTTATCAGAAATTAAGGAAGTTCTCAAAGAATGAGGGGGTGTGTCCAGAGTTTCTAGAATTCAGCTTGCCACTCTCCAAGTCCGGTTCAAATTTCTGTTGGAACATGTAATGATAATTATCGATTTTAACCAATTGAATAATACAGGAAACCAGGAGTTGAATAAGTAATACATACATAAAGGTTTGGTGAGGAATGTTATACTAATATAATTCTACAATACTTTTCCACAAAATGTTTATTAGTTACAAAGGGGAGAGAGCTATTTTATAGTGGAGAAGCCTGGACAATACCACCTTAATTAAATAACCGTAACAATGGAACAGTTTGAACCTGTGTGCCACTGGCTGGGAAACAAAAAGAACACAGTATCACTTCTGTGATATTCCTGTCAAATATGCATAAGCTTACTCTATTCATGGGAAAACATCAAGTAAATTCCAAATTGAGTTAACATTCCACAAAATAACCTATCCTCTTCAAAAAGGATCGAGTCTTACAAGAGTTGAAGGAATACTGAGAGAAACTTAGAGACTGAAGGGGAGTTAAAAGACATGATAACATATGATTCTAAACAGTCTTTTTCTTCTTTTTTGCTATGGTGAAAATTATGAGGACAGCTGGAGAAACTAATGGTGTCTCTGCATTAGATGGTAACAATATTAAGTTTCTGATTTTGATGGTTGTATTGAAGTTATGTGGGAGAATGTCTGTCTTTGAAGGAGATATACACTAATCAGATGTGATGAGGTATCCAGTTGGCAATCTTTTCTTAATGGTTCATGATTTTAAAAAAAGCTTTCTTGCATTGAACTTGCAGTTTTTCTTTAAGTTTATGATTAGCTCAAAATTTCCAGTGTTCAAATAAAAAATGTGTGCAAAGTGCATCAAAGTTGTAATCTGAGTTGTGTTATTGGCTAATTTTAACATTATTCTAAGGAGTCTAATGAATTTTTTCCTAAAAGCTTTAAGTAGCCTTGAACTATCTGGGCTATTTATGATAATAACCTCTCTGGTATGAAAGGAGAATGAAAACTTTTTTGTGGTAAAGGAAAATAGAAGGATAGGTAGATTAATTGTTTTTCTCTGCTTTAAATAATTGTTGTAGTCAAAAGTAAAATACAGGCTTCCTCATTTCCAAATCAGTTCCTCAGAGTATTTTATAACTTAAAATTATATCCAAATACCTTAACAGTTTGGGTACTGTATTCCTTGTTTATAAATGAGAGAGTTAAAGTATTCACCAGCTCCATGATGTAGGTCGCACTATCTCTTTAGGGGCTCATGGATAGAACTACTGGAGTCTGGTATGATACTGTTACTATAAAGAAAACTCCCTAACAACAAAATGTCTCCCCTGTGGTCTGAAATTCCTCATGGTATATCCATTACATCGGATTAAGATTTCTTAAAGTGTCCTTTATAAAGTAGTGATCTTTTTTTTAAGGATCTTGTCAAATACATTAGAAAACTCTGGGTGAAACTGATTTCTTTACCCAGACTTTTCAAAACTGTTAAAATTCCAGAATGCTTTGTGATTGAATAAGAGAAATATATAATTCATTATTTCTCATACTTAGTTGCCCAGGCAACACTTTGAGGAGCACCTGGTGGAAGTATTGTTTAATGGAAAACATTTTGGGAAAGGCTGGATAAAGACCAAGTGCATCATTAGAGAAGAATGTAAATGAATCAATATCATATGTAAAATACTAGCTCAAAATTACTATTTTGTATCAGAAAGTAGTCCTGGAGTAAAAGTTGGCAGTAGTTCTGCTCTTAAAAGCTCAGGCCATGGCTTATTCCAGTGGGAGGACAGACTCTACAGTAACACTGGGTCCAAAGTTTGAGCAGCCAACTGGTATCAGTGTCACATGGTGGAAAAAACACAGACTGGGAACCACATTGATTTGGGTTACAATCCAGGTTCTTTCAATTCCACGCTCTGTATTGTTGGTCAGCTCAGTAACCACTCTGAGTCTCAGTTTCTTCGTTGCCAAAATGGAGATAAATCAGTAATGATAACAGTAGTTGTAGTAGCTTATGTAGCACTTACAGCTAGGTACTGTTCTAATCACCTGATACATATTAGCTGGTTTGATCCCCACACACAAAAAAAATCACTTGAGATTTTCTTATTTCTATATAAAAAATTCTGACCATACAGGATTGTTGTGATGATTAGATAAAATACGTGAAATGTCTGTTGCAGTGCCTGGGACAGACTGAGCACTTAGTAGATACTAATCCATCACCACTATCATCCTCCTCATGAGGGTCCTGGCTGCCAAGGATGTGTAGGCAGGGAAGAGATGGAGCTGAAGAGGGTGTGGTGGGCTATAAAAAGGAGACTGGAAGAGCACTATAGATAAATTTCAAATAGTTTTCATAGTCTTCCCTGTAGCAAATTGTGGCCATAGCTTCCCACTCTTTATTATTTTTACACACTTAAAATCTTAATTTTCTCCTATACCACAATGTCACTTTGAGCAAACAAATGTTTGTTTATCCACAGATCTGTTTTCTATTAAATGCTTACTATGCATGGGTAATAAACAGTATAAATAAAATATGTCAGATGATCATAACCACAATAAAGAAAGTAAAGCAGTAGAGGCAGATAAAAAGTATAGGAGTGGGGGTGAGGTTAATTTTTATATACTTGTCTTCATTCTTCTCTACAATTACTGGAGATGAGTATAAACAGCAGAGAAAAAGGTAAAAAGAGAAGAGATGGGGAGAAAGGGAAAGAATTAAGGTGTAAAACCGGTGATTGGTATTTAACTTTTGTTTTATTCATTCAGAAGAGTGGAGTGAAGCAAAACCTCCCTCAGTACCTGCAGTGCCCTTCTACCTTATGCACCTGGGAGCATTTTTTTTATTTTTTATTTTTTTTATATGAACTTGTATGTATGTATGTATTTATTATTTTTTATGTTACCATGTGCCAGGTTCTTTTTTTTCCCTTTGTTATGTTATGTTAATCACCATACCTTA
This sequence comes from Neomonachus schauinslandi, assembly GCF_002201575.2. Lineage (NCBI taxonomy): Eukaryota > Metazoa > Chordata > Mammalia > Carnivora > Phocidae > Neomonachus > Neomonachus schauinslandi. The sequence goes on along the minus strand of NC_058407.1, from coordinate 114,289,613 downwards.
CATCATTAGTTTTTGATGTGGTGTTCCATGATTCATTGTTTGTGTATAACACCCAGTGCTCCGTTCAGTATGTGCCCTCTTTAATACCCATCACCAGGCTAACCCATCCCCCCACCGCCCTCCCCTCTAGAACCCTCAGTTTGTTTCTCAGAGTCCATAGTCTCTCATGGTTCGTCTCCCCCTCCAATTTCCCCCCCTTCATTTTTCCCTTCCTGCTATCTTCTTTTTTTTTTTTTAACATATATTATTTGTTTCAGAGGTACAGGTCTGTGATTCAACAGTCTTACACAATTCATAGCGCTCACCATAGCACATACCCTCCCCAATGTCTATCACCCAGCCACCGCCCCCCCCCACTCCAGCAACCCTCAGTTTGTTTCCTGAGATTAAGAATTTCTCATATCAGTGAGGTCATATGATACATGTCTTTCTGTGATTGACTTATTTCGCTCAGCATAATACCCTCCAGTTCCATCCACGTCATCGCAAATGGCAGGATTTCATTCCTTTTGATGGCTGCAAATAGTCCATTGTATATGTGTGTGTGTGTGTGTGTGTGTGTGTGTGTGTGTGTATATGTATATACCACTTCTTTTTATCCATTCATCTGTTGATGGACATCTGGGCTCTTTCCATAGTTTGGCTATTGTGGACATTGCTGCTATAAACATTGGGGTGCATGTCCCCCTTCGGATCACTACATTTGTATCTTTGGGGTAAATACCCAGTAGTGCAATTGCTGGGTCATAGGGTAGCTCTATTTTCAACTTTTTGAGGAGGTTCTACACACTTAATGCAATCCCTATCAAAATACCGTCAACTTTTTTCAACGAAATGGAACAAATAATCCTAAAATTTGTATGGAACCAGAAAAGACCCCAAATAGCCAGAAGAATGTTGAAAAAGAAAAGCAAAGCTGGTGACATCACAATTCCGGACTTCAAGTTTTACTACAAATCTATAATCATCAAGACAGTATGATACTGGCACAAAAATAGACACATAGATCAGTGGAACAGAATAGAGAGCCCAGAAATGGACCCTCAACTCTTTGGTCAACTAATCTTTTTTTTTTTTTTAATTTTTTATTGTTATGTTAATCACCATAAATTACATCGATAGTTTTTGATATAGTGTTCCATGATTCATTGTTTGTGCATAACACCCAGTGCTCCATGCAGAATGTGCCCTCTTTTTTTTTTTTTTAAAGATTTTATTTATTTATTTCAGAGAGAGAGAATGAGAGAGAGCACATGAGAGGGGGCAGGGGCAGAGGGAGAAGCAGACTCCCTGCCGAGCAGAGAGCCCGATGCAGGACTCGATCCTGGGACTCCAGGATCATGACCTGAGCCGAAGGCAGTCGCTTAACCATCTGAGCCACCCAGGTGCCCCAGAACGTGCCCTCTTTAATCCCCATCACCAGGCTAACCCATCCTCCCACCCCCCTCCCCTCTAGAACCCTCAGTTTGTTTTTCAGAGTTCATCGTCTCTCATGGTTCGTCTCCCCCTCCGATTTCCCCCCATTCATTTTTCCCCTCCTGCTATCTTCTTCTTCTTTTTTTTTTTCTTAACATATATTGCATTATTGTTTCAGAGGTACAGATCTGTGATTCAACAGTATTGCACAATTCACAGTGCTCACCATAGCACATACCCTCTCCAATGTCCATCACCCAGCCACCCCATCCCTCCGAACCCACTCCCCACTCCAGCAACCCTCAGTTTGTTTCCTGAAATTAAGAATTCCTCATATCAGTGAGGTCACATGTCTTTCTCTGATTAACTTATTTCACTCAGCATAACACCCTCCAGTTCCATCCACGTCGTTGCAAATGGCAAGATCTCATTCCTTTTGATGGCTGCATAATATTCCATTGTATATATATACCACATCTTCTTTATCCAGTCATCTGTTGATGGACATCTTGGCTCTTTCCACAGTTTGGCTATTGTGGACATTGCTGCTATAAACATCAGGGTGCACTAACCCCTTCGAATCCCTACATTTGTATCTTTGGGGTAAATACCCAGTAGTGCAATTGCTGGATCATATGGTAGCTCTATTTTCAACTTTTTGAGGAACCTCCATACTGTTTTCCAGAGTGGTTGCACCAGCTTGCATTCCCACCAACAGTGTAGGAGGGTTCCCCTTTCTCCGCATCCCCGCCAACATCTGTCGTTTCCTGACTTGTTAATTTTAGCCATTCTGACTGGTGTGAGGTGGTATCTCATTGAGGTTTTGATTTGGATTTCCCTGATGCCGAGCGATGTTGAGCACTTTTTCATGTGTCTGTTGGCCATTTGGATGTTTTCTTTGGCAAAATGTCTGTTCATGTCTTCTGCCCATTTCTTGATTGGATTCTTTGTTCTTTGGGTGTTGAGTTTGATAAGTTCTTTATAGATTTTGGATACTAGCCCTTTATGTGATATGTCATTTGCAAATATCTTCTCCCATTCTGTCGGTTGTCTTTTGGTTTTGTTGACTGTTTTCTTGGCTGTGCAAAAGCTTTTTATTTTGATGAAGTCCCAATAGTTCATTTTTACCCTTGCTTCCCTTGCCTTTGGTGATGTTTCTAGGAAGACGTTGCTGCGGCTGAGGACGAAGAGGTTGCTGCCTGTGTTCCTCTTTAGGATTTTGATGGATTCCTGTCACACATTTAGGTCTTTCAACCATTTAGAGTCTATTTTTTGTGTGTGGTGTACGGAAATGGTCCAGTTTCATTGTTCTGCATGTGACTGTCCAATTGTCCCAACACCATTTGTTGAAGAGACTGTCTTTTTTCCACTGGACATTCCTTCCTGCTTTGTCAAAGATGAGTTGACCATAGAGTTGAGGGTCCATTTCTGGGCTCTCTATTCTGTTCCATTGATCTATGTGTCTGTTTTTGTGCCAGTACCATACTGTCTTGATGATGACAGCTTTGTAATAGAGCTGGAAGTCCGGAATTGTGATGCCGCCGGCTTTGCTTTTCTTTTTCAACATTCCTCTGTCTATGCGGGGTCTTTTCTGGTTCCATACAAATTTTAGGATTATTTGTTCCATTTCTTTGAAAAAAGTGGATGGTATTTTGATGGGGATTGCATTGAATGTGTAGATTGCTCTAGGTAGCATTGACATCTTCACAATATTTGTTCTTCCAATCCATGAGCATGGAACGTTTTTCCATTTCTTTGTGTCTTCCTCAATTTCTTTCATGAGTATTTTATAGTTTTCTGAGTACAGATTCTTTGCCTCTTTGGTTAGATTTATTCCTAGGTATCTTATGGTTTTGGGGGCAATTGTAAATGGGATCGACTCCTTAATTTCTCTTTCTTCTGTCTTGTTGTTGGTGTATAGGAATGCCATTGATTTCTGTGCATTGATTTTATATCCTGCCACTTTACTGAATTCCTTTATGAGTTCTAGCTGTTTTGGGGTGGAGTCTTTGGGTTTTCAACATAAAGTATCATATCATCTACAAAGAGTGAGAGTTTGACTTCTTCTTTGCCGATTTGGATGCCTTTGATTTCTTTTTGTTGTCTGATTGCTGTGGCTAGGACTTCTAATACTATGTTGAATAGCTGTGGTGATAGTGGACATCCCTGCCATGTTCCTGACCTTAGGGGGAAAGCTCTCAGTTTTTCCCCATTGAGAATGATATTCGCTGTAGGTTTTTCATAGATGGCTTTTATGATATTGAGGTATGTACCCTCTATGCCTATACTCTGAAGAGTTTTGATCAAGAAAGGATGCTGTACTTTGTCAAATGCTTTTTCTGCATCTATTGAGAGGATCATATGGTTCCTGTTCTTTCTTTTGTTAATGTATTGTATCACGTTGATTGATTTGCAGATGTTGAACCAACCTTGCAGCCCAGGGATAAATCCCACTTGGTCGTGGTGAATAATCCTTTTAATGTACTGTTGGATCCTATTGGCTAGTATTTTGGTGAGAATTTTTGCATCCATGTTCATCAGGGATATTGGTCTGTAATTCTCCTTTTTGATGGGGTCTTTGTCTGGTTTTGGGATCAAGGTAATGGTGGCCTCATAAAATGAGTTTGGAAGTTTTCCTTCCATTTCTATTTTTTGGAACAGTTTCAGAAGAATGGGTATTAATTCTTCTTGAAATGTTTGGTAGAATTCCCGTGGGAAGCCATCTGGCCCTGGGCTTTTGTTTTTTGGGAGATTTTTGATGACTGCTTCAATTTCCTTAGTGGTTATAGGTCTGTTCAGGTTTTCTATTTCATCCTCGTTCAGTTTTGGTAGTTGATACATCTCTAGGAATGCCTCCATTTCTTCCAGGTTATCTAATTTGCTGGCATAGAGTTGCTCATAATATGTTCTTATAATTGTTGTGATCTCTCCTCTTTCATTCATGATTTTGTTGATTTGGGTCATTTCTCTTTTCTTTTTGATAAGTCTGGCCAGGGGTTTATCAATCTTGTTGATTCTTTCAAAGAACCAGCTCCTAGTTTCATTGATCTGTTCTACTGTTCTTTTAGTTTCTATTTCATTGATTTCTGCTCTGGCCTTTATTATTTCTTTTCTCCTGGTGGGTTTAGGCTTTATTTACTGTTCTTTCTCCAGCTCCTTTAAGTGTTGGGTTAGGTTGTGTACTTGAGACCTTTCTTGTTTCTTGAGAAAGGCTTGTATTGCTATATACTTTTCTCTTAGGACTGCCTTTGCTGCATCCCAAAGATTCTGAACAGTTGTGTTTTCATTTTCATTGGTTTCCATGAAATTTTTTTTAATTCTTTAGTTTCCTGGTTGACCCATTCATTCTTCAGTAGGATGGTCTTTAGCTTTCATGTATTTGAGTTCTTTCCAACTTTCTTCTTGTGATTGAGTTCTAGTTTCAAAGCATTGTGGTCTGAAAATAGGCAGGGAATGATCCCAGTCTTTTGGTACTGGTTGAGACCTGATTTGTGACGTAGGATGTGATCTATTCTGGAGAATGTTCCGTGGCCACTAGAGAAGAATGTGTATTCCGTTGCTTTGGGATGGAATGTTCTGAACATGTCTGTGAAGTCCATTTGGTCCAGTGTATCATTTAAAGTCTTTATTTCCTTGTTGATCTTTTGCTTAGATGATCTTTCCATTTCAGTGAGGGGGGTGTTAAAGTCCCCCACTACTATTGTATTGTTGTCAGTGTGTTTTTTGCTTTTGTTATTAATTGCCTTATATAATTGGCTGCTCCCATGTTAGGGGCATAGATATTTACAATTGTTAGATCTTCTTGTTGGATAGACCCTTTAAATAGGATATAGTATCCTTCCTCATCTCTTATTACAGTCTTTGGTTTAAAATCTAATTTGTCTGATATAAGGATTGCCACTCCAGCTTTCTTTTGGTGTCCATTAGCATGGTAAATGGTTTTCCACCCCCTCACTTTCAATCTGGGGGTGTCTTTGGGTCTAAAATGAGTCTCTTGCAGACAGCATATCGATGGGTCTTGTTTCTTAATCCAGTCTGATAGCCTGTGTCTTTTGATTGGGGCATTTAGCCCATTTACATTCAGGGTAACTATTGAAAGATATGAATTTAGTGCCATTGTATTGCCTGTAAGGTGACTGTTACTGTATATTGTCTGTGTTCTTTTCTGGTCTATGTTGCTTTTAGGCTCTCTCTTTGCTTAGAGGACCCCTTTCAATATTTCTTATAAGGCTGGTTTTGTGTTCGCAAATTCCTTTAGTTTTTGTTTGTCCTGGAAGCTTTTTATCTCTCCTTCTATTTTCAGTGATAGCCTAGCTGGATATAGTATTCTTGGCTGCATATTTTTCTCGTTTAGTGCTCTGAATATATCCTGCCAGTCCTTTCTGGCCTGCCAGGTCTCTGTGGATAGGTCTGTTGCCAATCTAATGTTTCTACCATTGTAGGTTACATATCTCTTCTCCCAAGCTGCTTTCAGGATTTTCTCTTTGTCTCTGAGACTTGTAAGTTTTACTATTAGATCTCAGGGTGTTGACCTATTTTTTATTGATTTTGAGAGGTGTTCTCTGTGCCTCCTGGTTTTTGATGCCTGTTTCCTTCCCCAAATTAGGGAAGTTCTCTGCTATAATTTGCTCCAATATACCTTCTGCCCCCCTCTCTCTTTCTTCTTCTTCTGGGATCCCAATTATTCTAATGTTGTTTCATCTTATGGTATCGCCTATCTCTCGAATTCTGCCCTTGTGATCCAGTAGTTGTTTATCTCTCTCTTTTTTTTATTTTTGCAGTTTATATCTCATGTTTATTTTTGTTTATATTCTCAATACTGATGATTCTTTTTTTTTGTAGTTTTTAATTTTATTATATTATATTAGTCACCATACAATACATCATTAGTTTTTGATGTAGTGATCCACGATCCATTGTTTTCATATAATACCCAGTGCTCCATGCAGTATGTGCCCTCCTTAATACCCATCACTGGGCTAACCAATCCCCCCTCCCACCTCCCCTCTAGAACCGTGTTTGTTTCTCAGGTCCATAGTCTCTCATGGTTCATCTCTCCCTCCAATTCCCGCCCCATTTTTCCCTTCCTTCTCCTAATGTCCTCCATGCTATTCCTTATGTTCCACAAATAAGTGAAACCATATGATAATTGACTTTCTCTGCTTGACTTATTTCGCTTAGCATAATCTCCTCCAGTCCCATCCATGTTGATGTAAAAGTTGGGTATTCATCTTTTCTGATGGCTGAGTAATATTCCATTGTATATATGGACCCCATCTTCTTTATCCATTCATTTGTTGAAGGGCATCTTGGCTCTTTCCACAGTTTGGCTATTGCGGACATTGCTGCTATGAACATTGGGGTGCATATGGCCCTTCTTTTCACTACATCTGTGTCTTTGGGGTAAATACCCAGGAGTGCAATTGCTGGGTCATAGGGTAGCTCTATGTTTAATTTTTTGAGGAACTTCCACATTGTTTTCCAAAGTGGCTGTACCAACTTGCATTCCCACCAACAGTGTAAGAGGGTTCCCCTTTCTCCACAACCTCTCCAACATTTGTTGTTTCTCTCCCTGTCCATTTTTGCCATTCTAACTGGTGTAAGGTGGTATCTCAATGTGGTTTTGATTTGGATTTCCCTGATGGCTAATGATGATGAACATTTTTTCATGTGTCTGTTAGCCATTTGTATGTCTTCTTCAGAGAAGTGTCTTTTCATATCTTCTGCCCACTTTTTGACTTGATTATTTGTTTTTTGGGTGTTGAGTTTCAGAAGTTCTTTATAGATCTTGGATACCAGCCCTTTATCTGTAGTGTCATTTGCAAATATCTTCTCCCATTTTGTGGGTTGCCTCTTTGTTTCGTTGACTGTTTCCTTTGCTGTGCAGAAGCGTTTTATCTTGATCAAGTCCCAAAAGTTCATTTTTGCTTTTTTTTCACTAGCTTTTGGAGATGTATCTTGAAAGAAGTTGCTGTGGGCGATGTCAAAGAGGTTACTGCCTATGTTCTCCTCTAGGATTTTGATGGATTCCTGTCTCACATTGAGGTCTTTCATCCACTTTGAGTTTATCTTTGTGAGTGGTGTTAGAGAATGGCCGAGTTTCATTCTTCTGCATGTGGCTGTCCACTTTTCCCAGCACCATTTATTGAAGAGACTGTCTTTGTTCCATTGCATGTTTTTTCCTGCTTTGTCAAAGATTATTTGACCATAGAGTTGAGGGTCCATATCTGGGTTCTCTATTCTGTTCCATTGGTCTGTATGTCTGTTTTTGTGCCAGTACCATGCTGTCTTGGTGATCACTGATTTGTAATATAGCTTGAAATCGGGCAGTGTGATGCCCCCAGCTTTGTTTTTCTTTTTCAACATCTCCTTGGCGATTCGGGGTCTTTTCTGATTCCATACAAATTTTAGGATCGTTTGTTCCAGCACTTTGAAAAATGTCATTGGAATTTTGTTCGGGATGGCATTGAAGGTATAGATTGCTCTGGGTAGCATAGACATTTTAACAATGTTTATTCTTCCGATCCATGAGCATGGAATATTTTTCCATCTTTTTGTGTCTTCCTCAATTTCTTTCATGAGTGTTGTGTAGTTCCTAGAGTATAGGTCCTTTACCTCTTCAGTTAGGTTTATTCCGAGGTATCTTACGGTTTTTGGTGCTATTGTAAATGGAATCGTTTCTCTAATTTCTCTTTCTACAGTTGCGTTGTTAGTGTATAAGAAAGCAACTGATTTCTGTGTATTGATTTTGTATCCTGCCACATTACTGAATTGCCGGATGAGTTCTAGTAATTTGGGGGTGGAGTCGTTTGGGTTTTCCACATAAAGTATCATGTCGTCTGCAAAAAGAGAGAGTTTGACTTCTTCTTTGCCAATTTGAATACCTTTTATTTCTTTTTGTTGTCTGATTGCTGTTGCTAGGACTTCCAGTACTATGTTGAACAACAGTGGTGAGAGTGGGCATCCTTGACGTGTTCCTGATCTTAAGGGAAAGGCTCTCAGCTTTTCCCCATTGAGGATGATATTCACTGTGGGTTTTTCATAGATGGATTTTATGAACTTGAGGAATGTTCCCTTTATCCCTATATTCTGGAGAGTTTTAATCAGGAAAGGATGTTGTATTTTGCCAAATGCTTTTTCTGCATCAATTGAGAGGACCATATGGTTCTTCTCCCTCCTCTTATTAATGTGTTCTATCACATTGATTGATTTGTGAATGTTGAACCACCCTTGCATCCTGGGGATAAATCCCACTTGGTCGTGGTGGATGATCCTTTTAATGCATTGTTGGATCCTATTAGCTAGGATTTTTTTTTAATGTTTTATTTATTTATTCATGAGAGTCAGAGAGAGAGAGACGCAGAGGCAGAGGGAGAAGCAGGCTCCCCGCCTAGCAGGGAGCCCGATGCGGGACTCGATCCTATGACCCTGGATCATGACCTGAGCTGAAGGCAGACGCTTAACCATCTGAGCCACCCAGTCGCCCCTATTAGCTAGGATTTTGTTGAGGATTTTGGAATCCATATTCATCAGGGATATCGGTCTGAAATTCTCCTTTTTGATGGGGTCTTTGCCTGGTTTGGGGATTAAGGTAAAGCTGGCCTCATAGAATGAGTTTGGAAGTTTTCCTTCTGTTTCTATTTTTTGAAACAGCTTCAGTAGAATAGGTATTATTTCTTCGTTGAATGTTTGGTAGAATTCCCCAGGGAATCCATCACGCCCTGCACTCTTGTTTTTTGGGACGTTTTTGATCACTGCTTCAATCTCGTTACTGGTTATTGGCCTATTCACGTTGTCAATTTCTTCCTGTTTCACTCTTGGCAACTTATAGGTTTCCAGGAAGGCCTCCATTTCATCCAGGTTGTTCAGTTTATCGGCATATAGTTGTTGATAATAATTTCTAACAATTGTTTCTATTTCCTTGGTGTTAGTTGTGCTCTCTCCCCTTTCATTCATAATTTTATTAATTTGGGTCCTTTATCTCTTCTTTTGGATAAGTCTGGCCAGTGGTTTATCAATCTTATTAATTCTTTCAAAGAACCAACTTCTAGTTTCATTGATCTGATCTACTGTGTTTCTGGTTTCTAATTCATTGATCTTTGCTCTAATTTTAATTATTTCTCTTCTGACGCGTGGCTTAGGCGTCGTTTGTTCCTTTTTCTCTAGTTCTTTAAGGTGTAGAGTTAGTTGGTGAATTCGGGATTTTTCTATTTTTTTGAGTGAGGCTTGGATGGCTATGTATTTCCCCCTTAGGACTGCCTTTGCAGTATCCCATAGGTTTTGGACTGATGTGTTTTCGTTCTCATTGATTTCCATGAATTTTTTAAGTTCTTCTTTGATTTCTTGGTTGACCCAAACATTCTTGAGCAGAGTGGTCTTTAGCTTCCAAGTGTTTGAATTTCTGCCAAAGTTTTTCTTGTGATTGAGTTCTAGTTTTAGAGCATTGTGGTCTGAGAATATGCAGGGAATAATCTCAATCTTTTGGTATCGATTGAGACCTGATTTGTGACCCAGTATATGGTCTATTCTGGAGAAAGTTCCATGTGCGCTTGAGAAGAATGAGTATTCTGTTGTTTTAGGGTGGAATGTTCTGTAAATATCTATGAGGTCCACCTGGTCCCAATGTATCATTCAAAGCTCTTGTTTCCTTGTTGATTTTCTGGTTAGATGATCTGTCCATTGCTGAGAGTGGAGTATTGAGGTCTCCTACAATTAATGTATTGTTATCAATATGATTCTTTATTTTGGTTAACAGTTGGCTTATGTAGATGGCTGCTCCCATGTTGGGGGCATAGAGATTTACAATTGTTAGATCTTCTTGTTGGATAGACCCTTTAAGAATGATAGAGTGTCCTTCTGTGTCTCTAACTACAGACTTTAGTTTAAAATCTAATTTGTTTGATATAAGAATTGCTACCCCAGCTTTCTTTTGAGGTCCGCCGGCATGGAAGATGGATCTCCATCCCTTCACTTTCAGTCTGGATGTATCTTTAGGTTCAAAATGAGTCTCTTGTAAACAGCATATGGATGGGTCCTGTCTTTTTATCCAATCTGCAACCCTGTGCCATTTTATGGGAGCAATTAGGGCATTCACGTTGAGAGTGATTATCGAAAGATATGAATTAATTGTCATCATGTTGCCTGTTAAGACGTTGTTTTTATAGATTGTCCCTGTAAATTTCTGTTGTAGATCACTCTTGGGGTCTTTCTCCTTTTATAGAATGCCCCTTAATATTTCTTGCAGGGCGAGCTTAGTGGTCACATATTCTTTCAACTTCTGCCGGTTGTGGAAGCTCTGCATCTCTCCATCCATTCTAAATGAAAGCCTTGCCGGATAAAGTATTCTTGGCTGCATTTTCTTCTTATTTAGTACTCTGAATATGTCTTGCCAGGCCTTTCTGGCTTGCCAGGTCTCTGTGGATAGGTCTGATGTTATTCTGATGTTCCTCCCTCTGTACGTAAGGAATCTCTTCCCCCTAACTGCCCTTAAGATGGTTTCCTTGGTTCTAAGATTTGCAAGTTTTACTATTACATGCCGGGGTGTTGGCCTGTTTTCCTTGATCTTAGGAGCGGTCCTCTCTGCCTCTAGGACTCGAATGTTTGTTTCATTCCCCAGATTAGGGAAGTTCTCAGCTATGATTTGCTCAAATACATCTTCTAGCCCTCTCTCTCTCTCCACTCCCTCCGGGATTCCAATTATTCTGACATTGGAACTCCTCATGGTGTCACTTATTTCTCTGATTCTATTTTCATGGATTCTGAGTTGTTTTTCCCTGGCCTCCTCTTTTCCCTTTTCATCTATTATACTGTCTTCCAGATCGCTTATTCTCTCTTCTGTCTCAGTTACCCTAGCTGTTAGATTATCTAGATTGGATTGCATCTCATCGATAGCATTTTTAAGTTCTGCCAATTCACCTTTTATTTCTGCCCTTAGAGACTCTATGTTGCCATTAATTGATTTCTCCATTCTAGCTATTGTCTTCACAATTGCTAGCTTGAATTCCATCTCTGACATCTTAGTTATGTCTGCATCCATTTGTAAATCTGCAACAGAGGTCATAATCTCTGAGTCTTTCCTGTTTTGGGGGCTCCTCCTCCTAGTCATTTTGTTGATGGGTGTTTGAGGGAATGTATAGAGTCGAAATTATTAACCAGAACCCAAGCAAGATGCACCTGTTTTCTTGGGACCTAGGTTTGCTGGCCTCTTGTTTTCCCAGCCTGTCTTCTGCGGGAGGGGCCTGCCACGCAGTTACTCAGGCAACCCTGTTTGGGCGGAGTTGCCCTGCGCCCCTGTGGCGGGGGATGGACTCAGTGGGACTCAGTCTTTGGGGCTTTTGTTCTCTGGCACCTTTCCCTGGTGGCTTTCCGCGTCTCTTCCGCGAGTCAGCGCAGAAGAGACCGTTTCCAACCCTCTGTCTCAGAGCAGAGAGACCTCAGTCTGTTCTTCAGTGAGCTCTCCAGGCCACACTGTCTCCGTTTCTGTCCGTGCTGCTATAAACTGCAGCGTCCTGGGTTGTGTGCCCCTCCACAGTGCTCCCAGTCCTGCCTCCAGGTCGGGACACGTCTCTGCCCTTTGTGTTTCTAAAACTGCCTGCCGTTCCCAATTCGCGCGTGCACGACTCCGCTGCTTGGGGTTTCCACCCCTGGGGGTTGCAGTTCACCAGCACGTCCCCGGCGCACCGGGTTTCCGTCTCGGAGGCTGCAGTTCGCGTGCGTGCGGCCCCGCCGGTCTGGTTTTCCACCCTGGGGGCTGCCCTAAAGTCCTTTCCCGACGCTACCAGTCTGCGAGTTTGTGCCCTGTCGGCAGCGCGCGAGGCTGTCACTCACCAGCGGTGTAGGATCCCCACATCCAGGCACCCTCCCGCCGCTGTTTATCCTCCGATATCTGCCCGCAGGATCACGGCTCTCCGCTTCGTACCTCAAAACCACTGCCTGTGATATTCTGTTTGTAGAGATCCAGATCTTCTTTCATCTCAGGCTGGTTTCGTGGGTGCTTAGAGTGGTCTGGTAGTTATCCAGCTCAATTTTGGGGACCAGTTGAAATAGGGTCCCCTACTCCTCCGCCATCTTTCCCCTCCTCTCTCTATCTCTCTTTTTCTCAGCTTCTTTATTTTCCATCATTTGGTCTTCTATATCACTGATTCTCTCTTCTGCCTCATTTATCTTAGCAGTTAGTGTCCCCATTTTTTATTGCACCTCATTAATAGCCTTTTTGATTTCGTCTTGGTTAGATTTTAGTTCTTTTATTTCTCCAGAAAGGGTTTCTCTAATAACTTCCATGCTTTTTTCAAGCCCAGCTAGCATCTTTAAAGTGATGATTCTGAACTCTAGATCCAACATCGTACTAATGTCCGTATTGAGTAGGTCCCTGGCAGTCAATACTACCTCTTGTTCTTTTTGTTGAGGTGATTTTTTCCGTCTTGTCATTTTGTCCAGAGGAGAATAGATGAATGAGAGAACAAAATGCTAACAGGGTAACAATGTCCCCAGAAAATATACTCTAAACAAATCAGAAAAGACCTGGAGCCGGGGGAAAAGAAAGGGAAAGAAAGAAAAAAGAAAAAGATAAAAACAAACAAAAACAGAACAAAACAAAACAAAACAGAATATGATCAAATATGATCAGGCTGGTGCATCGATCAGTGCCACACACTAGATTTTGGGTGTATTTTGGTCTGTTAGAAGAAAGTGCCTCCCAAAATTTTAAAGAAAGAAAACTTATATATGTACAAAAATAAGGGTTGATATGATGAAGGGATGGAATATGACTGTAAAGATGAAAATTATAAAAAATTTTATAAAAGGGAATTGATAAAAAGTTGTTTGAAAAAAGCTAGAAGAGGATTTAAAAAAAAAAGAAAAAACGGGAGAGAATGTGATCAGGCAGGAGAGTAGAACAAAGCCCTACACTAGAGATTTAGGGCATATTTTGATCTGTTAGAAGAAACTGTCTCAAAATTTTAAAGAGAGATCAACTTATATATATATATATATGCCAAAAATAAGGGTAACTACTATGAAGGGATAGAATATGACTCTAAAAATGAAAAATAAAAATGTTTTTTAAAAAAGGGATTGATAAGATGTTGGTTGAAAAAGGGAAAAAGAAAAATTCAAAAAAAAATTAACTTTGAAAGACTAAAGAATCATGGTTAAAAAGCCATGGATTCTATGTGCATTATTCTCCTAGTGCTGGAGTTCTGCCGTTCTCATTGATCAGTAAACTTGGTCTTGGCTGGCTGTTCTTGCTGATCTTCTGGCGGCGGGGCCTGTTGCCATGGTTTCCAAATGTCTTTGCCGGAGGCGGAATTTCCCTGCTCTTGCCGGTCTGGGCTAAGTAATCTGCTCAGGTTTGCTCTTGGGAGCTTTTGTTCCTTGCAAGCTTTCGGTACAGCTTTGGAGGAGGAGAGCGAAAATGGCGGCCTCCCAATCTCCACCCCAGAGGAGCCGAGAACTCGGGACCCTGCTCCTCAGTGAGCCCCCAGAGAAAAGCAATCACTCCTGTCTCCCCGCTCTCTGGCCGCACTCCGTGCTCACCCGGCCTGTGACTCAGTGTGGAGTGTGGTGCGCTCCCGTGCTGCTCCTCCTGGGGGAGGAAGGGGAGTGTCCCCGGATCTGCCACTTGTTGGGTCCCTGCTGGAGGAGCAGTGGCCCGACTGTGCCGTGGATCACAGTTTATGGCAACCCTGAGCTGAGAGCCCGCTCCTCTGCTCCATCTCTGCAGCCGGCTTCCCCACTCCGATACCTGGGAGCTCTGCCGCACTCAGGCACCCCCAGTCTTTCTGTGACCCCGAGGGTCCTGAGACCACACTGTCCCATGAGGGTTCCACCCCCCGCTTAGCCACTGGAGTGACGTCCCTCAGTGGAGCAGACTTCTAAAAGTTCCGATTTTGTGCTCCGCTGCTCTTTCACTTGCCAGAAGCAGCCAACGGAGGCCCCCCTCCCCCGCCACCTATCCTCCCAAATATTGCCTCGGATTCACTTCTCCGCACGTCCTACCTTCCAGAAAGTGGTCGCATTTTTGTTCAGAGAGTTGTTGCTATTCTTTTCTTCGATCTCCTGTTGAGTTTGTAGGTGTTCAGAAAGGTTTGATCCCTATCCAGCTGAATTCCTGAGACCAGACGAAATCCAGGTCTCCTACTCCTCTGCCATCTTGCTCCGCCCCCTCTCAACTAATCTTCGACAAAGCAGGAAAGAATGTCCAATGGAAAAAAGACAGTCTCTTTAACAAATGGTGTTGGGGCAATTGGACAGCCACATGCAGAACAATGAAACTGGACCATTTCCTTACACCACACACAAAAAATAGACCCTAAATGGTTGAAAGACCTAAATGTGCGACAGGAATCCATCAAAATCCTAAAGGAGAGCACAGGCAGGAACCTCTTCGACCTCAGCCGCAGCAATGTCTTCCTAGAAACATCGCCAAAGGCAAGGGAAGCAAGGGTAAAAATGAACTATTGGGACTTGGATAAAAAAACAAGACCCATCGATATGCTGTGTGCAAGAGACTCCTTTTAGACCCAAGGACACCTCCAGATTTAAAGTGAGGGGCTGGGTGCATTTTTAAAAGGAGTGTTCTGAAGCGTTGATTCAGAGTCACTCAGACATCTGATTCCGTTGACTTCTTCAGTTTTTCCATGGTCTTAGGTATTTGCTATCCTAATGCCTCACAAATGGCTAATATATTGCTGTGCTAAGCAGAGTTTCTGCTGTCAGCAGTGCACCAGCAAATTAAGTACCTCACAAAGGAATCATTGCATTAAATGGCACACACTGGACTGGTTACGTTCTCTTCCACTTTGGAATGACTTCACCTTCTCAGTTCCCAAGTGAAATAAAACTCCTTCCATCTGTGCTAGACTTGCATTCTGAAGGGGTTTTGGGATTTATGATTCTCAGAGATGGAAGGCAGGAGTGATGAAGCGCTAAGAAAATGTAAATTGCCACAATGGCTTTTGAATGGTTACTATTGATGGGGGAGTTAATTGCCTTTGTACTTCATTTTTAACTATTGAGCTTAACTGGAGACTGAAAAGTTGACAAAATTACAAAAAGGTTAGAGGAGAGCAAAATAAAAGAATGAGGAAAGAAATTGGAATTCAGAATAGTTTGACAGGAAATACCAACTCTTTTTATCATTACTATATTTGGTAGGATGATCGAACCTTTTTAAAATTTGTATTTCTTAGAAGTTTGTATATATTAAGTTATTACAATAACTCTATTAGTGGACATTCATGTTGAATGTACTGCTCTACTGTAATTAATAGTTTGGGTGCTAGATAAGCACTGAAACTGAAGACAAAGATTTAAAAAATGGCAGTGTCAACAGTGTGTCCTATAGAGAATACTAAAATATGTACAATTTGTCCCTCCAGTTTGGTTAGTCCATTGGTCTGAGGGTTAATTCACTTGAAACGTTCCAGAATATGAACATTTCTGTCTGGATTATTAAGGAAGAGAAACATATGCAGGCAGTACAAGGAATCCTCACAATTTTTGATCCTAGAACTCATCTTTGGAACTATGATTGAAGAGAAAGTCTCAGATTCAGAGAGAAAGAGACCTGTTGATAAACTTTATTTATGCTAGTAGGAAATTGTTTGTAAATGTCAATAATAATACCTTATTAAATACATATTCCACTATGTAAATATTTGGTACCATATGTGTTTATTTTGTGGGAACATTTCTTTAGTTTCTGGAAATCTTGAAGAACATATTGATAACATAATGTACATTTAGAAGCTAATATGTCAGTAAACCAATAAAAGCTATTATAAATTTTTCTTTTTGTTCACAGAAATGAAATAATTAGTGTAGCATATTAAAGAAAAAAATGTGAATGACATTTTCTATATCTTAATAATAATTCCATGTATGATTACTTTTTATTTACCATTTCTAGCTCACTGGAAATGTTCTACGATCATTCTGCCTCGTGCTTTGGTTGAAAAGTTTGTTTTGCTTTGTTGTAGAATGTGCGTACTAAGATGTGTTTTATTTCCGTTACCTAGCTGCTGTCCAAATATTCAATAGTTTTCAGATTTTATGATTTGGATTTGTTAATCCAGCTCTCGGATCCCCACTGTGTCTCTCCCAAGGTGCAGCCCCAGAGGATAGTCTCTGTTACCTTTTACATACATTATCCAACCCCCTCTTTTCAAACACATGTAGGATTGTATAACATCTGTGTTTATTCTCTTTAACTTTTTAAAATCTTTCTCTTCTAGCTAAGCTGTCCTTATACTTCTCTTTTGTATACCACACGCTTCCCTTACTTCTTATAATTGTTCCCTACAGTAATGGCTCATATTTATTGAAACAGAATTTTTATAATTGCTGAAAAAGCGCAGAAGCAAAGTCACATATACTGAAATTTAGCATAAGGGAACTCAAATTTGGGGAGGTATTTCAATGCTCCTTTCTGATCCTTGGATAGTTTAATAAGTAGCTGTACAACAGAGACAGACCAAAATCGAAGAATACCAGGCTATCCTAGGGATACCATATAGGATTTTTAGTCTTGTGAGATTGATCCTATTATATCTTTGATATGAATGATATTTAGAAATTAGAACTTGGGAATATTTAGGAAACTGTTTATGGTCTTTGCTGGGGTTGAATTTTACTTTCTGACATCCTTAATTAAGAAAACCTTTCCTGGGGCACCTGGGTGGCTCAGATGGTTAAGCGTCTGCCCTCAGCTCAGGTCATGATCTCTGGGTCTTGGGATTGAGCCCCATGGTGGGCTCCCAGGTCAGTGGGGAGTCTACTTCTCCCTCTTCCTCTGCCTCTCTCCCTGCTCATATTCTCTCTCTCTCTGTGTATCTCTCTGTCTCAAATGAATAAATAAAATCTTAAAAAAAGAAAAAAGAGAAAGCTTTCCTTCATAGATGAAACCAGGTTGACTCAATGATAAGTTGTTGAAGTTTGACTAATTGATATATGAATGGTTAAGGCCTTAACTTAGCTTTTGGAAAAACACCATTTTTTTTTAACTACCAAAGAGAATCAAGTAGAGTTGAATGGAATGCAGCAATCTACTCCATATTGGAAGGACACCCTGTTATGGCATACCACATTTGGTTCTATACTGAATGCCCAAATTATAATAAATAGTAATATAATGATAAATGTCTGTGTTTATTTTTAAAACTGTACCTTCTCTCTACTGCCTTAATAGTATTTTCAGATCTTCAACAGAAAAGGGAAAGATAGAAAGGGAAGACCATCTTTTCTTAGATGGTGTGGTATGACGCATTTAGTCATATTCCCGGTAATTTTTTTCTTTGCTGAGTTAATTGTAGCACTCAGGTTACTTAGACAAATGTCACACTTTTCTACCAGTTAGTGTTGTTTTGGTGTGATCTACTGGTTCAGATCTATCTAAGCTTTATCATTATTAGAGGTAAAGATGAACAAGAGATTTCTATCTATGAACCCAGAGCAGAAAAACAGACTGACTTGAACGTTACTCCATGAGATGTGGTAGCACATTAAAATGTGTAGGGAATAAAATGAACTGTAAGAAAGGCTGAAAGCAATGACTTTGAAGAGAAATCTCCACCACTGCCTATGACTTTCATCAGTGTATCTGGCCTGTTTCATCCCAGGCTCTGCACTCCAAGGTAGAGACTTTGGTCATGCAGGTTCCACAGTTAAGATGTGACATTATTTGGAGAAGAACCCATTTTATCACGGTTCAGAAAACATCCTTTGTTCTCTGTGGGATTTGATTCAAAAGCATATGTGAGAGTGGCAGTATAGATTAAGACTAGCAGTGAATCTATAATTGTTGAAAAGGACATGGTGGTTTACTGTTTGCCCTGTTTTGTGTATGTTTGAAATATTCTATAAGAAAAGGTTAAAACAAAACAATATAAAAACAAAAAATGGAGTCAAAAAATAAAAAAGGAAAAACTCCTTTGTTAACATAATATTCCAAGAGGAAAGTGTATATATATATATAGTTCTGATGTTTTAAACTTAAGAGATTTGTAGAATATGTTTATCAAAAACACATAGGGTGCCTTTTGGCAAATGTATTTCTGGGGTTCTATCACTGGAGATTCCAATTTAGTAGATCTGAAGAGGGAAACAGATTTCCATGATTCTCATGTGCTGACAGGTTTGGGAACCATTGCCACTGTTAACTGGCTGGATTATGTCATGGAACTCATTTTGGCAAAAACAGACTTCAGTAAAGATAAACAAAAGATAGAAAATGATAAAATTGGTGAAATCCACCAAGTTGATGAAATTGACAGTGTTTCTTAGAGTAGAACTATGACACTTTTTTATAGTTTTTACCCTGTGATGTTAGTTTCCTTAGAATGAGATATGGCAAGAATGTTAGAGTTCTATCATACCATGCTGCCTCTCTTCTCATCTTTTTTATAACTATGTAAGTCTATTTAACTTCAAAGAGAACATTTAAATTTAAAATTAATTTTTAGGGCACCTGGATGGCTCAGTTGTTTAAGTGTCCGACTTTGATTTCAGCTCAGGTCATGATCTCAGGGTCATGAGATTGAGTCCCATGTCAGGCTCTGTCCTCAGTGCAGAGTCTGCTTTGATTCTCTCTTATTCTCCCTCTGCTTCTCCCCCTTCCCCATGTGCACTCTCTCTCTCTCAAATAATAAATAGATAAAATTTTAAATAAATTAATTTTCAATATTTAGTATTTCTCCTTATAACTTAAAAAAAATCAGGCTAATACTAGAAATAACATCTGTTTACCACAAAGGGAGGGTAGTTACTTACTCTCCATGTTAAGAATGTTTCCAGTACATTTTAGGGTTCCCCCAGCATAAGCTTCTAAAGATAGCTTGGAGCAGCAGGGGAAAGATGGGATGCCTGAGTAATTAATCCTTGCCTGACATTAACTGGGGTTTTGAGGAGGAACTGGCCATTTGAGAGCAAGTTTAGAGAAATGTGGCAAAAGGGGACTTCACTTTCTTAGGGTATGTAGGGTCATAGGACCTTCTAGATGAAAGGCATTCAAGGAATGTTGATGTTCATTGATTGTATTTTTTAATTTAAAGTTAGCATTAGAACATAACTCTTTCTCATGTGACTTTTCTATTTTCTCTAATTCTCATAACAACAAAAATCACACTTAATATTACTTGAGGTTTTAGAGGCCTAATATCCCAAGAAAATGGAGTAAATACTGTGGGCAAACAGGAACACATTAGAAATTTCTACTCATTGCCTGTTAGCTAGGGAGTCAGTAGTTGTCTTAAATGCAGAATGGTTTGAATGGCCACACTTCTGTGGATAGCCCTTCTCTTGGTTCTTTTTTAGGTATCCCAGTGGTTCTCAAGTTTAATATGTAAAAGAATTACCTTATATAAGTGTATATACATATCTATATACTGTATTTTAAGGCAAATTTTCTTAATTTTAATTATATAACATTTGACTGCAGAGCTCATCCCATGTAGGATGTGAGTGCCGTGAGTGAGGTAGGTACTTATCCCACTGTAACTAAGTGACTGTGCAGAGACAGTAAAGAAGGGAGAATGAACGACTGAAAATTGATTTTCACTAAAAAAGAAAAGAACAATTATTTACTAGTTTCTAAAGTCCCTCCAAAATGAGAACTGTCCCAAAACATGTTAACTAAGCATATAAGCAGAAGTTATATATCAAAACATTTTACTCTTAAAGCACATGATGGCTGTTCAGTTTTGCTAAGAGAAGATAGCACCAACTCTCTAATTGTGGGGTGATTTCCTGGAGCTTTGACAGAAAGAAAATCACTGGGAATGCATCTTATTTTATGTCATTTGGGTTTAGTTTCAAGTGTCCCGGGCCAAGTATAGACAGCCTAGAGACAGCCTGCTCCCTCTGTCTTGGTGGGGTTCCTCAAGTGCTACCTTTTTTTTTTTTAACCTATACATTGTAGTTCAAATATAATAATGGTTCTTGTGGAGGAAATGCATTAGCTTCATTTATAAAAACATTTTAAGGAGAGTGATTTCCTACTAGAAATCAAAAGGGAGTATTTTTCCTATAAAAAGCTAAAATGAAATTATTGAAAGGCAAAATAGGCTACTTGTATAAATTGACAACTAGAAATAGATTTATTTCAGGTTTTAGCTAATCATCATCATAATAATACCCCCAAAAGTTTAGGTATTAAACTAATCATTTTGTGGCTAGCAAAACATTTTTATGAATTTAAATAGGGAATGTATTATGAGTAGAATTTGGAAGAAATATTAAAATAAGAACCCAAAATGGAACTCATTGTCAGTTGATTCTGTTATTGCAATTTACTCAAAATCTATAATTATCAATTTTTTTCTTACTGGAAACATATCCTTTCCTACTTTGCTCAGTCTCCTGTCATTGTGAAACTTTGATGCATCTGACAACAGAATTGACATCAGGAGTTCTGGGAAGTCCAGAGCTGTTGTGTCAGGTCAGTTTCAGTTTTAAATAAGCACTTCTGTTTCTTTCATATTATGCAAAAAATATGGTATCTGAAGGAAGCGAGGCCTAAATAGGAAGAACTTAAACCTTAGGTCAGACTTGGATTTCAGGTATATTTGTTTCTGAATAGCTGGATCATCTCAGACATTCAACTTCTGTGTGACCCAGTTCTCCTTATAAAGTGGCATAAATATTACCTCCTTTACTATTATATGAAATTCTTGTGAGAATAAAATAGATGCTAGATGTGAAAAGCACAGTACAAGACAAATATATGTAAAAGGAGATTTTTGACTCACTGCTTTTATACATTTGATTTTCTTTTCAAATTTTTAAAAAGCCAAAATCAAATGTACCTTCATTACTGATGTGCAGGTCAGGGAATGGGCAGGAATCAATGTGAGGTTTAGGAAAGATCAGAACAAAAGGATCTATCTGATGGTGAACAGCTGGCTGAATAGAAAAGGTCCATGAAATCTTTTATTTTTTAAATAATTTTTCTCCACATTATTTTTTTAGAGAGAATATTGCACAAACCTCTAGGATACTGGAAGACCTCAAGTATTACAAATAATTGACTTATTCAGGCTATAAGTGAAGTCTACAGATTTTTGCAGTGTTATGTTTCTAGAACAGTCCAACACAAACTTTTGAGTTAGTACTGAACAGAGAGAGAGCAAATGAGTGCTATACTTGGATTTTTTTTGGCATAAATACATGATTTACTAATGGCTAAAACTTGGTTCAATGCCAGAAATACAACTACATTCTTGCTATTAATATTTCATTACTCACTAATAGCTTTTTGCATAGGAATAGAAATTTCTGGGGTTATGAAGTAATGTAATAACAGTTCCTTTTGTTGATGTTATAAGGGATGGAATATTGTTTTTATAAATAACTGGTTGACTTTTTAATGTTATTCATAAATCTGACCTAAAATATCTCAACAGGGTAACTGGGATATTTCCTAGATTATCTGTTAGAATAAAATCTTCCACTGTTACAGCTGTATGGTCCTATGGAATTTTTCTAAACACAAGAGTTTAACCTTGTTGTTGATATTTTGTCCAGTAACTAAGACCTTCTCTCTAGATAATTACTACTCTCACTGTCCAGGGAGTTGCAGAATCTGAAGGAAAGCTATTCTAATAAGGTCTACTATTACTTTCTTAAAGCTTCTAGAATAGTTGTTATCATTTTGTTTACAGTTTATTGATAACCCAGTACCTTGGTTATGTCAAGTTTGCTTCTCTGAGACTAAGTCATTATATTGTTAAAAAAAAAAACCTTGATATGTATCAGGAATTAGTTTTTTATAATGGCTGCCCTCTTAATAATCTTTTAAAATTGCCAGTCGTCAATATGGCTAAATGATTCCACCATTTACTAGTTGTGTCAGGACTATTATTATTAAATGTGAACATGGATAATTGTCATAGTGCTGTCATTGCAAAAGATATGATGTAGCTATATGTATATTTACTCAAATAGTTAAACAGGCAAAAATTTTAAAAAATGAATCCGTGTTTACCTATCCTATACAAGTAAGACAAAAAAGTGTGGATAAGCTGATCTATTTACTTGACCTTTTACATTTGAATTCTTTATGATTCTTGCAAGATAAAAAATACATAGATAATAGAACCAGAGAGAATATTTAAAAACTAATAGCATTACAGATATTTTGAATGATACCTAAAAACCATTTATGTTCTGCTTCCTTTCCTGTGATTCAGTCAGCTGTTATAGTAGATACTTCTGGTTTCCTCAGAAACAAACATCCCTCTACCCCTCTTCCTCTTCCTTCTTAACAGAATTCTGATTCTATTCAGGTATCTGCTTACCCCTTAGAGACCAAGGTTAGATCCTGATAAATCTTACTCAATTTGGTGCACTCGTCTATTCCCCTTGCCAGTAATTGGTTTTAAGTAAGGGTACGTTCTAGAGCAATAACCAATGAGACACAAGGGAAATTCTGCTGAAAGGATTCTGAGAAATGTTTTATTTGTTCTAAAATAGAAAAGGTCCTCTTTTTGCTTCTGAACACTGTGATGCTTAGAACTGGTGTAGCCATCTTGTGATCATAAAGTCATAAGTTTCAAGACAAAATTGATACATGAAGATAGCAAGGCAGTAAGATGCAGCAAACTTAGGTCCTTGAAGAGATGTTAAGGCATTGAATTAACCAACATTGGATTTGTACAATAATAAATTCCTTAGTGATGTCATTTAGTTGACTCAGAATTTTCTGATATAGCTAAAAACATCCTGAATAATAAAAGCATCCTAAATATTATCTAAAAGCATCCTATATAATATTACTCATTGTATACTTTTTTCTTATAATAGCATGTTAAAAATTATGTACATGGAAAATATAAGTAATTTATAAGGGTTCCATAGATACATAAATTCTTATACAGAATATTTTCTGAAAATATAGCATTTGACATCTTTCTCAAATAGAAGTAGGACCACTTCCCAAAATGATATCTTAGCAATACTTGACAATATTTGTTAACTTTGAAAATGTGTTAAAATTTTTAATTTTTAAAATTTATTTTTTAACTTTCAAAATTCTTTTACTATAAACATACCATATATACAGTAAACTACACAAATTACATTTGACACTAAAAAAGTTTTTAGCAGTTTTTATAAAATGAACACACTCATGTAAATCACCACCTAGATCAAGATATAGAATATTACTAGCTTCCCAAAAGTGTTCCCTGTGTTCCCCAGTCAACACCATCCCCTCATCCCAAGGGTAACCACTTTTATAACACTATAGATAAATTTTCCTGTTTTTGAATGTTATAAATTGCACCCTTTTGTGTCTGACTTCTTTTGTGTAACAGTTTGGAATATGAGATGCATCCATGTTATGTCTAGCAATAGCAGTTTATTTAATATTTATTTAGTATTCTATTATATGAATATGCCATAATCTATCCATTCTAATATGGACATTGGATTTTTGGCTACTATGAATCATGTAGCTATGAACATTCTCATATACATCTTTTGTTATATATATATTCATACCTTTCTGTTGAGTATATGATTAGATGTGGAATTGCTGGATCCTAAGGTAAATAAACTAATGTCCCTCTGCAGTAGATAATTGTCAAAGAGTTTTCTAAGGTGATCAATATATACTTTTGATCAATATATACTTCTACCAGCTATATATGAATATAAAATTTGCCCTACATGCTTGTCAACATATGATGTCAATTTTAATTTTAGCTTACCTGATATTATGTAGTGCTGTCTCATTGTAGTTCTAATTTTCATTTTTTAAATTCTTTATTCTTTTCATTTTTATTTATTAATTATTTTTTAGAGGCAGGGGGCAGGGAGGGAGAGTGGGGGAGAGAGAATCTTAAGCAGGCTCCACCCCCAGTGTAGAGCCTGACACAGGGCTTGATCTCATAACTCTAAGATCATGACCTGAGCCAAAATCAAGAGTTGGATGCTTCACTGACCGAGCCACCCAGGCGCCCCTTAACTTTAATTTTATTTATCAGTTCCCTGATAACTAATGAGGTTGATGCCTTTTTATATGTTCACTGGACATTTGGATATCCTCTTTTTTGAAGTTCATATTTTAGTCTTTTAATATTTTTTCCAAAATGTGTTTTCTTTTTATTATTGATTTATAGAAATTTGTTTTATATTCAGGATACATGTCCTTTGTCAAATTCTGGTATTAAAATATTTTCTTTGCTTATATAGTTTGTCTTTTCACTCTGTTAATAATATCTTTGTGGAGAAAATAAGGTTTTAGTTTTAATAAAGTCCAGTGTATCACTTTTTCTTTATAGTCACTGTTTTTGTGTTGTGACTAAGAAATCTTTGCCTAAGATCTAAGGTCATGAAGACATTCTTCTCTGTTATCTTTAGAAGATTTATTATTTGTTTCATCCATTTGGAATTGACATTTATGTAGGTGTAAGTTGGGATAAAAGTACCTTGTCTCCATATGTATATTCAGTTGATCCCTGTGTTTTGCACATCAGGTGGATTTATATAGATCCATCTATGAGGTAGAGAGACAGAATATGAACTATGTAGAAAAGAGCTTAAGAAACAGAGAATACAATGAGAATGTACAACATAGGTACAATTGAAGCCCTAGAGGAAGAGGAGAGACAGAATCGACTAAAAACAATATTTAAGAAATAGTGACTGAGAATACTGATGAGAAACATCAAATCACAGAGTTTGGAAGTACCAACAACCTTAAGTAAGATAAACAAAAATCTGCAACTGTACATATAGTAGTATAATGGGAAAATCCAAATGCAAAGACAAAATCTTAAAAGTAGCCAGGGAAATAAACATTATAATTAAAGGAGCTACAGCAAGACTGACAGTAGACTTTTTATCATATAAGGTGGAAACCAAAAGACAATGTAACAACATCTTCAAAATGCCAAAAGAAAATAAGTGCTGACTTAGAATGTTACATCTTTCATAAATGAAGTGAAATAAACACACTTTCAGACCAGCAATGACAAAAGTCATCATCGGAACAACACAAAGAAATTACCAAGTATTCTTCAGGCAGAGGGAAAATGATTCCAAATGGAAGTCTGGAGATAACAGGAAAAATTGAGGCAGAGAAAGATTGAACATGGGTAGATATAAATGAATATTAACTATACTAACCAAGAGTAATAATGGGCTGTAAAAATGTGCTAGAATATAAATTGTAAGGGAAGTTACTTGTCTATTTTAATGTTCATGTATTGTCTAGGAAGAAAATTTATATTAGATTTTGATAAATCAAGAATGGATATTGTAATATCTAGGGAAACATCTAAAGTAATAGTAAAAGGATGAATAACTATGAAGGTAACATATAGGAATACTGAAATAATAAAAAATGAATCCAAAAGAAGGGAATCAAGGAAAGAAGAAATAACATAGAAGGTATTTTATTGAAGATTCACTTGAGGTTGGAGTGCCCATCAGAATATCTGGGCCACCGTATTACCAGCAGTGGAAATTCCTTTGTTCTTTTTGACATAAGCAAACCAGTAATTTCCCCCTGTTTCATAAACCAGTATTTTTTTATTTTATTTTATTTATTTATTTGCGAGAAGGGGAGAGAGAGAGAGCACAAGCAGACAAGAGGGTCACAGCAGAGGGAGAAGCAGGCTCCGGTTGAGCAGGGAGCTCAATGCGGGGCTCTATCCCAGGACCCTGGGATCATGACCTGAGCTGAAGGCAGATGCTTAACTGACTGAGCCACGCAGTTACCCCTCATAAACCAGTATTTTTAGTATTCTTCTACCAAGTAATATTTGCTCTAGATTTTGGCCTGACACTGTCTTATAGATCTGTACTAATCTTCTGGAGCATTTATCCAAAGTTCAATCCATCCTTAATGTGTTTTCTAAAAAAAAAAACTAACAAAAAACCCCCACAAAAATGAAAATCTAAACATATGAATGATTTACTTTCTGATCCCCCTTCCCTTAAATGCCTCCTCTTTTCATAACCAGCTGTTATTAAGTGACAGAATTCTTGGTACCTAGTGCTCTTGAATTATTTTCTCCTCTAACATCGTCTTTAGTGATACAAATATACTGTACCTCCATATCTTCTTGAAATATGCAAAAATCTAGCATACACATCTGTCTGAGCATAATTTATTTTATTTTTGGGGTATTAGTTCTCTGTAATAGCATGTTAAGTTACTTATAGGTTCTTATTTCTTCACTTAGACCTGAAGTGTATACCTTGTCTCTAGCCCTTTAATTACTGAAGGGATCATTTAAAAGCCTAGATACCAGCATGTTTGAGATTAGCCTCCACTTCCTTACATCATTCCCTCTCCTGTTCCTTATTGTTTCTTCACCTGTGTAGTCTCTTGCCTTCTTTGGATCCTGATACTTACCTGATACTCTTTTTCTTTAATAACTCCCAGAGATGTGTTTTTCTAAATAACTGACCATTTTTGCAACTCTTACTTTTTACAATTCTATTTTTTTAATAAGAAAAGTAATTTAGTTTTGTTGTAAAATTTTAGAAGGAAGAGTAAATTGCCACAACAAAAATGAATAAAAAGCACTGAATGTTACCATCCTAAGAGAATCATTATTAAAATTTTAGTGTATGTTCTTGGGGAAAAAGATGTAATTTTTTCTGTTGTTTCATATATTCTCACTGCCTTTGGAATCTTTTTTTTTTTTTTTTGCTGATTAATGTATAGGGACAGAGATTAGTTACTTATTTCCCATAGCTTTGTTGTATATAAATTGTAGTCTAAGAATGAGGACTAAGTTCTTTTATTTTTCCAAGTAAATCATAGTGTCTGTTGCAGGGCTCATGATTTTGCATACTTCTTCGTTTTAATGCTCTCACAGAAGCTCAGTGCCTCTTGTTAAGAGAAGTTCCTGTTGCCAGCCTCAGCCCCAAGGGGAATATGTTAAGGATAAGTGGGTCTTGGGCTTTCTTCACCTACAGAAGGGATTGTATTTTCATGGGTCTTCTGATAGAATACTCATCAAGCCAAGTAAAGCATCAATGAAAATCTCTGATTTGAGCAAAATGAGACTCTTTAGGTGACTAGCAAACTTCTATTTTTATAGGAGAGTAAGATTTAGATCTTGGTCATATGGGATGAGTTTAATGTGCCTTGGCAGACCCTTTTAATCTGCCCAGGTATTAGAAATGAACATTGTTTGTCTCTTTAAGCAAACTATCCAAAACTTCTAAAATTTGATGTTTAGGCATTTTAAGAGGTAAAGGAAATTATGACTCTGGCTTCTAAATTTTGGCTTAATTGGAGGAGGAAGAGAATAAGCAGATGACTAAAACCTGATAAGATTCCCAATTCATTTAATTTTGTTCAACTCACTTAAAATTGAATATAAAAGACCTGTTTGGACTACATCTGTTACTATCTGTATGTTCTTATGAAGATACTAAATTGCCTAAATCTGTTAGCATAATTCAATTATTCTGCTTACAGAGATGATATTACAAATTTTACACATGTGACTTATTTGGTGTATGGTTCAAGTTTGGTCATAGAATCCTGGAGTTGGTGATCTTACAAGTCATCCCTGATTTATCAAAACCTTGTTTAATCATTTCTAAAATTTAGAATGCATAAAGATCATCTAAGGTGTTTATGAATAGTTCAAATCCCTGGTCTTAATTCCAAAGATAATTTGAATTAAATAGATCTAAATGTGTCCCATAAAGCTTGAAAAGCACCCATGACAATTCTTTTTTTTTTTTTTAAGATTTTATTTATTTATTCAAAAGAGAGAGGGAGAGAGAGCACAAGCAGGGGGAGCAGCAGGCAGAGGGAAGGGGAGAAGCAGGCTCTCCAGTGAGCAGAGAGCCTGATGTGGGGCTCGAACCCAGGACCCTGGGATCATGACCTGAGCCAAAGGCAGACGCTCAACTAACTGAGCCACCCAGGCACCCCCACCCATGACAATTCTTAGGCAGGTGTTTTATGGACTATTTTTTAAAAACCATTGTTTAACTTATATTACTCCTAGCAGGTAATTATTTATCTTGCTAGAAGGTACATAAGTTCTATGGACTTAGGATCATTGAAAATTGTCAGCATGTTCCTAAGAAATAGAAAAAAATATATTATCATTTCACAGAAGAGGGAGGTGCTATTAAATTAGGTGTTTTACTTAAGATCATTATGCATATCTAGTTATAGGAGTTGGAATATACCTCAGACCTCCTGCACTAATCTGAAGCTACTGGGTCACATTTGCCCCCCTTAGTATCTGAATTTCCATTATTGCTCTGTGCTTGACATTCTTCTCAAAAGAGACATTCATCAGAACTCATTGATTTAAAGGTTCAAGCAGCTGGAAATACTCTTCATATTGTGCAGCATTACATTTAAAATAGATGTCAAAATATGAAGACATGGAGAATTCACTGGCAGTGGTTTTTTTTGTGTGTTATTTTGTTGAGGCTGGCAATGAAATTAAGAACTAATTATCTTGATTTTTTAAAAAGAGGTTGCAGAATCTCATTCTCCACCTGGTTTATGGTTTAATCCATTCAAGATAAAACATTACAAATGCTTTATATTACAAAGTAAATGTCTAAACATAAAGCATTTACACCATCATTGACTAGAAATGCTAGTTCTATTCATAGTTACTGTATTCAAGTAATGCACCTGCATTCTTTGAAATGAATTCCATTTGCTGTACTTAATCCTGTCTTGAGATGGAAGCCAGTGTCCGTATTTGCCAGGTAAATATGGACAAACTCCATCTGTCCTGTATTGCCACAGCAGACCATCTAACCTATCCCTCAGTGGTCCTGTCAGGCAACATTATGCAAACAGAGATAAAAAGGACCCTCCTGCTGGCTGACCAGTGGGAACTCTATTAAGCCTCTCTCTGATGGAAGCATTTTTCTTGCCCATCTTACTGTGTGGCAAGTCTCTTGACAAGATTTCTGACTTCTGTCATTGAAGTTAAAGACCTCTTTGTAGTACTTTGATCTCTTATGAAATCAGGCAACAAGAGTACCCTTTATGAATCCAAAGCCTAAGTCTGGAAAGGATCTGTATGTCTCATAATCCTGTAATGTAGCCATTTGTATTTTTATGAATCATAAATTTGAACATAAGCCAGATTAAACTATTGCAAAGGAAAGAAGTAAAAGATTTGCTGTTTAAACATGAAGCAATATTAGCTCCAGTTTCATAATTGTTATAATTTATGATCATTAATAATCCAAATATACTAATGATGTTATAAATCTGTTTGTTTTTCTTTTGTTTTTTGGAAGTCATTAGTATTAGCTATATTTATCTTGGGAAAATCAAAATTTGCTGGGTTCTATTGGTTTTCACCATAGTTTGTACTTCACCTATATCAGAGGTCTTAATAAGGGCTTTCTTTGTTTTACAGATAGGGAAACCAAAGCAGAGACAGCCCAAATAACTGATTCTACTCCAGAAAACCCCCAGAGGATGTAACAATCCATTTTAGCATTGGGCAGCAACGCATTTGTAGGATGTAGTAATGCGGTGTCTAGAAAAGTGTTGGATTAAAACCCTGTGAGCAATTTGTGCTGCTTCTAGAGCATACTGAGCAGAAGGCATAATGAGATAATGAGGAAAGTGGAGTTTTAATGTAGCATATCTAAAGTCCCAGTCCTGGAGCTGAGCTGCTAACCCAAATCACTCCTAAATGGATTTAGCAAGGCTGTGCTTATATATGCAATGTATGATGAGAGTTATATTTTCACCAAATTATCCCTAAGAGTTTCAATAGCCATATTTTAAGTTCTTACAAAGCTCTCATGTTCCTGGGTGCTCTCATAATTACTTTATTTTGAACAAAGAAATATTGTTCTGGGGAGACAAAATAATTGGATATGACTTTATTCAATTTTAGCTTTAATGCTCATAAAATCACCTGACAGAGTAAAATTCACCAACCCACATTCCCTCCAAAAGGCAAAACTACCTTAACATAGATTTAGGAATTATTCCTAACAGCTCAAAATTATAAGTGTTCATTATAAGCAAACTGTCCTCTTTTGTATGTCTGAAAGAAATAGTGATTTTAAAAATCATTTTCATAAAAAAGAATTAAGCACACAAGATAACATTTCATTTTGTAAGTGTTTTCAGATGTACATTTAACTTGTCCAACTTTTTTCAGGTACATGTGTTCCCAATAGATTTCTTGGGTCTTTTTGTAAGGTATTCCATTCTTCCTATGGGGCATCTAGGTAAGAAAAGAAATCAAAATGCAGTTTGATAAATATACAGGGTATTGCATTTCTGAAGGCAAGACTGAATTGATCCTTTGTTTTGTTGCCTATAGAGACTTCTTGTTGGGAAAAATTCCTGAAAAAAATGAAGAAAATAGATCAGAGTTTTGAGTTATAGAACTTGAACCTGCTCATTTCAACAACTAATGAAAGACCTAGATTCTCTTTTCTGGTATCCTCCAAGGGACCTGACACAGGGAGGGAAAAGCCTGGAGCATCAGATTAAGAACACAGATGTGGAGTCAGATATACCTAAGTTCAAATTCTGGCTTGATTTTCATAAGTTGTGTAACAGAAAAATTACATAAGCTGCCTAAGACCCAGTTGTATCATCTTTAAATTAATAATTATAATTCCTACCTCATAGGGTTGTATTGAGGATTAACTGAGATGCTTGTGAAGTATTTAACATACCTAGTGCATGCATTAATTTTCTATTGATGTTATAACAAATTACCACAAATTTAGTGGCTTAAAGCAACACAAATTATAGGGGCACCTGGGTGGCTCAGTCATTAAGCGTCTGCCTTCGGCTCAGGTCATGATCCCGGGGTCCTGGGATCGAGCCCCTCATCGGGCTCCCTGCTCGGTGGGAAGCCTGCTTCTCCCTCTCCCCCTGCTTGTGTTCCCTCTCTCACTGTGTCTCTCTCTGTCAAATAAATAAATAAAATCTTTAATGTGAATTGTGTAAGACTGTTGAATCACAGACCTGTACCTCTGAAACAAATAATGTATTATATGTTAAAAAAAAGAAGAAGATAGTAGGAAGGGAAAAATGAAGGGGGGGAAATCGGAGGGGGAGATGAACCATGAGAGACTATGGACTCTGAGAAACAAACTGAGGGTTCTAGAGGGAAGGGGGTGGGGGGATGGGTTAGCCGGGTGATGGGTATTAAAGAGGGCACGTATTGAATGGAGCACTGGGTGTTATACGCAAACAATGAATCATGGGACACTACATCAAAAACTGGCGATGTAATGTATGGTGATTAACATAACATAATAAAGTAAAAAAATAAAACAACAACAACACAAATTATAATCTTATGGTTCTGTAGGTTAGAAGTCTAATACAGGTCTCACTGGGCTAGGTGTATTCTTTTTTGGAGGCTCTAGGAGAGACTGTTTTCTTGTCTCTTCCAGCTCCTAGAGGCCTTCCACATTTCTTGGTTCATGGTCCCCTCCCTTCATCTTCCAAGCAAGCAGTGCAGCATCTCTCTCACCCTTCGTTCATAGTCACACCTCCCTCTGACCACAGCCAGGAAAGCTTCTCCACTTTTAAGAATCTATATGATTATATTAGACCCACTCTGATAATCCAGGATAATCTCCCCGTCTCAGGGCCCTTAATTTAGTGACATGTGCTGAGTTCCTTTTACCACGTAAGGTAGCATTCACTGGCTCCAGGAATTAAGATGTGGATGTGTTTGGGGGGCCTACCACAGTTGCCTATTGCATTATTGGTAATAATAAATCCTATCATCATCATTGTGAAAGCCATCATTTCTGTCTTCATCATTTTGCATTTGGCATCTGTTAGGAGTTCAAAAATACTTGTGTCTTTTTTTCTTAAAGAAAGGACTGTTTAGAAAATTGGAAGACATTCTTTATGGAGTACAGATAATGGCATAGGCTACATATTTTAATAATTCATTCATGTGTTATATTTTCCCAATATTTCTATATCTTTTTTCATAGTATTTTGCACTTTTCAGAAGAATCACAACATTTTGAAATTGAAAATAATGTTGGTGATTATATGGTCCAATTATAATTTTACAGAGAAAAAAGCTGAATAGGCAAGGTTAATAACCTGACTATAGTCATGCAGTTTGTTAGAGGCAGTGCCAGTGTGACAAGTGTAGTCTTTATTCACTCTGCCATGTTGTCCCTGCTGCCATCACTGTCAACATTCAATATTTTTGTGGGCCCTTTTGGGCCAAGCCTTTGGTGCAAATGTCTGTTGAAGGACCTTTGTGCCTCTTGTGGTATGTGCATGCCTTCTCCTTCCATACTTCTTGGCTACTGTTCAG
The DNA here is from genome assembly GCF_002201575.2 of Neomonachus schauinslandi. Taxonomy (NCBI): domain Eukaryota; kingdom Metazoa; phylum Chordata; class Mammalia; order Carnivora; family Phocidae; genus Neomonachus; species Neomonachus schauinslandi. Next base: position 114,256,926 of record NC_058407.1, on the reverse strand, counting down.
AGCTTTGGGCCGATGCTGCCTGAAAGCTGAGGAATAGTTAATGCAGCTCTCTGAATTATTCTATTCTCTGGGTTATTCTATTTTGAAAAATTATTTTCCTGAATTTTTTTATTCTCGACTTCTTTATTCAAAATTGTGATATATGAGTAGGTTATATCATTTTCATGTTTCAAGTGAGTGGAAAGAGGTGTTAGGCTGACTCCTGAAAATCTTAGGTAGAAGGCCTATATTTTAGGGAAAAAAAAAAGACCAATGATATTTTAGGAAGGATGTAAGACCACATTATATACTGTCCATATACTAGAAAAAAAACAAGTTTATATTCTCATGAATAAGTGTTAAAATTTTGCATAAACAGGTTATAATATTAATGGCTAAGGATCTATAAATAGTACACTGGTGGATAAAGTTAATGGGGGAAATGCTGTTGGTCCTACCTAGCATCCATATTGCCAAGGAAATAGAAACTGAGCGCTTATTTTTTCTGGTGGAGCTAAAAGCAGATTGTTTTGGAGATAGATACAGATAATGAGTCTGTAATGGCCTCCAAAAGTTCCCTCTTCTTTAATTCAATATAGATGATCTCCTCACCCTAATTGACAGGAGAGCCCCACATTTCAAGTTATGGACTGGGGGACTAGGATGTGTTATGTAAAAAGAAATTTCAGTTACAGGGCTCTTCAGGCCACTTGAAACTTGCTTTGAAGATTCACTCTAGTCAGGCAGCTGTTTAATTTATAAAATGTTAAATTCTAGGTTGGAGCCTAAAGAAAACCAATCAACCCGAATCCTGATGTTTCTCATTATTTCACTGTTGACATCCCAATTCTAAATGTCTGTGAACAGATGCATTAATTTCCTATTGCTAAGTAACAACACAAATTTATCACTTTAGCATTCTGGAGGTCAGAATTCTGAAATCAGTCTCACTGGTCTAAAGTCAAGATGTTAGCAGGACTATTAACTTCTGGAGATGCTAGGAAAGAATCTTTTCACTTGCATTTTCCAGCCTCTGCAGACTTCCTACATTACTTTCTTATTGACCCTGTCTAGCATTACACCAGCCCCCACTTCTGTTGTCACATTTCTGTCCCTGACTCTAACCCTCCTGCCTCTCCCTTGCAAGGAGCATGTGATTATATTGGGCCCACGTGGATAATCTAGCATAAATTCCCCATCTCAACATCCTTAATCACATCTGCAAAATCTCTTTGCCAGATAAAGTAACATAGACATAGGCTTTGGTGGTTAGGATATGGACATCTTGGAAAGGAACGTTATGAGCCCACAGAAGTTACAACCACCCCAGGGTCCAGTGAAATCAAACTGGTGACGTTTTTTGGCAAGACTAAAGGAAAGCTGTGCTTGCCAACTTCATCTGGAAATTTTGCCAATGGAATAATACCATAGAAATCTGTGTTTATCTGCTTTGTGGAAGTAGTTTGACTTGTTGCAAAGATGATCCTGGTAACAATAAAAGTTGAATAAATTTGAATTATAAGGTGATAGAGGCTGAATTTTCATGTTTAGCTAATGAACTGCATCCAGGCCTACCTGACAAAAAGATGCATTAGAATAGGCTTTATCTTAACTGGGTTGACCCTAACTTGGAAAAATCAGTGTGGTATGGGGGATGATATCTTTTATTAATAGCTATGTATTGTGAATATCCAGAAATTAATGCTTTTTAGTAAAATTCTTTATTTTTTTAATAAGATGGAGTAGTGGCCATAAAATTTTGCTGGCAGGGTTACAGTCAGTAGAAGACAATTGGAGAAATGGATTAACAGCACCCTGGATTCCTTTTCTCTAGCTAACAGTACATTGACAATTTCTTTATCTGAATCCATCAGAATTCCTCTGAATCGCTATCTTGTTTTCCCTTCTCTTTAACCTGCCCTTTCACACGTGAGTGTAGTATTGAAGGTGCTGTTTGTAGAGCTACAACACCATTTTCTTGACTTAGCCCATTGGCCAGTATTGTATACCAATTTTAAAACGATTAGGGCCAGGATCAGAAATGGGGATGATAGAGACGGTGAGGGGGCGGAAGCTTTTTCATGTTTATATGTCAGGGAGCGGTGTATTGACAGGGAAGTCAAACTTTCTTATTTCCTAAAGGTTTTCTAAGAATTGGTTGCCTTGGAGACAGGACAGTACTTTCAGGATTAGATCTGAATCTTGGTGTCTGTTGATGACCTTTCCGCTATCTTTGCTAGGATTCAACCTCCTTTCTTTCCTTGTCTTCCTGTATAAAATAAGACTAAATGTTTTTATAGACATGTGCTCATCATAGTATTTTTATTTCCTGGACTTGAGTGTCTTCCATTCATTAATTTATTCATTCACTAATTCACTCAACAAATATTTGGTTGCCAGGGACTTATGAGTATGGTAAGATGTATAATAGAAATGTGACCAAAATGCTAAGAGAAAATAGCTCTCCCCAGGTGAGATGGAGAATCTTTCACAGCAGAGGTGACATCTGTGCACAGTCTGGAGACGGAACAAGTGTTAGCATCCTAACCCTGCGCTCACTGTAAATCTCCCCGAGGCACAAGGTATACCTGTGAAGAGAAGGCATTCTGGGGATTCTGTTTCAAACTTAGTTTTCTTTGTTTCAAATAGGGTGTTTAACATTTGAAATAAAAACATGACCTCTTTTTAAGAAATCTCCAACTAAGACAGACTGAAGGAGGGAGGGGTAAGCCAGCCTGTGTGATAGCTTCAGCAGAAGCCAGTGGGTGGCAGTGGTAGCAAGTAAACAACTTTATTTTCATGTGAAATTGTCCTGGGGAGCTGGGATGGAGGGTGGCAATGCCTGTCCTGGGACACATAGTAAAACACCCAAATCAGACAATACAGGTTATAATGAAGGTCTGAGGGGATTTCAGGCTTCCTGAATTGGACCAAATGGTGTCATTATAAAAAAAAAGGCCAAGGGACAAAGGCATAAAGGTAGCAGCTGTCTCCTTGCATTTTAATTCCCATTTAAGAAAAAATTAAATTTTTAAAAAAGATTTATTTATTTTAGAGAGAGCGAGTGTGTGAGAAGGGGGAGGGGCAGAGGGGGAGAGAAGCAGAGAACCCGACTCCCTGCCAAGCGTGGAGCCAGATGCAGGGCTTGATCCCTGTACACTGAACTCATGACCTGAGCCAAAATCAAAGAGTCAGAGGCTCAAAGGACTGAGCCACCTAGGTACTCCTTGAATTCCCATTTTTTATTTGTATCAGGTGGGGACTTGCTTCTGTGAAGGGTGATACCCTGGCCTGGTGCATTAAAGCTACCAATAAATTTCTTTCTTTTTTAATATGGGAAAGTAGCCATTGCTCAGAACCATTCAGATACCTGTCACCACACCTCCCCATATTGGCTTCTTGGTCAGAAACCCCTGGATCTCCTCAACTAAAAGCAGACCTTTGGATCTGCAGGGGACCTCCAGGCCCATGCTTTCGTACTGTGGCGGCCTTTGTTCTGATGATTTGGTATCAATGCCATACTGGGCATTAAATATTTTTAATCTCAGTCCAGTGAAACTTAGTTAAGACCTTCAATTAGTTAGTGAAAAACTAACATTGCTAGTTCACAGCAAGCTCAGCAATGTCCTACAACTGAGTAGGGCAGTCCTTGAATTGTGTCAGAGAAAAAAAGGGAATCTTTGGGCACCTGGGTGGCTCAGTTGGTTAAGCAACTGCCTTCAGCTCAGGTCATGATCCTGGAGTTCCAGGATCGAGTCCCGCATCGGTCTCCCTGCTGAGCAGGGAGTGTGCTTCTCCCTTTGACCCTCCCCCCTCTCATGCTCTCTCTCTCATTCTCTCTCTCAAATAAATAAATAAAATCTTAAAAAAAAAAAGGGGGAATCTTTGAGGTAGCAATTGAAAATAAAGAAATTTATGCAAAATTCTTTTATATTTCTTGGTATTCACCCTTGCTTTAAAATGGTATCTCAATTTCTAGAACCTTTTTTTGTAGAGTATAAGCTTGTTTGTATGTTTATATTAATACAGTTTTAATAAGTGTATAGTATTAAGCATAAAAGACAAATACGGCTTTGCTTTTGGTTGCTTCTGTCTTTTCAACTATCAGAGCCTAATGCAATACTAAAGACTCAAATTAGCCATTCTTAAAAACCTACCCTGCCATTAGAGATGCTTGTTCCAGATTAAAAGCACAGGTTCTGGAGAGATCTTCTATTTCTAAGAGGATATATGGTCAAAGAAATAGATAAAAATATGAAACATATGACATGTACAGTGCTAGAAAGATGAGAAGAGGTAATCTGAAGTGGTTGTTTGTAAACTAATTTTCTGTAGCTTTGCTTGTATTTCTTCATGTCCTTAGTATTACAGAGTTGCTATGATAATACTTCTTCAGTTAAACAACCTTGTTAAAATCCTGCAAGAGCAATGATGACTAAAACTATGTACAATTTAGGGGAAGTAGATTTCTACTGTTGAATACTTTGTTCTCTGAGAAAATCCAATTTTTTATTAAATAGCTAATTTTTGTAGTACTTAAGCTTATTATTTAACATTCTGTACACTTGGTATTTAAAAAGTACTTAGTACAATGATTACTTATTTACTACACCTTACTTTGTAAGGCAGATTTAGCCTAATTAGAATTGTTGAATATAGCAATATAGTGTTTTAAACCACTAAAAGTTTCCATTACTGACTTTTTATAATAAAAATTGGCATCATAGTCTTAAAATGAAATGTAAGATTTAGAGTTTTGAACAGTTGCCTCCTTACCGTTACGCTTGCTGTATCTTATTGTGGGATTGGAAGAGGATCTTCCCTTCACTACTAAATAATGGAATTTCCTCTGACAGAAGGCTCAAAAATATTAAAGTGGTGATCTACTAATGTCCAGTTAATCTTTTCAAGCATATAGAGTAAAAAATTTTAATTCAATAGTAAAGTGTTTCCATTTGTGAAAATCCCTGAATATCTTGCTTCAATTGCTGCAGTGACTTAGGCTCTATATAGGAAACTAAGTATATGTTTTTATGTAAAAAACTGAGTATTTTCTTCATCTGGTTATTCTCATGTTAAAATATATTGTGAGTGTTTAACAATCTTTTTGTTAAAAAGTGATCATCATGATCATATTTGGTTCCTTTTCTTAACTCCAAATATAAATTTTCTTATATAAGAAAAAATTGATCTAATTAACATTTGTGACTGATCATTTGTTCATTTAATATGCTAAGATTTTTTATACTTAACAAATGCAGTTCTTACCTGTTATCATTGGAACTTTAATACCAATTTTGTGTTAACAAATTGTAAGAAGTCATATTTTCTTCATGAAGTTTAGCATTATTTACAACTTCAGTAATTGGTGAATCATACTTCATTTCTGTGAGAAAAATCAAGAAATCATTGTCATTTTTCAGATGTCTGATCTTCATTTTCCAGTGGGAAAACAAATTGCTGTCTGTATTTAAATTGAAAATCTTAGATGTACTAGGGAAATAACTGGTGAAATACCAGTTTTTACCAAGCTGGTAAAATATTTTGGTCATGGATTATTTTCTAGAATTTTAAAATCAGGTTGGGAGCCATACCAGCATTCTTCTAGTCCAAACCATTTATCTAGTTTTTGTTTCTTTTTCAGAACATCTTTCATAAGTGCTTAACTACTAAAGCATGAAACTTGTAAGGACAGAGAACTCACCACATATTTGTATTTGACCATGTTTTACTAATAGATGTTCTTTTATATTGAGCCAAAATGTAGTTTCATTCAGTAGAAGTAACCCCTTTGTGGTGAGTTGAAGGATTTGGGGACAGATCAAAGAAAAAACATAACCATGAGGTGACAAGAACACAGAATGTGCTTTATTTGGGTGTCTCTTGGACAGTCACATGAGAGAAATCTCTCACAGTAGACTTTCCAAAGTCAGCAGGGCAGGGTCACCACTCAAAAGGAGAAGTCAAGAGAACCCCTGGGAGAAAAGGGACTTAATGTGTATAGGTGATGTTGCTCAGTTGCAAGATGGGAAGTCTCTGGATGAGAGAGTTCCAAAGGGCAGCAGAGGCTTGGGATCTTTTATAGGATCAGAGTTTGTCTAAATTGCGACTAGCAGGTGTTGGATGCAGTTTAGCAGGTATGCAAAGCAGGCAGGCCCTAAATGGCTAAAAATATGCTTATTTGGGCAATATTTAAAGTGATTGATATATAAAAATCTGAGTTTGGCTTTGGTGGGTTTGAACTAATTGTGAACCTGATGTAAACCAGTATAACATAGGCCCAATACAAAGGAACCATCTTTAGCTCATTTATATAACACCCTTAGAGGTGATTAGAGAAATATTTTTAATATATCGGCACAACACAGATATATACAGCTCTGTATGATCTTAAAGTTTTTAAGACAGTGTTCATGTCTTTAATGAGTCTTTCTTTTTCTCTGACTTAAATATTTCTGATTTCTCCAAATTTAACTTGTATAATACTCTCCTGAGCTTTCTTTTATTTCCTTTATTTACAGTTTATTTTCTTAAAATGTACAGTCCAACGGTTTTTAATATATTCAGAGAGTTGTAAAACCATCACTACTATCTAATTCCAGAGTATTTTTGTCACTCCAAAAGAAAAGCCATACCCTTTAGTGGCCATACTTCATTACCCTCTTTCTTTAGCCTTTGGAACTACTAATCTACTTTCTGTCTCTATGAATTTGCCTATTTTGGCTATTTCATATAAATGGAATCATACAGTGTGTGGCCTTTTATGCCTGGTTTCATTCACTTAGAAATCATCCATGTTGTAGTATGTATAAGTATTTTATTCCTTTTTATGGCTGAATATTCCACTGTATGGATATATTCCATTTTATTTATCCATTCACCAGATGATGGACATTTGGATTATTTTTACTTTTGGGTTATTATGAATAATTCTGCTATGAACATTTGAATACAAGTTTTTGTGTGAAAATATATTTTCAGTTCTCTTGGGTATATACCTAGGAATGAACTGCCAGATCATACTGTAAGTCTATTTTTAACTTCGAGGAACCCCAAACTGTTCCCCACAATGAATACATCATTTTACATTTCCATCAGCAAGGTATGAGAGTTTCAGTTTCTTTACATCTTGTCAATGTTTGTTATTGTCTGTCTTTTTTTGATTATAATTATCCTGGTGCATATGAACTGGTATCTCATTGTGGTTTTGATTTACATTTCCCCAGTAACTAATGATGTTGAGCATCTTTTCATGTGTTTATTGGCTTTTGGTATATCTTTTTTTGGAGAAATATCTACTCAGATTCTTTGCCATGTTTTTCATTGGATTTTTTTTTTTTATTGTTGAGTTGTTAGAGTTCTTATGTATCCTAGATACAATTTTCTTATCAGTTTTATGATTTGCAAGTATTTTGTCCCATTCTGTGAGTTGTCTTTTCACTTTATTGATGATATTTTTTGATGTCCAAATTTTTTAACTTTTGAGGTCCAATTTATTTTTTCTTTTGTTTTTCACCTTTTTGGGGTCATATTTAAGGATAGATTTACAAATCCAAGGTCATAAATATTTACCCCATATTTTTAAAAATATTTTTGTAGTTTTAGGTTTTTGATTCATTTTGAGTTAATTTTTGTATATGGTATGAGATAGGAATGTATCTTTATACTTTTGCATGTGAATATCCAGTTATCATAGCACAATTTATTGAAAAGTCCATTCTTTCCCTTCATTGATTTATATTGGTACCCTAATCAAAAAATCACTTGATCATAAATATAATTCTTTATTTCTTGACTCTTTAATCCTATTCCTTTGATGTATATGTCTATTTATATGTCAGTACCACACTCTTGATTACTGTAGCTCTGTAGTAAGTTTGAAATCAGGAAGTGGGGGTATTCCAACTCTGGTTTTCTTTTTTCAAGATTGTTTTGGCTATTCTGGGTTCCTTAAATTTCCCTAAGAATTTTAAGATCAATTTGTCAGTTCTGAAAAAAAGGTACCTGGGATTTTGGTAGGGATTTTGTTGACTCTGCAGATCAATTTGAGTAGTATTGTCATCTTTGAACCATGAAAGACTATGGACTCTGAGAAACAAACTGAGGGTTCTAGAGGGGAGGGGGTGGGGGGATGGGCTAGCCTGGTGATGGGTATTAAAGAGGGCACGTATTGAATGGAGCACTGGGTGTTATACGCAAACAATGAATCATGGAACACTACATCAAAAACTAATGATGTAATGTATGGTGATTAACATAACATAATAAAAATAAATAAATAAATAAATGAGTAGTATTCTCATCTTAACAATAATAGGTATCCAAACATGAGTATAGGATGTCTTTCCATTTATTTAGGTCTTCTTTAATTTTTTTTCAGCAATGGTTTCTGGTTTCCAGAATACAAGTTTTGTACTTATTAAATATATTCCTAAGTATTCTTTTTGATACTATTACAGATCCATTTTTTCTTATAATATTTTATCATTGCTGAATTAATTTATTAATCCTAATATTTTTTGTTGTTTATTAATCCTAATATTTTTTGTTGTTGTTTCCTTAGGATTTTCTATATATAAGATGAGGTCAGCTGCAAGTAGTTTGACTTCTTCCATTTCAATCTGGATGCTCTTTTCTTTCTTCCTTTTTTTTTTTTGCCAGTCACCCTGGCTAGAACTTCCAATACAACGTTGAGTGGAAGTGGTGTTTTGCTAAGCAGAAAGCTTTTAGTCTTTCACATTAACATTACTGGGTTTTTCATAGATATCTTTTATTATTAAGTTGAGGGAATTTTCTTATATTCCTAGTTTGTTTTTTCTTTTTATCATGACATTTCATTTTGCCAAATGTTTTTTCTATGTTTATTGATAAGATCTTTGTTTTTGTGGCCTTTGTCTTTATTAATATGATACATTAAATTGATTTCAGAAGTTGAACCAACCTTGTATTCTTGGAATAAATTGCACATAATCATGGTATATATTTCTTTTTAGTATTCACTGGATTTAATTTGATAGTATTTTGTTGAGGATTGTTGTGTCTGTGAATTAACAGGTATTGATCTGTTTTTCTTGTGTTATCTTTGATTTTGGGTATCAGGGTAATACTGGACTCCTAAAATGAGTTTGGATGTATTTTGTCCTCTTTTGTGGTTAGAAGAGTTTGGGAAGGATTAGTGTTAATTATTCTCTAAAGGTTTGGTAAAATTTACCAGTAAAGATGTCTTGGCCTGTGCTTTTTATTGTGGGTAATATTTTGGATTAATTAATTCAATCTCTTGTTATAGATGTAATTCGATTTTCTGTTTCTTTTTAAGTCAATTTTGGTAGTTCTTGTTTTTGTAGGAATTATTCTATTTCATCTAGGCTTTCTAATTTGCTGGTATACACTTGTTCATAATATACATTTATAATCCTTTTTATTTCTATAAGGTTGGTAGTAATGTTTCCGCTTTTATTCTTGATTTTACTAGTTTCAGTCTTTTCTCTTTTTTTTTTCTTTTATTGGTCAATCTAGCTAATGATTTGCTGATTTTGTTGATCTTTTCAAAGAACCAACATTCAGTTTTGTTGATCTTTTCTATTTTTAAAAAATGTCTGTTTCATTAATTTCCACTCTAATATCTATTCTTTTCTTTCTTCTCCCTATTTTGTGTTTTAATTTCCTCATCTCTTCTAGCTTCTTGTTAGACATTTATATTATTAATTTGAAGTCTTCAGTTTTTTAAAGATTTTATTTATTTATTTGTCAGAGAGAGAGAGAGCACAAGCCTGGAGAGTTGCCAGCAGAGGGAGTGGCAGGCTCCCTGTGAGCAATGAGCCGATGCGGAGCTCCATCCCAGGACCCTGGGATCAGGACCTGAGCTGAAGGCAGATGCTTAACCGACTGAGCCACCCAGGCGTCCCATGAAATCTTTATTTTTAATATAAGCATTTACAGCTATATATTTTCCTTTATACACCATCTAGGTATATCCTCTATGTTTTGGTATGCTGTTTTCATTTTTATTTATCTCAGTGTATCTACTTTATGATATTTTCCTTCACTGATTGTGTTTTTTAATTTCCACTTACTTGTGAATTTCCAAATTTTCTTGTGTTATTGATTTTTTATTTCATTTCATTTTGGTCAGAGAACATATTTTGTATAATTTAAATCCTTTTATGTTTATTGAGATTTGTTTTATGGCCTACCATATTGTTTATCATGGAGAATGTCTCATGTGCACTTGAGAAGAGTGTGTATACTACACCTGTTGGATGGACTATTTCCCAGATGTCTCTTAGCTCTGGTTGGTTTATAATGTTCAAGTCATTTATTTTCCTCTTGGTCTTCTGTCTGGTTGTTCTATTTATTATTGAAAGTGGAGCATTGAAGTCTCCTACTATTATTGAATTTTCTGTTTCTTCTTTCAATTTTGTCAGTTTTTGCTTCATATATTTTGGGACTGTATTTTTAGGTGCATGCCTGTTAATAACTGTTACATTTTCTTAATATATTGATTTTTTTTCCTTATAAACTATCCTTCTTTGTCTCCAGTACCAGCTTTTATTTTAAATTATATAATATCTGATATTAGTACAGCAACACCAGTTCTCTTTTGCTTACTAATTTAATGGTATACTTTTTCTGTCCTTTTATTTTCAACCTATTTATGTTTGAATCTAAAGTGTGCCTCTTTTTAAAAATTATTTGAGCATAGTTGACACACAAGGTTACATTAGTTTCAGGTGTATAACTTAGTGATTTGACAAGTTTATACATTATGCTATGTTCACAAGTGTCGCTACCATCTGTCCAGTTATATCACTGCTACAGTGCCATTTATTGTATTCCTAATGCTGTACCTTTTATTCCATGACTTATTCATTCCATAACTGGAAGCCTGAAATCCTCCCTCCCTCATATCCATTTCGCCCAACCCCCCATCACCCTCCCCTCTGGCAATTTTCAGTTTGTCCTCTGCTTTTTGTTTATTCATTTCTAAATTCTCTTTATGAGTGAAATCATATGACATTTGTCTTTCTCAGTCTGACTTATTTCACTTAGCATAATACCCTCTAGGTCCATTCATGTTGTCTCAAAAGGCATGATCTCATCCTTTTTATGGCTGCATGATATTCCATTGCATCTGTACACCGCATTTTCCTTATCCATTCATCTATTGATGGACACTTAGGTTGCTTCCATATCTTGGTTATTGTAAATAATGCTGCAGTAAGCATAGGGGTGCCTCTTGTGTACCTGTTATGTACAACCTGTAGTTGAAGCATGGGGTTTTTTTGTGGAGGAAGGAAATCATTCCTTGTTGTATCTCTTCAATTTGACTATACAATCTCTCTTTAAACTGATGTTTTAAATTTTATATTAATAATCCATATGTGAATGATTATAGATTCTATGTTACTTTATTACTGTTAATGCAGCCAAAGTTTGTTTTAGTATTTTTGGCAGCCATATCACAATTTGGCAACTTATGTGGCTGGTTTCTGTAAATCTAATCAAAGGACTCTATATTTCTTTGTTAAATTTTGTTGTGTTTTACTTAACCTATTGTCTTCTCAATATCTGCTTTTAGTAAATTTAATCTTACTAGTAAATTCATCTAGTAAATTCAGTATCACTCCAATGATGATGATTGTGGTGAGTTCTAATATTTAATGAATATGAATGGACATTCTGTACATCTAATCTGAACTCCACTCAGCCATGTGTTAGATAGGTGACCTGAGGCAAGTTACTTAACCTGTCTACCCCAGTCTCCTCATCTGTAAAATGAGGATGATGGTAATCAATCACATGTAGCTCCCTGGGTTGCTTTGAGTTTAAATAAAATAATATTTATAAAGCATTTAGAAATAATGCCTAACATAAACATCATATAAGTATTTGTAAAATGAAATAATGTATTCTGTGAACTAGAGAAGACATTATTATTCCCATTTTGTGTGTAAGGAAAATAGGATTTAAAGAGATTGAGTAATTTCCCCAAGGTTCCATTGCTATTAATTAGTGACTCTGGGACTTGAACTAAAGTACCTCACTCCAAAGTCCATGTCCTTGACCACTAATTCTCCAATATTATCCTCTTAGTGCTTCATCCAAACAATTGTTAAACACATTAAAGAAAATATTGCCAAGAGCAGAGGCCTTAGAATGCATTGCCATAAATTTCCTTTCATTAATCAGAGCCCCTTTTCATGATTACCCAATAATATCTCCAAAACTTTTTACATTTCTCCATGAATTAAAAAAATCTAATAAAAATAATGGAAAATTCTTTGGTGTAATTGATATGTATGCCTTCTCTGTATTGCCCTGATTGGCCATTGCAGACATTCTCTCAAAAAGGAAATGAGGGTACTATAAAGTTTTAAACTCTTAGTGCTAATGCTTATTAACCCTGTGTTCCTTAAAGGGATTTGTTTTCTGATTCCGTAGTCAAATTGGTACTTTTTAGAACTTCTCGAGACACCTGGGTGGCTTAGTTAAACACCTGCCTTGGGCTCGAGTCATAATCCCAGAGTTCTGGGATCAAGTCCCAGGTCTGGCTCCTTGCTTAGCAGGGAGCCTGCTTCTCCCTTTGCTTGCTGATCCCCCCTGCTTGTGCATGCTCTCTCTTTCTTTCTCTGACAAATAAATAAGTAAAATCTTTTAAAAAAAATAGAACCTCTCAGTGTTCCTGAATATCTTTATTTTCTGAAGTTTATGTATGTTTTATTGTATAATTTTTCCTTCTGCCATCCTTTTTATCATTTTTAAAGTTTTTATTAAATTTCAGTTAGTTGACGTACAATGTAATATTAGTTTCAAGTATACAAGTATTCAGCATTGCCATATGACACCTGGTGCTCATTGCAAGTGCCCTCTTTCATCCTCATCACCTATTTCACCCATCCCCCCACCCACCTCCACTCTGGTAACCATCAGTTTGTTCTCTATAGTTAAGAGTCTGTTTCTTGGTTTTCCTCTCTTCCTACCCCCTCCCCATGTTCATTTGTTTTGTTTCTTAATTCCACTTATGAGTGAAATTACATGGTATTTGTCTTTTTCTGACTATTTCACTTAGCCTAATACACTCTAGCTCCATCCTTGTCATTGCCAATTTTCATTCTTTTTATGGCTGAGTAATATTCCATTATATATACATACCACATCTCTTTATCCATTCTTTATCCAAACACTTGGGCTGTTTCCATAGTTTGGCTATTGTAAATAATGCTCCTGTAAACATCGGGGTGCATCTATCTCTTTGAATTAGTATTTTTGTATCCTTTGGGTAAATATCCAAAAGGGCAATTGCTGGATGGTAGGGTAGTTCTATTTTTAACTTTTTGAGGAACCTCCATACTGTTTTCCAGAGTGTCTGCATCAGTTTGCATTCCCACCAACAGTGTAAGAGGGTTCTCCTCACCAGCACCTGTTGTTTCTTGTGTTGTTGATTTTATCCATTCTAATAGGTATGAGGTGATATCTCATTGTAGTTTTGATTTGTATTTCCCTGATGATGAGTGATGTTGAACATCTTTTCATATGTTTTTTGGTCATCTGTCTGTCTTCTTTGGAAAAATGTCCATTCATGTCTTCTGCACATTTTTTAGTTGGATTATTCATATTTTGGGTGTTGAGTTTTAGAAGTTGTTTATATATTTTGGATACTAACCTTTATCAGATATGTCATTTGTAAAATATCTTCTCGCATTCTGTGGGTTGCCTTTTAGTTTTGTTAATTGTTTCCTTCACTGTGCAGCATTTTTTTTTTAATTTTTTATTTAAAAAAAATTTTTTTTATTCTTAGGTTAATCCCCATACATTACATCATTAGTTTTAGATGTAGTGTTCCATGATTCATTGTTTGTGCATAACACCCATTGCTCCATGCAGAATGTGCCCTCCTCATACCCACCACCAGGCCAACCCATCCTCCCACCCCCCTCCCCCCCAGAACCCTCAGTTTGTTTTTCAGAGTTCATCGTCTCTCATGGTTCGTCTACCCCTCCTATTTCCCCTGCTTCATTCTTCCCCTCCTGCTACCTTCTTCTTCTTTTTTTTTCTTAACATATATTGCATTATTTGTTTCAGAGGTACAGATGTGAGATTCAACAGTCTTGCACAATTCACAGCGCTTACCAGAGCACATACCCTCCCCGGTGTCTATCACCCAGTCACCCCATCCCTCCCACCCCACCCCCCACTCCAGCAACCCTCAGTTTGTTTCCTGAGATTAAGAATTCCTCATATCAGTGAGGTCATATGATACATGTCTTTCTCTTTTTGACTTATTTCGCTCAACATAATACCCTCCAGTTCCATCCACGTTGTTGCAAATGGCAAGATCTCATTCCTTTTGATGGCTGCATAATATTCCATTGTGTATATATACCACATCTTCTTTATCCATTCATCTGTCGATGGACATCTTGGCTCTTTCCACAGTTTGGCTATTGTGGACATTGCTGCTATAAACATCGGGATGCACGTACCCTTTCGGATCCCTACTTTTGTATCTTTGGGGTAAATACCCAGTAGTGCAATTGCTGGATCATATGGTAGCTTATTTTCAACTTTTTGAGGAACCTCCATACTGTTTTCCAGAGTGGCTGCACCAGCTTGCATTTCCACCAACAGTGTAGGAGGGTTCCCCTTTCTCCGCATCCCCGCCAACATCTGTCGTTTCCTGACTTGTTAATTTTAGCCATTCTGACTGGTGTGAGGTGGTATCTCATTGAGGTTTTGATTTGGATTTCCCTGATGCCGAGCGATATTCAGCACTTTTTCATGTGTCTGTTGGCCATTTGGATGTCTTCTTTGGAAAAATGTCTGTTCATGTCTTCTGCCCATTTCTTGATTGGATTCTTTGTTCTTTGGGTGTTGAATTTGATGAGTTCTTTATAGATTTTGGATAGCCCTTTATCTGATATGTCATTTGCAAATATCTTCTCCCATTCTGTCGGTTGTCTTTTGGTTTTGTTGACTGTTTTCTTGGCTGTGCAAAAGCTTTTTATCTTGATGAAGTCCCAGTAGTTCATTTTTGCCCTTGCTTCCCTTGTCTTTGGCGATGTTTCTAGGAAGAAGTTGCATCGGCTGAGGTCAAAGAGGTTGCTGCCTGTGTTCTCCTTTAGGATTTTGATGGACTCCTGTCTCACATTTAGGTCTTTCAACCATTTGGAGTCTATTTTTGTGTGTGGTGTAAGGAAATGGTCCAGTTTCATTCTTCTGCATGTGGCTATCCAATTGTCCCAACACCATTTGTTGAAGAGACTGTCTTTTTTCCATTGGACATTCTTTCCTGCTTTGTCGAAGATGAGTTGACCATAGAGCTGAGGGTCCATTTCTGGGCTCTCTATTCTGTTCCATTGATCTATGTGTCTGTTTTTGTGCCAGTACCATACTGTCTTGATGATGACAGCTTTGTAATAGAGCTGGAAGTCCGGAATTGTGATGCCGCCGGCTTTGCTTTTCTTTTTCAACATTCCTCTGGCTATGCGGGGTCTTTTCTGGTTCCATACAAATTTTAGGATTATTTGTTCCATTTCTTTGAAAAAAGTGGATGGTATTTTGATGGGGATTGCATTGAATGTGTAGATTGCTCTAGGTAGCATTGACATCTTCACAATATTTGTTCTTCCAATCCATGAGCATGGAATGCTTTTCCATTTCTTTGTGTCTTCCTCAATTTCTTTCATGAGTATTTTCTAGTTTTCTGAGTACAGATCCTTTGTCTCTTTGGTTAGATTTATTCCTGGGTATCTTATGGTTTTGGGTGCAATTGTAAATGGGATCGACTCCTTAATTTCTCTTTCTTCTGTCTTGTTGGTGTATAGGAATGCCACTGATTTCTGTGCATTGATTTTATATCCTGCCACTTTACTGAATTCCTGTATGAGTTCTAGCAGTTTTGGGGTGGAGTCTTTTGGGTTTTCAACATAAAGTATCATATCATCTGCAAACAGTGAGAGTTTGACTTCTTCTTTGCCGATTTGGATGCCTTTGATTTCTTTTTGTTGTCTGATTGCTGTGGCTAGGACTTCCAATACTATGTTGAATAGCAGTGGTGATAGTGGACATCCCTGCCATGTTCCTGACCTTAGGGGGAAAGCTCTCAGTTTTTCCCCATTGAGAATGATATTTGCTGTAGGTTTTTCATAGATGGCTTTTATGATATTGAAGTATGTACCCTCTATGCCTATACTCTGAAGAGTTTTGATCAAGAAAAGATGCTGTACTTTGTCAAATGCTTTTTCTGCATCTATTGAGAGGATCATATGATTTTTGTTCTTTCTTTTGTTAATGTATTGTATCACATTGATTGATTTGCGGATGTTGAACCAACCTTGCAGCCCAGGGATAAATCCCACTTGGTCGTGGTGAATAATCCTTTTAATGTACTGTTGGATCCTATTGGCTAGTATTTTGGTGAGAATTTTTGCATCCATGTTCATCAGGGATATTGGTCTGTAATTCTCCTTTTTGATGGGGTCTTTGTCTGGTTTTGGGACAAGGTAATGCTGGCCTCATAAAACGAGTTTGGAAGTTTTCCTTCCATTTCTATTTTTTGGAACAGTTTCAGAAGAATAGGTATTAATTCTTCTTGAAATGTTTGGTAGAATTCCCCTGGGAAGCCATCTGGCCCTGGGCTTTTGTTTTTTGGGAGATTTTTGATGACTGCTTCAATTTCCTTAGTGGTTATAGGTCTGTTCAGGTTTTCTATTTCTTCCTTGTTCAGTTTTGGTAGTTGATACATCTCTAGGAATGCATCCATTTCTTCCAGGTTATTTAATTTGCTGGCATAGAGTTGCTCATAATATGTTCTTATAATTGTTTATATTTCTTTGGTGTTGGTTGTGATCTCTCCTCTTTCATTCATGATTTTGTTGATTTGGGTCATTTCTCTTTTCTTTTTGATAAGTCTGGCCAGGGGTTTATCAATCTTGTTAATTCTTTCAAAGAAGCAGCTCCTAGTTTTGTTGATCTGTTCTGTTCTTTTAGTTTCTATTTCATTGATTTCTGCTCTGATCTTTATTATTTCTCTTTTCCTGCTGGGTTTAGGCTTGATTTGCTGTTCTTTCTCCAGCTCCTTTAGGTGGAGGGTTAGGTTGTGTACTTGAGACCTTTCTTGTTTCTTGAGAAAGGCTTGTATTGCTATATACTTTTCTCTTAGGACTGCCTTTGCTGCATCCCAAAGATTTTGAACAGTTGTGTTTTCATTTTCATTGGTTTCCATGTATTTTTTTAATTCTTCTTTAATTTCCTGGTTGACCCATTCATTCTTCAGTAGGATGCTCTTTAGCCTCCATGTATTTGAGTTCTTTCTGACTTTCCTCTTGTGATTGAGTTCTAGTTTCAAAGCATTGTGGTCTGAAAATAGGCAGGGAATGATCCCAGTCTTTTGGTACCGGTTGAGACCTGATTTATGACCTAGGATGTGATCTATTCTGGAGAATGTTCCATGTGCACTAGAGAAGAATGTGTATTCCGTTGCTTTGGGATGGAATGTTCTGAATATGTCTGTGAAGTCCATTTGGTCCAATGTGTCATTTAAAGTCTTTATTTCCTTGTTGATCTTTTGCTTAGATGATCTGTCCATTTCAGTGAGGGGGGTGTTAAAGTCCCCTACTATTATTGTATTGTTGTCGATGTGTTTCTTTGCTTTTGTTATTAATTGCCTTATATAATTGGCTGCTCCCATGTTAGGGGCATAGATATTTACAATTGTTAGATCTTCTTGTTGGATAGGCCCTTTAAGTAGGATATAATGTCCTTCCTCATCTCTTATTACAGTCTTTGGTTTAAAATCTAATTTGTCTGATATAAGGATTGCCACTCCAGCTTTCTTTTGGTGTCCATTAGCATGGTAAATGGTTTTCCACCCCCTCACTTTCAATCTGGGGGTGTCTTTGGGTCTAAAATGAGTCTCTTGCCGACAGCATATCGATGGGTCTTGTTTTTTAATCCAGTCTGATAGCCTGTGTCTTTTGATTGGGGCATTTAGCCCATTTACATTCAGGGTAACTATTGAAAGATATGAACTTAGTGCCATTGTATTTCCTGTAAGGTGACTGTTACCGTATATTGTCTGTGTTCCTTTCTGGTCAATGTTGCTTTTAGGGTCTCTCTTTACTTAGAGGACCCCTTTCAATATTTCTTGTAGGGCTGGTTTTGTGTTTGCAAATTCCTTTAGTTTTTGTTTGTCCTGGAAGCTTTTTATCTCTCCTTCAATTTTCAATGACAGCCTAGCTGGATAGAGTATTCTTGGCTGCATATTTTTCTCATTTAGTGCTCTGAATATATCCTGCCAGTCCTTTCTGGCCTGCCAGGTCTCTGTGGATAGGTCTGTTGCCAATCTAATGTTTCTACCATTGTAGGTTACATATCTCTTCTCCCGAGCTGCTCTCAGGATTTTCTCTTTGTCTATGAGGCTCGTAAGTTTTACTATTAGATGTCGGGGTGTTGACCTATTTTTATTGATTTTGAGAGGGGTTCTCTGTGCTTCCTGGATTTTCATGCCTGTTTCCTTCCCCAAATTAGGGAAGTTCTCTGCTATAATTTGCTCCATTATACCTTCTGCCCCCCTCTCTTTCTTCTTCTTCTGGGATCCCAATTATTCTAATCTTGTTTCGTCTTATGGTATCGCTTATATCTCGAATTCTGCCCTCGTGATCCAGTAGTTGTTTATCTCTCTTTTTCTCAGCTTCTTTATTTTCCATCATTTGGTCTTCTATATTACTGATTCTCTCTTCTGCCTCATTTATCCTAGCAGTTAGTGCCCCCATTTTTGATTGCACCTCATTAATAGCCTTTTTGATTTCTACTTGGTTAGATTTTAGCTCTTTTACTTCTCCAGAAAGGGTTTCTCTAATAACTTCCATGCTTTTTTCAAGCCCAGCTAGTATCTTTAAAGTGATGATTCTGAACTCTAGATCTGACATCGTACTAATGTCCGTATTGAGTAGGTCCCTGGCAGTCGGGTACTATCTCTTGTTCTTTTTGTTGAGGTGATTTTTTCCGTCTTGTCATTTTGTGCAGAGGAGAATAGATTAATGAGAGAACAAAATGCTAGCAGAGTAACCACGTCCCCAGAAAATATACTCTAAATAAATCAGAAAAGACCTGAAGCAGTGGAAAAAGAAACGGAAAGAGAGAAAAAAGAAAAAGAAAAAAAAGAAAAAGATAAAGATAAAAACATACAAAAACAAACAAAACAAAACAACAACAACAAAAAAAACCAGAATGTGATCAAATATGATCAGGCTGGTATATAGATCAGTGCCACACACTAGATTTGGGGTGTATTTTGGTCTGTTAGAAGAAAGTGCCTCCCAAAATTTTAAAGAAAGAAAAACTTATATATGTACAAAAATAAGGGTTGATATGATGAAGGGATGGAATATGACTGTAAAGATGGAAATTATAAAAAAATTTATAAAAGGAATTGATAAGAAGTTTGAAAAAAGAAGAGGATTTAAAAAAAGCAAAAAGAAAAAAAAAGGGAGAGAATGTGATCAGGCAGGGGAGTAGAAAAAACCATATACTAGAGATTTAGGGTATATTTTAATCTGTTAGAAGAAACTATCTCAAAATTTTAAAGAGAGAACAACTTATATATATATGCCAAAAATATGGGTAGCTACTATGAAGGGATAGAATATGACTCTAAAAATGAAAAATAAAAATGTTTTTTTAAAAAAAGGGATTGATAAGATGTTGGTTGAAAAAGTGAAAAAGAAAAATTCAAAGAAAAAAAACAGTTAAAAAAAATTAACTTTGAAAGACTAAAGGATCATGGTAAAAAAGCCATGAATTCTATGTGCAGTATTCCCCTAGCGCTGGAGTTCTGCCATTCTCATTGATCCGTAAACTTGGTCTTGGCTGGCTGTTCTCGCTGATCTTCTGGGGAGGGGCCTGTTGCCGTGGTTTCCAAATGTCTCTGCCGGAGGCGGATTTGCCCCGCCCTTGCCCCCTCCCGGCTAAGTAATCTGCTCGGGTTGCTCTCCGGAGCTTTTGTTCCCTGTGAGCTTTCCGTACAGCTTTGGAGGCAGAGAGTGAAAATGGCGGCCTCCCAATCTCCGCCCGGAGGAGCCGAGAACTCGGGGTCCCGCTTCTCAGTGAGCCCCCAGAGAAAAGCCGTCAGTCACTCCCGTCTCCCCGGTCTCCAGCCGCACTCCGTGCTCACCCGGCCTGTGACCGCGCGTTTCTATCTCTGGCACCCGACCCCGGGTGGAGTCTCCAAACCCCGCAGATCCCTGCGGTGCAGTCCCGCGCGGCTCCTCCCGGGGGAGGAAGGTGAGTCTCCCCGGATCTGCCGCTTGTTGGGTCCCTGCTGGAGGAGCAGGGGCCCGACTGTGCCGCGGATCACGGTTTATGGCCACCCCGAGCTGAGAGCCCGCGCCTGGGCTCCGCCTCTGCAGCCGGCTTCCCTGCTCCGATACCTGGGAGCTCTGCCACACTCAGGCACCCCCGGTCTTTCTGTGACCCCGAGGGTCCTGAGACCACACTGTCCCAGAGGGTTCAACCCCCCGCTTAGCCACCAGAGTGACGTCCCTCGGCGGAGCAGACTTTTAAAAGTTCCGATTTTGTGCTCCATGGTTCTATCACTTGCCAGAAGCGGCCGACGGAGGCCCCTCCCCCGCCGTCTATCCTCCCGAATATCGCCTCGGATTCACTTCTCCGCACGTCCTACCTTCCAGAACGTGGTCGCTTTTCTGATGAGAGAGTTGTTGCTCTTCTTTTCTTCGATCTCCTGTTGAGTTTGTAGGTGTTCAGAATGGTTTGATCCCTATCCAGCTGAATTCCTGAGAGGAGACAAAATCCAGGTCTCCGACTCTTCCGCCATCTTGCTCCGCCCGCCACTGTGCAGCATTTTATCTTGATGTAGTCCCAATCGTTTAGTTTTGCTTTTGATTTCTTTGCCTCAGGAGACATATCTAGAAAGAATTTGCCATGGCTAATGTTAGATTACTGTCTGGATTTTTATGGTTTCATAAAATCTCCTCTAGCATTTTTATGGTTTCATATCTCACATTTAGGTCTTTAATCCATTTTGAATTTATTTTTGTGTATGGTGCAAGAAAGTGGTCCAGTTTCACTCTTTTGCATGTTGCTATCCAGTTTTCCCAACACTATTAGTTGAAGAGACTGTCTTTTTACCATTGTATATTCTTTCCTGCTTTGTGAAAGATTAATTGACCATATAGTGTGGGTTCTGTTCTGTGTTTTCTATTCTGTTCTATTGATCTAAGTGTTTTTTGTGCCAATACCATACTGTTTTGATCACCACAGCTTTGTAATATAACTTGAAGTCCAGAATGTGATGCCTCCAGCTTTGCTTTTCTTTTTCAAGGCCTTCTGTTTTAAAAAGTCGTTCTTCTTAAAGTCTAGGGTACATGTCAGTTATAGTTGACATTTTGACTCACAGATGCTAGGAATGATAAGATGATGTAGTTACTTTATATTTCCATCCAAATGTTTTTTGTTGGTTAGAATTAGGTTCAGAGCAGCAGGTAAGGCAAAAGCATACTAAAGTTCTATGATTTTAAAGAGTGTATGAAGGGCTTTGAATATTATATCATAGAGATTATTTAGAGGAGCTTATTTTAATTATAAACTAATGAGGGCTTATAATTAATGTTTTAGTTGTCTGTGTAAAAATGTATATTCCTAAAGTACTTGAAAGCATTTTTATGTGTTAAATATTTACTTAAAAGCTGTCCTATTTAGGGAAAAAAACTTTTATTTTTTTGTGGTTCAATAATGAACTAAGGACATTCATGCATCTTGAAACTTTTTCTAGGATAAGATAAATTGTTTAAAGAATCTTGCATGTTTTTCAGCTAAGAATGATAGCAATTATACCAATTAAAATGATTTTCTTTTTGAATGATAAATAATATTTTATTTTTTCTCCTCATAAAAGAAAAGCTCACTGCCACTTGAGAATATAGCATTTAGTTTTGATTTAGCATTTAATAGGCAGTGCGGTTCCTGGCTTTTGGCTTAGCCCTATGCCCTTTATTCTTTAGCTGATTTGCTAATTACGATTGAAAATCCTCTGAAGTTTCACTGGGGAAATGCAAATGTACATTCAGATTCTAAGTACTTGAGAGGCAGCCAAGTACTGAGTGCATGCAAACACATTCTGAATTTTACACAATTTTTTATATATTTACTTTTAATGTCCAGAGGCTTCCTTCTTCATCATCAGTATATAGATCCCTTCTCTTTTAGCAAAAATGGAATGAACAGAATGTTCTGATTCTTTCAAATAAATCAAAATAAATAATAGAATTTCTTTAATAGGTGAAAGAGAAGGGAGCTAAAAGATTTGTGGGGGGAGGCAGAAGTGTGGCATAATATTAATTTTTTAATTTTTTTTGAAATAAAAATTGTTGCAGGATGCCTGGGTGGCTTAGTTGGTTAAGCAACTGCCTTCAGCTCAGGTCATGATCCTGGGGTCCTGGGATCGAGCCCCATATCAAGCCCCGCATCACGCTCCCTTCTTGGTGGGGACTCTGCTTCTCCCTCTCCCTCTGCCTCTGCCCATACACACTCTCTCTCTCTCAAATAAATAAAATATTTAAAAAAAAAAAAGAAAGGCATTGCATAAAAGGACAGAATCATAAGTATACAGCACAATGAATTGTCACAAAGGGAACAGGCTTTTGTAAATACCACTCGTTTCAAGAGAAAAAGCATTACCAGTATCCAGAAGGCCTTCTGTGCCCCTACCCATCACCTTCTCCTCACTATTCCCCACATTATCAAATGTCCTGCCTTTTAACACTATACATTGTGTTTCCCTGTTTTTAAACATTATATAAATAGAATAATGTAGCATATATGACTTATTTTATTCAACATTGTTCGAGAGATTAAGAGATTCATCCATGCTATTACATATAGCATTGGTTTATTATCATTGTTGAATAGTGTTCTGTTATGTAAATAGAGCACAATTTATTCCTCCACTCTACTTTAGATGAACATTTGGCTTTTTATCAGTTGTAGACTCTTGGAAACAGTGCAGCTTTTTTGCATGTCTGTTGGAGAGTGTTTGCATACCTTTCAGTTGGGTATATATCTAGGATTGAAATAGCTGAATAATAGGATATGTTATTTTCAAATTTAGTAGATAACGCCAATTTCAATTTCCAAGAAAAATGTACCTATATGAGGTTCTACTTATTCCATATCCTTACTAATACTTAGATTGTCAGTTTTTTAGGTTTTAGCCTTTTTGGTATGTACTGGTTATTTTAAATTTGCTTTTCTCTAGAGATTAATGAGATTGGAAATTTTTTATATGTTTATTAACCATTGTGACATGCTGTTTAAACTTTTGCTCAATTTTATATTGGAATGTATTGATGTGTAAGTTTTTTCATATTCTAGATATGAACTCTTTTTTATTATATGTGTTGAAATAACTTTCTCCTCTTTGCAATTTGACTTTTTACTTTATAAATGTTGTCTATTGATCAAAAGTGTTTTAAATGTTAATGTATGTCTTTATATTTAATACTACCTCTAAATCATGAAGATGTTCTTCTATGCTCTATTCTAGAAGCTTGTTTTATATTCCATATTTTGTGTTTTTTTAAATATTTTATTTATTTATTTGTCAGAGAGAATGAGAGAGTGAGAGAGGCAGGCAGAGGGAGAAGCAGGCTCCCTGCCAAGCAAGGAGCCTGATACAGGACTCAATCCCAGGACCCCGGTATCATGACCCAAGTGAAGGCAGACACACAACCAACTGAGCCACCCAGTCGTCCCTATGTTCCATATTTAGATCTTATTTTTATATATGTTGGGGAATAGGAAGACATTTCATGTTTCTCCATATGAATAGCCAAGGGGCCCAACACCACTTATTGAAAAGACTTCTTTCCCCTACTCCTCTGCAGAGCCACCTTTGTCTAAGTCACACATTCCTTGGGTTTGCTTCCAGCCTTTCTTTTTTGTTGTTGTTGTTGTTGTTGTTTTGTTTTGTCTCCATGTCCAGTGCAGAGCCCAAAGCGGGGCTCAAACTCAAACCATTATATCAAGATCTGAGCTGAGATCAAGAGTCAGACACTTCACCAACTGAGCCACCTAGGCACCTCTAGACTTTCTATTTTGGAGCTTTTAATAATTTTTCTTGACTTGTGCCAATACCACATTATTACAATTACTGTTGCTTTATGAAAAGTCTCGATAACCTATGGAGCCATCCTTTGAGGGTTTTTTGTTGTCGTTAAGTTCTCATTGGTATTCTTGGACCCTTACATTTCCTTTTAAGTTTCCATATGAAATTTAGAATCAGATTATTGGAAGCGCATTATATCCATAGATTGAATGTGGAGATTGAACATCTTGACAATAATTAGTCTTTTAATCCATGAACATGGGTATATCCTTTCATTTATTTATATTGTCTTTAATTTCTCACAATAATGTAGGTCTTTTTTGTATGAAGAGGCTACTCAGACATCTTTCATTTATTACTTTATATATTTTAAAGCAACATTTTTAGATGCAGATGAATTTGGATTGTGATATATTCCTGAGAGTTTGATACCCTGTTTTTCTCTGGTAATGTTTCTTGTCTTAAAAATCAACTTTGTCTGATATTAGTGTACCTACACAGTTTCTTTGGTATATGTTTGCATGGTATATTCTTTGCATATGTGCCAATGTTCCACCCATATTCTTTTAGGTCTCACCACTGATTATAGTGCACAGGCTGGATTTCCAATTGCCTGGGGACTGTCTCTGTTGGCTGGACTATGGAAAGTTCAAGTGCCAGAGAATTAATGTCCTTGACAGCCTTAAACCATACGCAGGTGGGGTAGCTTTTAGCTCAGTTAGGTAGTTTAGCTCTTATTCTAAGGTGGTTTCCAGAATTTTCTAGAGGAATTAGGTCCTAGTTATCAGAATAGCAGTTCTCTGGATGAAGCATCATTTATTTGATTCTGTCTTCCTTTTCCTGTCTTCATTGTTCCCTTTCTTCAGTTTCATGGAATTACCTATGAAATATAGTATTTTATTCAATCTTTGTTTCAGGATTTGTGGATGTTCAAATTAGATAATATATTTTTCATCCTTTTATTTCTGACTTTAAAACGTATCTCTTGTTAGTAGCTTTTGAATTTGCTTAACTCAATTTGACAATCTTAATGTTTTATTTGAAGTATGTATTTCATTTTTTTCCTTTGTTCAATTGTTTTGTTTCTTAAATTCCACATATGAGTGAGGTCATATGGTATTTGTCTTTCTCTGACTTATTTCACTTAGCATAATACTCTCTAGCTCCATCCATGTTGTTGCAAATGGCAAGATTTCATTGGTTTTTTATGGTTGAGTAATATTTCATTGTGTATATATATATATCTTCTTTATACATTCATCAGTTGATAGATGCTTGGGCTGTTTCCATAGTTTGGCTATTGTAAATAGTGCTCCTATAAACAACAGGGTGCATGTATCCCTTTGAATTAGTAATTTTGTATCCTTTTGGTAAATACCTAGTAGTGCAATTGCTGGATGGTAGGGTAGTTCTATTTTTAACTTTTTGTGGAACCTCCATACTGTTTTCCAGAGTGTCTGCATCAGTTTGCATCCCCACCAGCGGTGCAAGATGGTTCTACTTTCTCCACATCAAAAATAAATAAAAATAAATAAATAAAAGGAGAGAGAAAGAGGAAGAGAGAGAGAGGCAAACCAAGAAACAGACTCTTAACTGTAGACAATAAACTGATGGTTACCGCAGGAGAGGTTGGTGGGGGAATGGGCGAAATAGGTGATGGGGATTAAGGAGAGCACTTGTGATGAGCACCAGGTGTTGTATAGAAGTGTTGAATCACTGTGTCATACACCTGAAACTGATATTACATTATATGTTAAATAGCTGGAATTTAAATAAAAACTTTTAAAAATGAAGTATGTTTTTCAGGTATATATATAATAATTATTGCTATAGTTGGGATTTAAAGCTACTAACTGTTTTAACATTTCTTTTTTCTTATTTATATGTCTTCTTTTGGGTTAATCAAAATATTCTTCAGTCTTCCTTTCTGAAGACTTTCTACAATGAACGGGGATAGGATAGACATTCATTCCTTTCAAATGGGAGAAATCAGAAGGAGGAAAGGAGTGATAAGTCTCAGGCAAGTTCAAACTTAGCAAAGCAAATTTCATTAGATCTTAAGGTTCAAGAACAATGGTTTGATGCTCTGCTATGTAGGCCCACTGTGATGGCAGCATCCTCACCAATACTTGTTACTGTTTGCCTTATTAGCCATCCTAGTATGTGTAAAGTGGTTCCTCATAGTGGTACTTGGTTATTTTTTAAAACTTTTATTGATGTGCAAAATACATACAGAATAGTGCACAAAATGGCCATACTTGTTTAACAAGCACTTAGATATAAAAATAGAATGCTAGCAAAAAATTCTACTTTTGTTCTCTTCTCTATGTGACTCCAAATACATGTATGTCAGATCTGTTTACTATGAACTGTATATTCTTTGTGTTCTTTTCTATTATTTAATTAAATTTTTTCACACTTCAGACTGGATACTTTCTGCTTATCTATCTTTGAGCTGGCCTTTTTCTTTTCTGGTACCCAATCTTGGTTTTATTAGTTCTAGAATATCTACTTTACTCTTTTTCTAAAAAAATATATTCTAGTTCTCTGGAGAAATTTTATTTTATATTTTACTTTAATTCCAGTATAGTTAACATACAATGTGATATTAGTTTCAGGTATACAACATAGTGATTCAACAATTCCATATATTACTGAGAGCTCATCAAGATAAGGATACTGTTAATCCTCTGGGGAAATTTTATATTATTGTCTTATCTCTTGGACATATTGATTATAGTTATTTAAAAATCTGTGTCAACAATAGCCAAACTGTGGAAAGAGTCAAGATGTCCATCGACAGATGAATGGATAAAGAAGATGTGGTATATATACACAATGGAATATTATGCAGCCATCAAAAGGAATGAGATCTTGCCATTTGCAACAACGTGGATGGAACTGGAGGGTATTATGCTGAGCGAAATAAGTCAAACAGAGAAAGACATGTATCATATGACCTCACTGATATGAGGAATTCTTAATCCCAGGAAACAAACTGAGGGTTGCTGGAGTGGGGGGTGGGGTGGGAGGGATGGGGTGACTGGGTGATAGTCACAGGGGAGGGTATGTGCTCTGGTAAGCACTGTGAATTGTGCAAGAATGTTGAGTCTCAGATCTGTACCTCTGAAACGAATAATGTAATATATGTTAAGAAAAAAAAAGAAGATAGGAGGAGGGGAAGAATGAAGGGGGGGAAATCGGAGGGGGAGAAGAACCATGAGAGACGATGGACTCTGAAAAACAAACTAAGGGTTCTAGAGGGGAGGGGGTGGGAGGATGGGTTAGCCTGGTGATGGGTATTAAAGAGGGCATGTTCTGCATGGAGCACTGGGTGTTATGCACAAACAATGAATCATGGAACACTACATCTAAAACTAATGATGTAATGTATGGTGATTAACATAACAATAAAAAAATTTTAAAAATCTGTGTCAATAACTTGAGTACCTAGTCATTTGTGGATCTGTTTACATTGTCTTTTTTTCATGGTGTGTTTGGTAATTTAAGAGTTAATGCCAGACATTGTGTTGTTAAAGTGGTTCTGTATGCACTGCCTTCTTCCAGAGAGGCTCTATCCTGTTTGTGATACTTTACTAGACAGATCACCTTAATCAAGTAGTGCTTGATCAGTACCAAAATGAACAGAAAAATATGAAAAGCTCAGATTATTTATTCACTCCTACTTCTAGGGTATAACACTCCAGAGGGCCACTGAGAACCTTGGGTGGTTATTAGAGACCTTTGTCCTTGGAAGGTCCTAAACTCCAGTTTAAGAGTTTAAAATTGTAATGCTGCCAAAAATTCAACTCTCTCTCCCTTCAGTTTCTGCTTTGCTTCTTTGACTTTCACCTTAGGCAACTTAAAAATTCAACAAAATTTTTTGAGGCTCAGTCTTCTTTCCTTGCACTTTCATTCTCTCTGGGATTTTGTCTTTAGGCTTGAGTATTTTTACAGCCCCCAAATTGATTATTTTTTCTCCTCAGGCCTGTGAGATTACCTAATTTTCCTGGCTTCCTACCTTTTACCAGCTTCCATCTTTCAGATTCTTAGTCTTCCCCCAGTGCCTCATATTATCAAATATTAAGTTTGATTCAGAAATGTAGAATATAGAACAGCTGTGCATTCCCCTTCTTTCTGTGATTTTGGCCCCTCAATTCTGACTCCATTGACAGTTTTCTGATGTCTCCACATAGGTAGGTATGTTAGTTGGTTTCTTTCTCTTCTCTCTCCCTCCCTCCCTTCTTTTTCTTTCTTTCATTTTATCCAGATGTTTTAATTGGTTTTGGTGGGAACTTCGGCCTATTATAAGATAATGTATCATAGCTAGAAATTAAAGTCAGTTCCTCCCTTCCCTCATTTTAGTAATACTTATTGGTACCTACTGTATGTCAAGCACTATGTTAGGAGCTGGGGCTATTGCAATAAAGATTGTACCCACTATTCAGGTTAAAAAATAGATTTTTACCAGTATCTTAGAAACTCCCTGTATACTCCTTCCTCATCCTATCCCACCAAAAGGTAACCATTATCCTGAATTTTATGTTATCACTCTGTTCTTTAGTTTCACATATGCATATATCCTTAAACAGTACTTTATAAAAGTTTTACGCTTTTGAATTTTACAAAATCAAAATCATATTACATATATCCTTTTATTAATTTTTATTCTTAGTACAGCAATTTATATTTTAACAAATAATTCTAGGAAAATATCTAAAGATAGACTACTCAAAATGAAAGAAAGAAACGTGTATGAAGCCCTTTAGCTATGAACAGGGCATAGCACCTATAGTAACTCTGATTTTGCTCTTGTGCTTGTGGGTTGTGCTCTCTGAGAACTAGACCATGACTTTGTTCCTCTTTGTTACTGAAGTAAATAGCATACAATGAAACTCAGTAAACAAGAGCTAAATTAAGTGAAGAATGAAAAGAAAATTCCCCAGTGGTTATGAGCTGTGGCCACAGGAAACACAGGGTATCAAAGGTAGAACATAGGTGCTTAATAGTGAGTTTGGGGTTTAGGAGAGGGCAGTGTTTAATTTTTTTTAAGTGTTGAGCATATTAAGAACTGTGTTGCTCAGGGCGCCTGGGTGGCTCAGTCGCTAAGCATCTGCCTTCAGCTCAGGTCATGATCCCAGGGTCCTGGGATCGAGCCCCGCATCGGGCTCCCTGCTCAGCCAGGAGCCTGCTTCCTCCTCTCTCACTCCCCCTGCTTGTGTTCCCTCTCTAGCTGTCTGTCTCTCTGTCAAATAAATAAATTTAAAAATCTTAAAAAAAAAAAAAAAAACACTGTGTTGCTCGAGCGTTGGGGGCTGTTTCTGTTAAGAGGGTCTGGAAAACTGGGCTTGTTCACTCAATGAGATATAATCCTGACGTTTCCCTGAGTCAGTTTCAGCCCCCACAAAGCATCTTGCTGTGTGTCAGTGTGAAGTTTATAGACTTGTAATGTGTTTGTGCCAGATGCTACATTGTTGTCCCTTAGCTCTGTTTTGTGACAGATGGGTATACAATAAGCATGTCAAAAACTAATAATAGAAAACAGTCTCTTTTTAAATTTTAACTGTATCATAAGGTAAAATACCCCCTCATTCCTCACCCCCTCCCCTGCTACAGTCCATCATGCTTTTTAAACTAGATTCTGCCAGCTAATGAATAATAGAGACAAAACATAGTTCTTTTCACCCTGGTGAAATACTGCATTATTTGTTATTCATGATTTCTTGTTTTCTTGGAAGATTGTTCGGTGAAATATATGAGTGATGTGTACCCTATCATTGCCTGGAGGCCTTTTAGATTTCCTCAGAGTATTTTCCTTCTGTTTTTAATAAACTTGGAAATAGTTGTGGAGAAGAGCCACTGGATGATAGTATAACTAACCTGTTTTAGTACCGTATCTTCCCAAACCCACTCCCAAATTAACAAATTCGACATTTTACAGTATTTCTTCACAAGGTATATAGAAGGAGTAAAAGGGGAAAAAAGCTGCTGTCTTTTAAAAATAATCTGGAAGACCCACTTACTATTGCATCTTTCCAGCATCAGGCCTCTTTCTTTGAGCCTGTGTTGTTGCCATCTGCTTTTTGAATAAGGTTCAGCAAATTCAATACAACAGGAAATCCTTTTTGGAGATAGGTAAGTCTTCTGTCCAAGCAGAGCAGAGTCATGTTTTTGCCAATAAAGAGAAAGAAGTGACAGTCTAGATGGCCATGAATGTCCTTGGTTTCCGTTGCTGTGCTTGCTGAGTTTAGTTTGGGATCAAGAATCTGTGAGCTGGCCTCATGATTCTCCTCAGACCCAGAGGGGCTTCTGTTTCAGGAATTCAGGTAGAGAAGAGATACTTCATCTCTATGCCCTGAAATGAAGATTCATTTTCCGAGATCTGAGCTAAGGAACTCTGCAGGGAAGGCAGAGGTTTGCTTTTAAAATTTGCAACAGGTATAAGAATTAACTGCATGCCTTAAAATATATTTTATGTACATATATTTTAAAATTAATAATTTTCACATACCTGAAGCTAAATGATCCAGCAAACTGATCCATTTGCATAATGCCCCAAACCAAGAAAAATGGAAAAATAAACCTCTTAGAACAATCAAGGTACATTCCAAAGTGACCAGGTGTTAACATCTATTCTTGTTTATAGAATGCTACTATGTACCCATATTTTGTGGAGAGTAGTCAGTCTGAAGCCACACCCCTGGCAATTATAACTATGAATTAGAAGGAAAAAGACAGTTCTAGCAGTATGTCCATGTTTTACATTTAAAATATGACAACTGTTAGTTCAAAACAAAGAAGGAAAAAGGAAAAAAAACAAAAACAAAAAAACTAAGCATAAGAACTCAAAAAGTTCAGCAGTCTTAGTATTTAGTATATGAGAAAATAGGCATAAAGCTTCAGTAGCTCCAGAGGGCATCAGGGTATTTCAGCATCATTTTGTACCTAGTGTTCAAAGTAACAATTCTGACTCAGGAAGAAAATGTTAAATTCTGTTCCTGGTGTTCAGTTCAGTGAAGTCAGAAAGTGTTTTGCATTTTAGGAAGATTCCAAAACAAAGTTTTAAAAAAAGTATTTAAAGACTCATTTCTAGAGGATTTTGAATTATATCAATTTTATTGTATTTGCATTTTATTTTTGCCTCCTTCAGATCCAAATTAATTTTTCTTCAAAATTATATGTAAATGTGATCCTTAGGCACAAGCATTATTTCTGTTAAATGCCAAACATACTTAAGTTTAGCCTTTGTTTTAGCCGTTGCTTTGCTCAGTAGTACCTTCATACAAAATCTTCATGACTGTCAAGCTGGCCAGGTTCTGTTTTGCAATTATGTTCCCCAGGAGTTGAGATGAATTGTATGTCTTGCCAATTATGTGTTGCAGTATCATCTGTAGAGTTTACATACACATTGTTGAGGAAGAAAGACCATTTTTCTCTAAGTTCTTTTTTAAAATTTTTGATTGTGGTAAAAAACACATAACATGAAATTTACCATCTTAACCATTTTTTTAAGTGTACAGTTCAGTAGGTTAGCTGTATACATATTGTCGTGTAACAGATCTAGAGCTCTTTCATCTTGCAAAAGGGAAATGCTGTATGCCCACTAAAACAAGTCCTCATTTTCCCTTTCCTCAGTCTCTGGCAGCCATCATTCTACTTTCTTTTTTTTATGACTTTAATTACTTTAGATACCACATACAAGTGGCATTATATGGTATTTATCTTTTTGTGATTGGCTTATTTTACTTGGCATAATGTCCTCAAATCCATTCATGTTTTAGCATGTGACAGGATTTCCTTCTTTTTAAATACTGAATAGTAATTCCATTGTAATTATATAGCACATTTTCTTTATCAGTTGATGAACATTTGAGTTCCTTCTACCTCTTGGCTATTGTGAATAATGCTGCAGTGAACTGGGTATCAGATAGCTCTTCAAGATCTTTTAGTTATTTTGGATATATACCTACAAGTGGGACTCCTGGATTATATGGCAGTTCTGTTTTTAATTTTTTGAGAAACCTCCATATTGTTCCCATAGTGACTGCACTATTTTATATTCCCACCAACAGTGCATAAGGATTCTGATTTCTCCACATCCATGCCAATATTTGTTATTTTGTTTTACTGATAGTGTCCATTCTAATGGGTATAGGCTAATACCTCATTGTAGTTTTGATTTGCATTTCTCTAATGATTAGTGATGTCAAGTATCTTTTCATATGTGTCTTGACCATTTGTATATCTTCTTTGGGGAAACATCTATTCAAATCTTTTGCTCATTTTTAAATCAGGTGATTTGTTGTTGTTGTTGTTGTTGTTATTGTTGTCATTGAATTGTAGTTTTTATATATTCTGGATATTAACCCCCTATCAGATACATTGTTTACAGATCTTTTCTCTCATTATGTAGGTTGCCCTTCATATTGTTGATTGTTTCCTTTGATGCACAGTTGTTTTTAAATTTGATGTAGTCCCATTTGCCTATTTTTTGCTTTTGTTGCCTGTATTTTGATGTTATGTCCAAGAAATCGTTCCCAAATCCAATGTCATGAAGGTTTTTCCCCTGTTTCCTTCTAGAAGTTATAGTTTGGGGCCCTATGTTTAGGTCTTTAATACATTTTGAGTTAATTCTTGTGTACGTTATAAGGTAAAGGTTCAACTTAATTCTTTTGCATGTGGATATTCAGTTTTCCCAGCACCATTTATTGAAGAGATTGCCCTTTTTTTTTTT